>NC_042616.1:364986914-365305824 GCF_901001135.1 Rhinatrema bivittatum | reverse complement strand
TGTGCCTGCCTGTTCATCCAGGCCTTGTGTCCTACTTGTGTTTTAACTCCATTGCTGTGCCAGCCTGTTGAATCCAGGCCTTGTGTCCCTAGCTGGGATTGACCTCTGTCCTCGAATGATGTACCTGTTCCTCCAGGCCTTGTGTTCCCACAAGTGCTGTTTTTTTTTATATAACCCTTTTTATTAAGACCAAATATATACATAAACATGTCAATGCGTGAGTAGCAGTCGTGCGGGTGAGAGTAGAACGTATAGTTTCTTCAAGATGGATATCTAGAGCGCCATGCATCCATGAGGCCAGGCTATTCATAAGGGCCCTCAGGGATTTCCTGGCTGTTTAGAATCAGTTCTTCACCCAGCTGAGTTGTCCAGGTTGGGCTGAAGAGTAATATTGGAATCTCCCCCTATAATGCATAAGCCTTCCTGCACATTAGTTAAACGTGTGTTTAACGAGGAATAAAACTCCTCTTTATGCGACTTGGGTCCATAAACTGATACAAGGGTGAGCAATTCCCCTCCCACCGAGATGAGCAGCATAAGATAACGCCCCTCCGGGTCTGGCACACACTGTTTAAGTTCAAATGGAAATCTTTATGTATCAAGATACCCACCCCAGAATATA
This sequence comes from Rhinatrema bivittatum, assembly GCF_901001135.1. Taxonomy (NCBI): domain Eukaryota; kingdom Metazoa; phylum Chordata; class Amphibia; order Gymnophiona; family Rhinatrematidae; genus Rhinatrema; species Rhinatrema bivittatum. The sequence goes on along the minus strand of NC_042616.1, from coordinate 365,305,202 downwards.
ACTAATAATAATAACTAAGCTGCGACGAGTAGGAGGGCTGCCGCGGTGGGCACGGAAGCCCGGGCCAAGGGCCCGGGTGGAGCTGCCGCGGCTGCGGATCTTGGTGGTAGTAGCAAATATTCAAACGAGAACTTTGAAGGCCGAAGTGGAGAAGGGTTCCATGTGAACAGCAGTTCAACATGGGTCAGTCGGTCCTAAGATAGGCGAGCGCCGTTCGGAAGGGACGGGCGATGGCCTCCGTCGCTAATCTAAATTCGCAAAAATCAAGGTCTGTAAAACAGATCTAAAATCTTTAAAATTGAAGAATGGCTTTAACTTTCTTAAAGTGAATAGTTTAAAATAACCAATAACCATCTTTCAATTTGGCGGCAATTTAAACAGACTGAGCATTGTCCTTGAGTGGGTCTGTTCAATTTTCTTATTTTAAACAGACTGAGCATTGTCCTTCACAGTGGGTCCGTTCATTTTCTTATTTTAAACAGAGTGAGCATTGTCCTTCAGAGTGGGTCTGTTCATTTTCTTATTTTAAACAGACTGAGCATTGTCCTTCACAGTGGGTCCGTTCATTTTCTTTTTTTAAACAGACTAAGCATTCTTCTTAAAGGCCGAAGTGGAGAAGGGTTCCATGTGAACAGCAGTTCAACATGGGTCAGTCGGTCCTAAGAGATAGGCGAGCGCCGTTCGGAAGGGACGGGCGATGGCCTCCGTCGTCCTCGGCTGATCGAAAGGGAGTTGGGTTCAGATCCCCGAACCCGGAGTGGCGGAGATTCGGCGCTGGGCTCTTTCCTCTTCACTCGCCGTTACTGAGGGAATCCTGGTTAGTTATTTCCTTTTACTCCGCGGCTTGTGTCCCTAGGTGGGATTGACCTCTGTCCTCGAATGATGTGCCTGTTCATCCAGACCTTGTGTTCCCACACGTATTCTTATTTCTGAGAGATTTTCCAATTCCTTTGTCATCAGCTGAAGTGCATAAGATGCGTTGATGAATAGTTTTGAAGATGACACATATGGCTTTATACATGATACGGAAGTGGACGGGTAGCCAATGTAACTCTTTCAGAATGGGAGATATGTGGTCTCTCTTTCTTGCGCCTGTTAGTAATCGGGCTGCTGAATTTTGAACCATCTGTAGTGGTTTGGAATAGGATGAGGGCAGACCTAGCAATAGGGAATTGCAGCAGTCTAATTTTGCAAAAATGACTGCTTGGATGATCGTTCTGAAGTCTTGAGCATGGAAAAGAGGTCTTATCCTCTTCCGAACCTGGAGGTTATAGAAGCAGTCTTTGGTTGTTTTGTTGATATGTGCCTTGAAGTTTAGCCGGTTGTCTATTATCACTCCTAAGTCTCTAACTTGTGTGGTAGGTAGGTTGGTGGGAAGAGTAGTGTTGGAGATATTGTTTTCAGGAGAGATGAGTAAGATTTCTGTCTTGGATGAGTTTAAGATGAGGTGTAGGTTGTTTAGTACTTGTTTGATTTTCTGGTGGCATGTTTCCCAGTAGTCAAGAGTTTAGAGTATGTGTCTTTGATAGGGATGATGATTTGAATATCATCTGCGTAAAGGAAGTACTTTAGATTGAGGTCGGTAAGAAGTTGGCAGAGAGGAAGAAGATAGATATTAAATAGGGTCGGAGATAATGAAGAACCTTGAGGGACTCCTATGACAGAGTCAAATCTTGAGGATTCCTTGTTTTGGAGTTTAACTTTGTAACCTCTCTTATTGAGAAACGTTTTGAACCAGGATAGGACGGTGCCGCTGATTCCAATGGACGAAAGCTGGTTTAGGAGGATGGCGTGGTTGACCGTGTCGAACGCTGCGGAAAGGTCTAACAAGATCAATAGGAAAGAGTTTCCTTAGTCGAGGCCCATTAAGATATAATCTTATATCTTATAGTTGTGGTTTGGATCATATTCTTTAGGTGAAGACGGTTGTCTATAATTACTCCAAGGTCTCTCACATGAGTGTGGGTGAGAAGGTGTTTGTGATGGATCTGAGATGGGAGGTTTTCTTGGTTGGAGGAAATGAAGAAGAGTTCAGTCTTAGAGGCATTGAGGACCAGGTTTAGACTGTTGAGGAGATTAGTGGTGGCTTGTAAGCTGTTGTTCCAAAGTGCGATGGATTTGTTAATAGATTCTGTTATGGGAATAAGAATCTGAACATCGTCTGCATAGATGTAGTGAATGAGGTTAAGACAACTTAACAGTTGGCAAAGGGGAAGGAGGAAACGGCGGGGGAAACGGCGAAGCTGCTGCCAGGGGGGGCTATAACACGCGCCGCCGGAGCGGTGGGCCACCTACCCCCCCTGGGCCTTCCCAGCCGACACGGAGCCAGTTGCGGCGCACCGCCGCGGAGGAAATGCGCCCTGCGGGGGCCGGGGCCGTCCGGGAGGCGTTCCCCGCCCCCCGTGAAAGGGGTGGGGGATCCGCCGAAACCACGGTCCGACCGAACACGCCGGGTTGAATCCTCCAGGCGGACTGCACGCACCCCACCCCACCCCACCCGTTTACCTCTTAACGGTTTCCCACCCTTTTGAACTCGCTCTTGAAAGTTATTTTCAACTTTCCCTTACGTACTTATTTATTTTATTTATTTATTTTATTTATTTATACCGGCATTGCATCCTCTGTAGGCTTCCCTGGTCGGTCTTGTGCATTTGAATAAACGGAGAGGAATTTGTAGGTCGATTATGGTGTGTTGGTGAATGATTTTTTATATCAAGGTGATGGATTTGTAAATGACTCTGAACTGAATTGGTAACCAGTGGAGGTCTTTTAGGACTGGGGAAATGTGGTCTCTTTTCCTAGTGTTTGTTAGTAGCACGGGCTGCTGCGTTTTGAACCATTTGGAGTGGTTTTGTGTATGAGGAAGGGAGTCCAAGTAATGTAGAGTTGCAGTAGTAGAAAATGAGGGCTTGGAGGATGGTTCTGAAGTCTTTGGCGTGGAAGAGTGGTCTTATCCTTTTTAAAAACTTGCAGTTTAGAGAAGCAGTCTTTTGGTGGTTTTATTGATGTGGGCTTTGAAGTTCAGTTTATTGTCGATTAGCACACCTAGATCCCTCACATGAGTAGTTTGTAGGTTGGTTGGGAGACAAGCTGTGAGATTGTTGTCAGGAGTTATGAGTAATACTTCAGTTTTAGAAGAGTTTAGTACAAGATTTAGGCTGTTGAGGAGGCTTTTGATTTCTAGGTGACAGGAATCCCAGTATTCGAGGGTTTTTGAGTATGATTCTTTGATGGGGATCAGGATCTGGATGTCGTCTGCATAGAGAAAGTGTATTAAATTGAGGTTGGTAAGGAGTCGGCAGAGTGGTAGGAGGTAAATATTAAAGAGTGTAGGGGATAAAGAGGAACCTTGTGGGACTCCGATGGCCGAGTCGTGGCGTGGTGATTCTTTGTTCTGGATTTTTACCTTATAACCTCTGTTGGTTAGAAACAATTTGAACCAGGCGAGCGCCAATCCAGAGATTCCTATTGCTACTAGCTGTTTGATCGGTCTCGTGCCAGTATTTAGCCTTTCACGGAGTTTACCACCCGCTTTGGGCTGATTTCCCAAAGAACCCGACTCCGAGAAGACCCGGTCCCGGCGCGCCGGGGGCCACTACCGGCCTAACACCGTCCGCGGGCTGATCCTCCATCAGAAGGACTTGGGCCCCCGAGCGGCGCTGGGGAGGCGGTCTTCCGTATGCCACATTTCCCGCGCCCGCCGGACAGGCGGGGATTCGGCGCTGGGCTCTTCCCTCTTCACTCGCCGTTACTGAGGGAATCCTGGTTAGTTTCTTTTCCTCCACAGCTTGTGTCCCTAGGTGGTCCCTGCGGGTCGGTACGGCAAGAGCGGTATTCAAACAGCAAGCACTGGGATATCAAAATACAGACCCCTGTGTACTTGGTAGAGGTTTTGCTAGGAGTAAGAATTTGTTGAGGATAATGTGAGTTTCTAATAAGATCTCATGCTTAGACTGTTGAGGAGATTAGTGATGGCTTGTAAGCTGTTGTTCCAAAGTGCGATGGCTTTGTTAATAGATTCTGTTATGGGAATAAGAATCTGAACATCGTCTGCATAGATGTAGTCAATGAGGTTAAGACAACTTAACAGTTGGCAAAGGGGAAGGAGGAAACGGTGGGGGAAACGGCGAAGCTGCTGCCAGGGGGGGCTATAACATGCGCCGCCGGAGCGGCGGGCCACCTGCCCCCCCTGGGCCTTCCCAGCCGACACGGAGCCGGTTGCGGCGCACCGCCGCGGAGGAAATGCGCCCTGCGGGGGCCGGGGCCGTCCGGGAGGCGTTCCCCGCCCCCCCCACCCCCCTGCGAAAGGGGTGGGGGTGGGGGATCCGCCAAAACCCCGGTCCAACCGAACCCCCGGTTGAATCCTCCAGGCGGACTGCACGCACCCCACCCACCTTTTACCTCTTAACGGGTTCCCGCCCTTTTGAACTCGCTCTTCAAAGTTCTTTTCAACTTTCCCTTACGTACTTATTGATTTTATTTATTTATTTTATTTATTTACTCCTGGACGGACATGAAAAACAGCAGGCGCTGGTCACAGCAATCGAGGTCAAACCCTTGTAGGAGACGTCAAGCCTCGACAGACAAAAGTAAAGAGTAAGACATTGTTGAACTTGGAGGTGGACCCTTGTCCGGGGGAAACGGCGAAGCTGCTGCCGGGGGGGGGGGGGGGGCCCTATAACACTCGCCGCCGGAGCGGCGGGCCACCTGCCCCCCCTGGGCCTTCCCAGCCGACACGTAGCCGGTCGCGGCGCACCGCCGCGGAGGAAATGCGCCCTGCGGGGGCCGGGGCCCTCCGGGAGGCGTTCCCCGCCCCAACCCCCACGAAAGGGGTGGGGGATCCGCCGAAACCACGGTCCGACCGAACCCGCCGGGTTGAATCCTGCGGGCGGACTGCACGGACCCCACCCATTTACCTCTTTACAATTTCACGCCCTCTTGAACTCGCTCTTCAAAGTTGTTTTCAACTTTCCCTTGCGGTACTTACTTACTTATTTTATTTATTTAATGTTTTTTTATACCGGCATTCATGAAATACGGCAAGAGCGGTATTAAACAGCAGGCGCTGGGCACAGCAATCGAGGTCAAACCCTTGTAGAGACGTCAAGCCTCGACAGACAAAGTAAAGAGGAAGAAATTGTTGAACTTGGAGGTGGACCCTTGTCCGGGGGAAACAGCGAAGCTGCTGCCGGGGGGGGGGGGCTATAACACTCGCCGGCGGAGCGGCGGGCCACCTGCCCACCCTGGGCCTTCCTAGCCGACACGGAGCCGGTTGCGGCGCACCGCCGCGGAGGAAATGCGCCCTGCGGGGGCCGGGGCCCTCCAGGAGGCGTTCCCCGCCCCAACCCCCACGAAAGGGGTGGGGGATCCGCCGAAACCCCGGTCCGACCGAACCCGCCGGGTTGAATCCTGCGGGCGGACTGCACGGACCCCACCCATTTACCTCTTTACAATTTCACGCCCTCTTGAACTCCCTCTTCAAAGTTGTTTTCAACTTTCCCTTGCGGTACTTACTTATTTATTTTATTTATTTAAGGTTTTTTTATACCGGCATTCATGAAATCGTTCACATGATGTCGGTTTACAGAAAACAGGGGTGCAAAGAAAACAACCTAAAACATAAATACAGTACACGTGGTGAAGAGATGCAGTTACAATTAACAGGGGATAATGAACTGGGAGTGTAAGAAATAAAGAGAGATAGAGGAGGTTAAAATTATATACATGTGTACAATATAAATATACAAGAGTACAATATAAATATGGAGTCCAATATATAAAGCTTCTCAGCAGAGAATTTATTGATGGTGCGTGTTAGGTGGAGTTCGGGAAGGCTTGCCTGAAAAGCCACGTCTTGAGTCTTTTCCGAAAGGTTAGGAGGCAAGGTTCATTTCTGAGATCTGGGGGGATGGAGTTCCATAACGGTGGGCCTGCTGTGGAAAGGGCTCGATCTCTTAAGGTGCTGTGATTAGTGGTTTTGGTGGGTAGAACAAGGAGGCATCCACTGTAGGCTTCCCTGGTCGGTCTTGTGCATTTGTATAAACGGAGAGGAATTTGTAGGTCGATTATGGTGTGTTGGTGAATGATTTTTTATATCAAGGTGATGGATTTGTAAATGACTCTGAACTGAATTGGTAACCAGTGGAGGTATTTTAGGACTGGGGAAATGTGGTCTCTTTTCCTAGTGTTTGTTAGTAGACGGGCTGCTGCGTTTTAAACCATTTGGAGTGGTTTTGTGTATGAGGAAGGGAGTCCAAGTAATGTAGAGTTGCAGTAGTAGAAAATGAGGGCTTGGAGGATGGTTCTGAAGTCTTTGGCGTGGAAGAGTGGTCTTATCCTTTTTAAAACTTGCAGTTTATAGAAGCAGTCTTTGGTGGTTTTATTGATGTGGGCTTTGAAGTTCAGTTAATTGTCGATTAGCACACCTAGATCCCTCACATGAGTAGTTTGTAGGTTGGTTGGGAGACTAGCTGTGAGATTGTTGTCAGGAGTTATGAGTAATACTTCAGTTTTAGAGGAGTTTAGTACAAGATTTAGGCTGTTGAGGAGGCTTTTGATTTCTAGGTGACAGGAATCCCAGTATTCGAGGGTTTTCGGGTATGATTCTTTGATGGGGATCAGGATCTGGATGTCGTCTGCATAGAGAAAGTGTATTAAATTGAGGTTGGTAAGGAGTCGGCAGAGTGGTAGGAGGTAAATATTAAAGAGTGTAGGGGATAAAGAGGAACCTTGTGGGACTCCGATGGCCGAGTCGTGGCGTGGTGATTCTTTCTTCTGGATTTTTACCTTATAACCTCTGTTGGTTAGAAACGATTTGAACCAGGCGAGCGCCAATCCAGAGATTCCTATTGCTACTAGCTGTTTGATCGGTCTCGTGCCGGTATTTAGCCTTACATGGAGCTTAACACCTGCTTTGGCCTGCATTCCCAAACAACCCTACTCCGAGAAGACCCGGTCCCGGCGCGCCGGGGCCCGCTACCGGCCTAACAGCGTCCGCGGGCTGAGCCTCGATCTGAAGGACTTGGGCCCCCGAGCGGCGCCGGGGAGGCGGTCTTCCGTGCGCCACATTTCCCGCGCCCGCCGGACGGGCGGGGATTCGGCGCTGGGCTCTTCCCTCTTCACTCGCCTTTACTGAGGGAATCCTGGTTAGTTTCTTTTCCTCCGCGGCTTGTGTCCCTAGGTGGGATTGACGTCTGTCGTCGAATGATGTGCCTGTTCATCCAGGCCTTGTGTTCCCACAAGTGTTTTAACCTAGTTCATGTGCCTGTTCCTCCAGGCCTTGTGTCCCTAGCTGGGATTGACCTCTGTCCTCGAATGATGTGCCTCTTCATCCAGGCCTAGTGTTCCTACTGGTGTTTTAAGTCCATTGCTGTGCCTGCCTGTTCATCCAGACCTTGTGTTCCCACAAGTGTTTTAACTCAGTTGCTGCTGTGCCTGTTCATCCAGGCCTGGCCTTGTGTCCCTAGGTGGGATTGACCTCTGTCCTCGAATGATGTGCCTGTTCATCCAGGCCTTGTGTCCCTAGCGGGGATTGACCTCTGTACTCGAACGATGTGCCTGTTCATCCAGACCTTGTGTTCCCACAAGTGTTTTTTTTTTTTTATATTAACCATTTTATTAAGACTGTTTCAGTTCTAAATGGAAATCTTTATGTATCAACATACCCAACCCAGAATATTTATGGGTCGACGTTGCTAAGCCGCGACGAGTAGGAGGGCCGCCGCAGTGGGCACGGAAGCCCGGGGCGAGGGCCCGGGTGGAGCCGCCACGGGTGCAGATCTTGGTGGTAGTAGCAAATATTCAAATGAGAACTGTGAAGGCCGAAGTGGAGAAGGGTTCCATGTGAACAGCAGTTCAACATGGGTCAGTCGGTCCTAAGAGATAGGCGAGAGCCGTTCGGAAGGGACGGGCGATGGCCTCCGTCGCCCTCGGCCAATCGAAAGGGAGTCGGGTTCAGATCCCCAATCCCGGAGTGGCGGAGATTCGGCGCTGGGTTCTTCCCTCTTCACTTGCCGTTACTGAGGGAATCCTGGTTAGTTTCTTTTCCTCCGCGGCTTGTGTCCCTATGTGGGATTGACCTCTGTCCTCGAATGATGTGCCTCTTCATCCAGGCCTTGTGTTCCCACAAGTGTTTTAACCTAGTTCATGTGCCTGTTCCTCCAGGCCTTGTGTCCCTAGCTGGGATTGACCTCTGTGCTCGACTGCTGCGCCTCTTCATCCAGGCCTTGTGTTCCCACACGTGTTTTAACTCCGTTGCTGTGCCCGTTCCTCCAGGCCTTGTGTTCCTCTGGGGATAGGGAAATACATACAGTACCTGAGTGTAATCAAGTATGATTTGCATTGAATACAAGAATGTCAGTATATAAAAATGAAAAATAAATAAATGAAGTGCTATAAACTTTTTAAAAAAAGAATATAAATCCATAAAAACAAAAATTTACTATCCGAGTATCAGTGTTCATCCATGTTCCTACTGGTGTTTTAACTCCATTGCTGTGCCTGCCTGTTCATCCAGGCCTTGTGTTCCTCTGGGGATAAGGAAATACCTACAGTACCTGAGTGTAATCAAGTATGAAGTGCTATAAACTTTAAAAAAAAAAAATGTAAATCCATTAAAAAAAACAAAAACATTACTATCCGAGTATCCGTGTTCATCCAGGCCTTGTGTTCCCACAGGTGTTTTAACTCAGTTGCTGTGCCCGTTCTTCCAGGCCTTGTGTTCCCACAGGTGATTTAACTCAGTTGCTGTGCCCGTTCTTCCAGGCCTTGTGTTCCCACAGGTGTTTTAACTCTGTGGTGGTGCCTGTTCATCCAGGCCTTGTGTTCCTCTGGGGATAGGGAAATACCTACAGTACCTGAGTGTAATCAAGTATGAAGTGCTAGAAACGTTTTCGAATAAGAATATAAATACATTAAAAAAAAAAAACATTACTATCCGAGTATCCGTGTTCATCCAGGCCTTGTGTTCCCACAGGTGTTTTAACTCAGTTGCTGTGCCCGTTCTTCCAGGCCTTGTGTTCCCACAGGTGTTTTAACTCTGTTACATTCTGGGAATTGGAAAGCTTGCCTGAAGAGCCAGGTTTTTAACTTTTTTTGAACTCTGGTAGACTGGGTTCCAGGCGTAGGTCTGGTGGGAGAGCATTCCATTGGTGTGGTCACGCAGTTGAGAGTGCTCTTTTTCTTAGTGTTGATTTAGCTGGAGTTGCGACTAAGGTGCCTTTGTAGGCGCTTCTGATGGGTCTGGAGGATAAGTGTGGACGAAGTTGAGTTTGTAGTGATATAGGTGCGACGTTGTGAATTGCTTTATGAATAATGGTTAAGGTTTTAAATAGGATTCTCTGTTTGATGGGTAGCCAGTGGAGGTTGCTCAAGATGGGGGTGATATGGTCTCTTTTATTAGTGTTAGTTAGGATTCTGGCTGCGGCATTTTGTACCATCTGTAGAGGTTTGATCCTGGTGGAGGGGAGGCCAAGTAGGATTGCGTTGCAGTAATCGAGTTTAGAAAAAATAATGGATTGTAGAACGAGGCGAAAGTCATTGAAGTACAGGAGTGGTTTTAGCTTTTTTAGGACTTGTAGTTTATAGAAGCAGTCCTTGGTGGTGGTGTTTATAAATTTTTTTAAGTTAAGTTGGTTGTCAAGCCATGCTCCTAGATTCCTGACGTCTGCAGAGAGATCCATGTTTAAAGATGTGGATTGTGCAAGGCTAGGTGAGTAGGTGTTTGGGTTGTGTGAAATAAGTAGCATCTCTGTTTTGCTGGAGTTTAGAATCAGGTTCAGGTTGGAAAGTAGTTGTTTAATTGGTTGAAGACAATTCTCCCAGAAGGCGAAGGTTTTTTGAATTGATTCTGTGATGGGGATGAGGATCTGGATGTCGTCTGCATAGAGGTAATGAGTAAGCTTGAGTTGTGATAGCAGATGGCAGAGGGGGAGGAGGTAAATGTTGAACAGGGTGGGAGAGAGGGATGAACCTTGTGGTACGCCTTGGTCTGATAGGATGGGGTCAGATTCCTTGTTGTTAATTCTGACCTTGTAAAACCTGTTTGATAGGAACGACTTGAACCAACTGAGAGCTGTGCCTTTGATTCCTATGTTTGATAGTTCTTCCAGGCCTTGTGTTCCTCTGGGGATAGGGAAATACCTACAGTACCTGAGTGTAATCAAGTATGAAGTGCTAGAAAGTTTTTAAAAAAAGAATATAAATCCATTAAAATAAAAATTTACTATCCACGTATCCGTGTTCATCCAGGCCTTGTGTTCCTCTGGGGATCGGGAAATACCTACAGCACCTGAGTGTTATCAAGTATGAAGTGCTAGAAACGTTTTAGAATAAGAATATAAATACATTAAAAAAAAAAAATTACTATCCGAGTATCCGTGTTCATCCAGGCCTTGTGTTCCCACAGGTGTCTTAACTCAGTTGCTGTGCCCATTCTTCCGGGCCTTGTGTTCCCACAGGTGTTTTAACTCAGTGGCGGTGCCTGTTCATCCAGGCCTTGTGTTCCCACAAGTGTTTTAACCTGGTTGCTGTTCCTGTTCATCCAGGCCTTGTGTCCCTAGCTGGGATTGAGCTCTATGCTCGACTGCTGCGCCTCTTCATCCAGGCCTTGTGTTCCCACAAGTGTTTTAACCTGGTTGCTGTGCCTGTTCATGCAGGCCTTGTGTCCCTAGCTGGGATTGACCTCTGTCCTCGAATGATGTACCTGTTCATCCAGGCCTTGTGTTCCCACACGTATTCTTATTTGTGAGAGATCCTAGGCTCCAATTCCTTTGTCATCAGCTGAAGTGCGTAAGTACAGTCGGAATTCACTAGACGCCAACGATATTCACTGGACGCCAATGTAAACACCGGGTACACACAACTCTAGGGGTGGACCCGTTCCAGGGAGTCCTTCCCTGAACAAGCATGAGGGTGGAGGTGGGCTTTACTGCACACCCACCTGACGGACCATGCCCATACCACTGCCAATATTCTAGCATGCATCAGAAAGATGCTGGCGAGCTACCAGTGTTTTAACCTAGTTCCTGTGCCTGTTCATGCAGGCCTTGTGTCCCTAGCTGGGATTGACCTCTGTCCTCGAATGAAGTGCCTGTTCATCCAGGCCTTGTGTTCCTACTGCTGTTTTAACTCCATTGCTGTGCCTGCCTGTTCATCCAGACCTTGTGTTCCCACACGTATTCTTATTTCTGAGAGATCCTCCAATTCCTTTGTCATCAGCTGAAGTGCGTAAGTAACGTCTGAATTCACTAGACGCCAATGGAATTCACTAGACGCCAACGATATTCACTGGACGCCAATGTAAACACCGGGTACACCCAACTCTAGGGGTAGACCCTTTCCAGGGAGTACTTCCCTGCACAAAGGAAAGGGAACTCTCTCCTGGGCCAATTGATAAGAAAACCACAATTCTGCAGCCAAAAATAGGCTGGAAATCCTTCCCCCATTGACTTTAATGGGCGACATATGGACATATACCCAACTCATTTAATTTTTTTTATGTCTATATTGACCGCAAATGGGACCCCCCTTTGGACATATGGACATATGGACATAAACTTTTGCTCTGCACATCCCTACAATTTATGGATTTTTTCTCTAGGAACTTGTTACGCCGTCAGTCGCAGACAGCTACGACCGCTGTTGCTCACCTCTTGCTTCTCTACTTTGACTTCGTTGGGTGGATTGGCGGCCTCCGCCAGCTATCGTCGGGCTGTTCGCCCCTATTCCCGGGCCTTCCTGTTCAGCGTGGATGCTGCTGACCGCCATCTTGCTCTCGGAGTTCCTTAGGCGCGCGTGCTCTCGGGCCAGTCAAGCGCGTCATGGCGGGAACCTCGGGGGTGTCCCCCCCGGATGATGTCAATCTTCACGGACTCTTAAGCCAGCTGACCCTGCTTGCCTATGAGTTAGGGTGGGGTTAGAGTAGGGCTATGGGGAGAAAGGTTAGGGGAAGGGGTGGGAAGGTTAGGTTAGGGGGAAGAGAAGGGAAGTTCCCTTCCAGGCCGCTCCGATTTTGGAGTGGCCTGGGAGGGAACGGAGGAAGGCAGCGCGGCTTGGCGCACACAAGGTGCAGAATTGTGTACCCCCTTGCCCGCACCGACCCCGGATTTTATAACATGCGCGCGCCTGTGCATGCATGTTATAAAATCAGGCATACATGTAGGCCGCGCGCACTTCTTTTAAAATGTACCCCACTCTGTGGACTGTATACACCTATTCCTTATTACTTCTATTTTTTTTCTTACTAATCAGCCACCCATGAATGCTCACAGCATCGGCCACTGACTGATGATGAACCTCCCCTCGCTATACAGACATTTTAGTGAAATTACCTTGGATCACACTCAGGAGATGTCAAAACAAATATCTCCATTAATGTCATCTCCTTTGTGTCTGTTACTCTGTGTCCTGCAAATTTTCTATTAACTTGGTAACTCATTAAGAAGTACTTTTCTTTGTAATTTGCTTTACGATAACAATTTATGTGGGGATTATTTTTGAGAGGTTAATCTTAAACATGCTGAACTGTTTCATTAGGATGGGTTTCGCCTTCTGTATGATATAAGGCATGACCCACAGATGTTGCTAGGCACTTAAAAGACTTAAGGGCGGATTTTAAAAGCCCTGCTTGCGTAAATCCGCCCGGATTTACGCGAGCAGGGCCTTGCGTGCCGGCGCGCCTATTTTGCATAGGCCGCCGGCACGCGCAGAGCCCCAGGACGCACGTAGGTCCCGGGGTTTTCTGAAGGGGGCGTGTCGTGGCGGGGCGGGGGCGGGGCGGAACGACGTGGCGTTTTGGGGGCGGGATGCGGTGTTTCGGGGGCAGGCCCGGGGCGTTCCGGGGGCGTGGCCGCGCCCTCCGGAACCGCCCCCCGGGTCGGGTCTCGGCGCGCCAGCAGCCCTCTGGGAGGCGTAAATCCATGGATAAAGGTAGGGGGGGGGGGGTTAGATAGGGCCGGGGGGGGTGGGTTAGGGAGGGGAAGTGAGGGGAAGGTGAAGGGAGGGTGAAAGAAAGTTCCCTCCGAGGCCGCTCCGATTTCGGAGCGGCCTCAGAGGGAACAGAGGCAGGCTGCGCGGCTCGGCGCGCGCCGGCTGCCCAAAATCGGCAGCCTTGCGCGCGCCGATCCAGGATTTTATAAGATATGCGCGGCTACACTCGTATCTTATAAAATCCAGCGTACTTTTGTTTGCGCCTGGTGCGCCAACAAAAGTACGCGAACGCGCTTTTTAAAAAAAAAATCTACCCCTTAGGGCATTGGCTCATGGGACTTGGGCCCATATGGTCTCTCACCGAGACTTTTATAATTGAATTCAACAATCATGATCGGCCCCATTTCCAAGAATGATCCTGTAAAAACTTCATGCTACGGAGATCTTGCTGGTTTTATGGGACACTTTTAAAAAATCGCTATCAACTACACTGGAAGTGGCAAGGTATACACTGTACTGTTTGATTCTTTTATAATCAGTGATGTGCTGCTAATTTCTTATCAAGAAGTTTTTCCCTTTGAAAATACTGCCAACTGCAGGAGTGGGACTCCATTTTAGCATGTACATTTGCATCTGAATGAAAGCCCTGTGTGTATTCTGCTTCATCTGATCTCACTTCCTTCCCATCTCCGCCTCTCTATGTACTTTTGCTCTCTGGGAGGAGGGGGATTTTCAAATGACATTTTTCTGCAGGTAAGCATGGATTTATCCACAGAAATCTCTTTGAAAATTGAATTCTTCATGGACTAGAGAAATTTTTATTTAAAGGATTATTTCTAAAAGCAAATTGCTATATCAAAATCCTAGAGAAGCAGCTCATATTAATTAGATGCTAGCAGAAAATTAGATATTAGAGTCACAAGACAAAGTTAACTGTTATTATCACCCCTACGTTTAAAATTGTCTTTAGAACCACTTTTGAAGAATATACAAAATAATCAGTTGGGGAGTTTAAATTAGCTGATTTTGCTGATAGTATATTGATATATATAACAGCCCTACCCACTTCTCTGATACATGCTGTGGGAAATTATTAGATTTAGGAACATCATTAGATTTGGGCAAATAGGGGTAGATTTTCAAAGGGTTACACACGTAGGTTTACGCGCGTAGCCCCCGAAAACGTACCCCAACCCCCCCCCCCCCTGCGTGTGCCGAGCCTGTCTTGCACAGGCTGCCTGCGCGCGCAAAGCCCCGGGACATTCCTGGGGGAGCGTGTCGGGGGCGTGTCGGGGCATGCCGGGGGCGTGTCGAGGGTGTGTCGCAGTCGGCGCATCATTGGGAGTGTTCCGGGGGCATGGCCGCGGCCTCCAGACTAGCCCCCGGACCGGACCATGGCGCGCTGGCGGCCGGCCTGGCGCGCGCAAGTTACACCTGCCTCGGGCAGGCGTAACTTGTGCAACAAAGGTAGGGGGGTTAGATAGGGCTGGGGGGGGGGCGGGTTAGGTAGGGGAAGGGAGGGGAAGGTGCAGGGGGGTGGACAGAAAGTTCCCTCCGAGGCCACACCAATTTCAGAGCGGCCTCGGAGGGAACGGAGGCAGGCTGCGCGGCTCGGTGCGCGCAGGCTGCCAATTTTGGGCAGCCTTGTGCGCGCCGACCCCGGATTTTAACAGATATGCGTGGCTATGCGCATATCTATTGAAATCCGGCGTACATTTGTTTGCACCTGGTGTGCGAACAAAAGTATAAAATCTGCCCCATAATTGGGGGTGAAAATAAATGTATATGGTAGAATTCAACTACTCAAAAATTATTGTTTTGCCTAAGTCACTGTATTTTATTACAAGCAAAAACTGTGATACTTACATACAAAGAAGGATTGCCAAGGTAATGAAGCAACTGATAAATAACTTTCTTAGGCACAGGGAAAAACCTAGAGTAGATTTTTCCTAAAGAAGTGATCTTGAATTGACAGTCCAATGATTTAATGACCCAAGAATAGTGAAAAATTTGCAATAACGAAAACAGTCTCTTGGCTTATAGTTCAGTATACAGAGTTGCATTAGGCATTTCTTGATTGCAAGTACATGCAAGTACATGCACACTTTAAAGGGGTAATTTTCAATGCCACTTATGAGCTTAATGGCACTGGTTTTTGCACATAAATAGGGATGTGCAATCATTTTTCCCGAATTAGGCAGTCAACGAGATTGCCTAATTCAGAATGGTTTGGAAGAACTGAAAAATGATTTAATTTTTTCCGAAATTTCGGAAAAAATTCATTTTGGAGTTAGCGCGCACTAACCCAAAAATCAGTGCCCCTGAAAAAAAAAACCCCGAACCATGGGAAAAACAAAATTCCCATTGGGAGGCCCCGAAACAAAGCTCAACACTAAATTTTACCCAAAGCACATATCTACATGTCAATGGCTTTTCTAAAATTGGCTGGGGCTCAGTGTATGTAAAGAGAGGTAAATAACACAGTTACATGTATGCTTCTATGGAACTGCAGAGAGGTGTTCTGGAGGATGGAACTGGGGTAGAGGTGAAACTTTCCTGTGAGTTTATCTGTTCATGTACTGGGCCAGTTATCCGAGCATTTTCAAAATGACTTTATGCACTTTCAAAGTTCAGGCAAAACTTTTCATGTAGAAATTCATTCTAGCAGAGAGGAAGTCCAAACTGGAAGCAAACTCAACAACTCAAGGACTCTCTTTTTTTTTTCAAATATTTGTTTTAGGTTTGTTTTTGATTGCCTGACTTTTTGAAAATTTTTACGTCTGTTATTCGTTTTTCATGTTTGTCTTTCAAGTTAATGTATTATTATTTTATGTTTTTAACTGTGAAACTCTTATTTATTTGTCCTTAATGTTTTAACTTGCATTAAAAATCTTGTGTCTAAAAAAAGATTTTTTTCTTTGATGGTACCCTTTTGGGTCAAGAGTTGATGATTGAGAGGACTGGGTAACCTCTCCACATGTGGATGTCTTACACTGCAACCCAGCTTGCTGACACCCTATATTCTGAATAACATTGAAATGCCTTGTTGTTATTTGAATATAGTATAAACTGTTGCCTTTTTGTTGGGTTTACACTATACCTAATTTTATGTAGCTTCCATGAAGTATACAACACTTGGTTTGGTGGAATATAACCATTATTACAGGTTTCTCAAACTGGTCCTCAGTCCCCCACCAGCCAGTTGGATTTTCAGGATATCCCCAATGAATATGCATAAGAAATGTTTCTATACATAGGAGCTTGAAATAAATCTCATGCATTTTCATTAGAGATATCTTGAAAACCTAATTAGATTGGAGGGGGACCCCAATGACTGGTTTGAGCACCCTTGCATTAATAAATACATAAATAAATAAGGAACTACTTGATGTGCATTACAAAAGTATTACAAAAGTATTACCAGGAAAAAGACCTGCCCTGTCCCTCTGGGACTCCCTCCCCTTATACATTTGGTCTGCTCCAAACCTTCTCATCTTCAGGAAATCAGTGAGGAGCTTTGAAGAAGATTTCAGCACCTGAAGAGACTATTCTAGGAGTTGAGGAGATAGTCTGTACCCCTCCTTCAACATCGGGGGGTGACTGATCTCCCCCAGGATTATAGGGCTGAATGGTAGATAGATTACAGCTGGGACTAAGAGAGGCTCCCAACAGAACTGTGCATTCTATATCACTGCCCCTATTGGTATGAGAATTCCTTTATCATTGTGCTGTGTGAGGACAGCCCTTAACCAGTGGCAAGTATCTACCTCCACAATAAAGGGCCTAGATGTATTATTTATTTTATTTATTTAGAGCTTTTTTATACCGGTATTTGTGGGTACATCATATTCGTTTACATGGAACATGAGGACATTGTACAAGGAACAGAGTGCGGTAACTTGAAAGGGGTAACATAACAGTATACAGAAAACTTGATTTAGATGTAGTACAGAAGGTTATTTGAATATATACATAGCATTATAGGATGGAGAGGGGGTGGAAGAGAGGGAGAGAGAGGAGGGGGAGGATGAGGTGGGCATAAACAGAGCATTATCATAGGGGGAAGGTGCAGGGGGGATTTGGACAAATACATAACTTATTGGGGCGAGGGGGGTTGAGAGAGGCGGGGGGAGCAAATATATGACATCGTTGAGCATATGTGTAACATTTTTGGAGAACGGGGGTGGGGAGGGGAGGGTGAGAAATACTTAACCGTATTGAGCATATACATAACATTATTGGGTCACGAATATAATATATTTTGAGGATAAGGAATGCATTATAGGGCAGGAAGGGGGAGGGGGAGGGAGCATTACTGGAGTATTGGTTGAAAAGACTGAGCATAACAATTTTGGGGAGGGGGAGGAGAGGATGACTAGGGCATGGGTTTGAGCAAGTTATTTATTTATTTATTTATTTATTTATTTGGTGAGTTTTATATACCGTTATTCGGTTGAGCCATCACAATGGTTTACAAAAGTATACATTTTCTTAACAGTTGTTTAACAGAAAAGCAATGAGAACTTATACAATTTTCTTAGCAGTTGTGTAACAGTAGAAACCATTTGAACAATATCAGAAATAAGCATAACAAGTCCAGAGAGCATTATTCAGGAAAGGCTTGTTTAAAGAGCCATGTCTTTAGCTTTTTTTTTTTTTTTTAATTTTGGGTGGATGGCTCTAGACGAAGGTCTGTGGGCATGGTGTTCCAGAAGGTAAAGATTTTTAGGTTCATTTGGTTATCGATGATTACACCAAGGTTGCGTGCTTTATGCTTGAAGGGAGTCAAGGGTGGAAGGGGTGCTGTATTAATGTTAGATGGGTTAATGTTAGATGTATTAATGTTAGATGAGTATTAATTAATTAATTAGGATGAGGCTAATTCTAGGAGGTGTTTGGCAAAGGAAGCACAAGAGGGTTTTTGAGATTTGGTGAATAGAAAGAAAGAAGTGAGTGTGCCAGTTTCTCCTAAGTTTGGATTCTCTAAAAGCAGAGTGTGTATGTAATGGCGGACCTATAGATAAACATAAAAATCAATGCAGGGTAACTGGAATGTGTTTTGCAGGTCTGCAAAACTGGCCACTATGTTAGAGTTGGGCATTAACATTTGTTATAAGTGTACTAGGCCTAGCCTCTGCCATTTTAAGAAAACCCCCTGGGATAGACCTGGAGGAAAATCTGGGTTGGCATATATATCAGTAAGTGCTGTCAACTTGGATTTAAGACCTAGTTTTTTGGAGAGGGTCAGCCAAGTCTTACGGCAAGAGGACAGAAGGGAAAAGGCTGTGGTAAGAGTAGGTATGGTGTTTTAAGGACATTGAAGTAGAGCCGAGAGAGCAAATCCTCCAAGCCAGACTTTGATTAGAGCGTATGGTGAAAATAAAGAAGACTTGTGAAGCCAGCCAGAGATAATACGAAGCATACAAGCTAAGTTACAGTGGCTAAGGTCCGGACAATTTAAGCCTCCTTTGGTCCAGGGTGCTTTATGGACATGTAGAGGTAGTCTAGTCTTTTTCCCTTGCCATAGAAAACATGAGAACTCCCTGTCTATTTCCCATTAGTCTTTTTTGAGGAGCCAAATAGAGGTCATCTGGATAGATAGAGCCATTTAGGGAACTCCATCATTTTTAAGAGGTGTATCCTACCAAATAAGGAAAGTGGAAGATGCATCCATCTTTGGGTATTCTTTCGGAGAGCCAAAATTAACAATTGAATGTTAACCCTATGAAAGTGAGAAAGTTGTGTGGGAATAAATATGCCAAGATATTTCATCTTCGAGGAGACCCATTTTAGAGGGATCGGACCTGGCTAAGACGAGTGTAGCTGGCCCGTCTCGTTCAATGCTTCTGATTTGTCTTGGTTTATGTTTAAGCCAGCAAACTTACCAAACTGAATTTGGTGTGACAGGACTTTCTGTAAAGAACAGGTGGGAGCTGTTAGAAAAATAAGATCGTCATCTGCAAACACTGCCACTTTGAATGATGTTTTGTCGATGTCTAGCCCTCGAATGGAAGCATCGTCCACAATTTTCCTAAGAAGCGGATCTATGGAGAGAAGATATAGCAAGGGTGAGAGAAGGCAGCCTTGGCATACTCTTTGACCCACTGGGAATGGATCCGACCTATCTCCATTGGCTAAAATAAACGAGTGTGGGTTGTTATATAGTAATATGATATTACGGACAAATGCCTCAGAAAACCTAAATATTTCAAGAACCAAAAATAGATATGGCCATGAGACTCTATCAAAAGCTTTTTCTGAGTCAAAGCTGACAGCTAGTGCCAGTATTCCCTGTCTCACCGATTATTGCATTGCAGAAATTAATTTGATAATGTGGGAGCTGGCTGTCCTTCCCTTGAGAAAACTGACTTGGTGAGATGATATGATGGTTGGAAGGATAAGATTCAGCCTAATAGCTAGTATTTTGTAAAAATCTTAAGATCACAATTCAGTAAGGAGATTGTCCTATACGAAGCGGGTAAAGTGGGGTCTTTTCCTCATTTGGGAAAAACTGTGATGTGGGCATCAGTAAAGCCTTTAGGGAAACTCCTGAATGATAATGCCTCATGAAATAAAGCCTTTAAATGGATCGTTACTTGGTCTTTTAAGAGTTTATAGTAAACAGGGAAGCCATCAGTGCCCGGCGCTTTGCCCAAAGTACTGCTAGAAATGGCTTTCAAGATCTCGTAGGTTTGAATGGGGCTATTTAGGTACTCATATTATTGTTTAGAAATGTGTGGGAGAGATAGCGTGCAAAAGAAATCCTCCTCGTCCCTGTTAGTTCCTAATCTGTCTTCGCTATATAGTTTTGTGTAAAAGTCTTTGAAGGAATTGCAGCTATCTGTAGATATGGTGGCCCAGTGGCCCTGCTATGTCTGCAATTTCTCGATGTATGATTTGCCTTTGGCCATCCAAATGGCATTGGCTAGAAGCTTGCCAGACTTGTTCTCAAATCTGAAAAACCTATAATCATAATTCCGTAGTGTGAGTTGGGTTCTTTGATGGTCATAGGTATTTAAAGAGGTGAGTATGTTTAGGTAGGTTGACTTGGATTCAAGAGTTAATGACTGGATCATTTTAAATGTGGCATTCTTCAGTTGGGCTTCCAGATCTAGAATCATTTTATTTATTTTGGTATTTCAGGCTTTAACATAAGCGATGATGTCCCCCCTGAGTACCGCTTTACTGGTCTCCCAGAAGAGAAAGGGATTGAGGGTGTGAGCTTTGTTGTGGTGGGGAAGTAAAACCTTTTAAAAATATATCCAAAGCAAGAAACCTGTGAGGGAGTCAGTTAGACCATTAGATGACTGAGAGGTTAAAGGGGCTCTTAGGGAAGATAAGACCATTGCAGAAAGACTAAATGAATTCTTTACTTCCGTGTTTACTAAGGAGGATGTTGGGGAGTTACCAGTTCCGGAGATGGTTTTCAAGGGTGATGAATCAGATGAACTGAACCAAATCACTGTGAACCTGAAAGACGTAGTAGGCCAGACTGACAAACTAAAGAGTAGAAAATCACCAGGATGGATTATATGCATCCTAGGGTACTGAAGGAACTAAAAAATGAAATTTCTGATCTATTAGTTAAAATTTATAAACTATCATTAAAATCATCCATTGAACCTGAAGACTGGAGGGTGGGCGATGTAACCCCAATATTTAAAAAGGGCTCCAGGGGCGATCCAGGAAACTACAGACCAGTGAGCCTGACTTCAGTGCCGGGAAAAATAGTGGAAACTATTCTAAAGATCAAAATCACAGAGCATATAGAAAGACATGGTTTAATGGAACACAGTCAACATGGATTTATCCAAGGGAAGTCTTGCCTAACAAATCTGCTTCATTTTTTTCAAGGGGTTAATGTTATGCTGGTCAGCCGAGGAGGCCGACCAAGCCTACCCCTTCCGGCTTTGGTCCAATGAACTCCAGACCCCCGGGGGCTACCGCTACGTCTAAAGGCCTACCCCTGCACTTGGGACGCCGTTACAGTGGAAGCCCCACCCCTGACATCCTCTAGACGTGCGCGGCGAAGCCAGCCTTTCTTTTATAGAAGATCAGCACAGGAAGGCCGGCCTACCACCACTGTCTCCCTTCCTGGAGGTATTTAGCCTGCCCTTGTTTGCTAGCTCATCGAGTTAGCATGGATCGTGTTGGATGGAAAGCCTCCAGTCTGTGCTACTCTGTCACTTCCTTGCTGCCGCTGGAAGCTCTTTATGCCCTTCAGGGTATTCTCTAACCTGGGTACCCACTCCTCGGGTGCCCTTTGCTTTCTTTCAGGTGCCTTACTGGGATCAGGTACATGATCCTCGAGGGTCTGCTCTCCCTGCCTCGGAGCCAGTAACCATCTACTTCTGCCTACTGGAATCGCTACCACACAGTTACCATCTTAGTAAGAATTCTAACTTGTCAATCTGTCTCATCTACTGCTCTGCAGCACTGGGAACCTGCAACCGGACTTCCCTAACCACCTCAGTGAGACGGGTCTCCTCTGCCGAGGATCCCTGGACTGCTAACTCTGGATTGCCTCATTACTGCCACCTCTGTATTTGTGTGTCCTGAGTCTAGCCTGGTACTGTGGCTCCTCACAGGGCTCCTCCCTATGGGCATGGGCATCTCCACAGTACCCCAAGAATCCACTCAAACACCTCTAACCATAACAGATTGCTAACTCCATGGATTCGGATCAGCTCACCGTATTGCAGGCCATCCCAGATCTGTCCCAGAGAGGCCAAGAACATCAAAGGATTCTGGAAACACTGTCAATGGCTGTAGACCATCTGAATGCTCGACTGGATTCTCAAGCAGAGGAACTGCAGATACTCCAGTCCCTACCTGGCCTTATTCAAAAGTTACAGAGTCTCCAGACTTCCTTGGAGATAGTGTTGACGGATGTTCAGCATTTAACCCTTTGTCAGGACCTCCTGAAGCAATTTGATGCCTCTACTTCAGGAATTAGTTCTTCTAGTCCCTCCAGACCTAATTATGCGGTAATCCCTCTCTTAACCCGCCTCACTACTCCGAAGATGCAAGACACTGCCGAGGTTTTTTAAAGTAATGCCATATGCACTTTTCACTTCAGCCCGCATTGTTCCCGAATGACTTGGTAAAGACTACCTTCATTCTTTCCCTCCTGGATGGAAGAGCCTTGGCATGGGCTTCAGCATTATGGGAGCACTTGGATCCCCTACTATCCAACTTGTCCCTGATCTTTCCACC
Organism: Rhinatrema bivittatum; assembly: GCF_901001135.1. Classification (NCBI taxonomy): domain Eukaryota; kingdom Metazoa; phylum Chordata; class Amphibia; order Gymnophiona; family Rhinatrematidae; genus Rhinatrema; species Rhinatrema bivittatum. The sequence continues at coordinate 365,283,059 of NC_042616.1, read as the reverse complement.
TTTAAGGAGATTTTTGAAGAACCCGGCAGGATTCCTACGATGGGATCTGACCTGCTTCGCCTCCGGCAAGGGTCTCGGTCCCTCGGCGAATACGCTATAGAATTTCGCACCATGGCTATGGAGTTAAATTGGCAGGGGAACTGTGTTAATGCCATGTTCCTGGAAGGATTGTCCCCACAGATCAAGGATGAACTTGCAGTGTGGGAACTCCTCCCTTCCCTTGAGGCCCTTATAAACCTCACGGGTAAGATTGATCAGAGACTCCAAGAACGAGCCCAGGAGAACCATGCAAGATGAGGTGGTCGTGTCTCCAACCCTCTACTTCTGTTAGAAGACCCTGTTTCTCCTGGGGAGGAACCAATGAAGTTAGGTCGAGCCCATGTTTTTGGTAGCGGTCCTCCGTACTCATGCTCCCGGAGCAAAAGAAGAAGCTGTGATGTCCAGAGACTGCAGAGGTTGTTAACCACAGTCTTACGGCAGCCTCACCCTTATTTCTGTTACTTGCTTCTCTGGAGTTGTCTACTTCCTATAACCTCACGCAGGCCTTGGTGGATTTGCGCGCCGGAGCGAATTTCATTCGGCAAGACCTCGTAGAATATTATCAAATTCACACCTCACCAGTGAATCCTCCATTAGTTCTTTCATCAGTGCATGGAAACCCTCTTCCCGGGGAGGTCACTCGCATCACTCAGTTGTTACCCTTGAAGATTGGAATGAATCACATTGAACATCTCTCCTTTTTTCTCCTACCTGACACAGTGAGTCCTATAATCTTGGGGTTACCTTGGCTGCAAAAACATCAGCTGCAGTTTGATTGGTCCTCTCCCGATCAGATCCAATGGGGACTGTTCTGTGAAGAATCTTGCTTAAAAACCTCTGGACTACCCACGACCACGTCTGAGCCGACGGCACTATCAGTGTCCTTAATCCACCAGGGGAGATCTAGTCCATCTGGGGTGTCCATTCTGCAAGACGAACTTGTGCACAAGGGGACACCATTGATCTGGAGAACAAGGTATTCATGAAGTCGAGGGACTAACCATGCAAGGTCTAGCCATACTGGACCATTGGTCTGACCCAGCATGGCAATTTCTTATGTTCTTATGTTCTTACTTATAGGCACATGAACTACTTTTACTTTTTTTTGGAACTTCTCTTTTGAGATGCCCTAACTCTCCTGTTTCATTAGTATATTTTGTAGATACTGCCCTCTGAACCATGCGCTGCTGAGTGACTGTCAGCTTCCCCTTTTATTTAGTTTGAAAGCTGCTCTATATCATTTTTAAAAGTTATTACCAGCAGCCTGGTTCCACCCTGGTTAAGGTGGAGCCTGTTCTTTCAAAAGAGACTTCCCCATCCTCAAAATATATCCCTGCCCCTAACAAAACTGAAGTCCTACTCATAACACCCGATAACAAACCCACAGCCTGTCTTCCAACCAACCTTCAAACCACTCATGTAAGGGATCTAGGTGTCCTAATCGACAATAAATTGAACTTCAAAGCCCACATCAACAAAACAACCAAAGACTGCTTCTATAAACTGCAAGTCTTAAAAAGGATAAGACCACTCTTCCACGCCAAAGATTTCAGAACCATTCTCCAAGCCCTCATCTTCTCCAAATTAGACTACTGCAACGCGACTCTTCTTGGCCTCCCCTCCTCATATACAAAACCACTCCAAATGGTCCAAAACGCAGCAGCACGTTTACTAACAAACACCAGAAAAAGAGACCACATCTCTCCAGTCCTTCAAGCCCTCCACTGGTTACCAATACACTTCAGAGTAATTTACAAATCCATCACATTATTATACAAAATCATTCACCAACACACCACAATCGACCTACAAATTCCTCCCCGTGTTCACGAATCAACAAGACCGACTAGGGAAGCCTACACAGGATGCCTCCTTGTTCCACCCGTAAAAACTACTAATCACAGAACCTTGAGAGACCGAGCCCTTTCAACAGCAGGCCCTCCGCTATGGAACTCTATCCCACCAGATCTAAGAAACGAACCGTGCCTCTTAACGTTTAGGAAAAGACTTAAGACATGGCTTTTCAGGCAAGCCTTCCCGAACTCCACCTAACAAGATCCATCAATGACTCCTATGCTAAGTAGCTGTATATAATGGACTCCATATTTATTTTGTTCTCTTGTATTTATAGAGAACTCCTTATTTACATTGTACACTTGTATATAATTATCCTCCTCTATCTCTTTTATTTCTTATAATCCCAGTTCATGATCCCTTGTTAATTGTAACTGCTTCTCTTCTCCACGTTTAGTTATGTTTTTGGTTATATTTCTGCACCCCTGTTTTCTGTAAACCGACATGATGAGAACGAGTTCTTGAATGCCGGTATAAAAAACCCTTAAATAAATAAATAAATAAAACTGAATCCCTCTTTCCTGCACCACACATTGTGACTCTGGAGCTCTGCCTGCCTCTGGGGACCTGCGCATGGAACAGGGAGCATTTCAGAGAATTCTACCATTGAGGATCTTGATTTCAACTCTCTACCTAAAAGCCTAAAGTTGATTTAAAAAATGTGTAACTCGCAATTCTGAGGGAGAGGATATAGGAGTGAGAACATTTGAGAAGATGACAACTTTAAGGTGGACCCACACCTCTCTGAAGAGGTCTAAGAGGGACCCCCTGGCCACTGTTATAAATGAGAGCGAAAATGTAGCCCAAGTTATAAAAAAATCACCCACCCTGCCTCACATGGAAGGACCTGTGGACAGAAAGATAATGGACAATCACATAGAACATGCTTCCGAAATAGAACCCCAATCAAACAATAAAAAAGGAAGAGGAGAATAAAAGCCTCACCACTGAACCAGAAAGGGCCTTGGGGTAGAGTTCTCTGGATGAAGGAGGACCAAAGCTCCATGTCCCAACCAGGTTTAACTGCTTTGAAAGTGTATTAGGAGTTGAGAAATCCTACAAAGGAGACGTCTACCTGGAAGGGTTTCACATTGCTTAGCCAGAGACAGGCTTAAGACAAGGGAAAGATGGAATCAAAAATGCTGAAACACTGACTAGAAAATGCAGATGAACTGCGAGAGCCCCTTCCCATGCCATACCCATGAAATTGCATGTAAACTGCATTTAGAGCACAGCAGCTGAGATAAGAACAGTCATTTGGGATCTGAATCAGGTGAGGAACCAAATGGGTGAGGGAGGATCCCAGCAAAGATCACTCTTTACTGGCCCTAAGCGTTGTAGTCTGAGGAAGGAGCAGAGGGTGAGAGATATAAGGCATTCAGTCTTCCCCATTTTGCCATTTTATGTTATAGAAATACTTTCACAAATAAAACAGTTGTAAATGAAGAGAGCATACACATTAATATATATTAAGAAAGAGAATGGGTTAACATATTTTCACACATCAAACTAAAATAAGCCACTGGTATATATTTATCCCAAAATTCCAATTTGTTGAACCACACACACACCAATAAAGCACTGCTTAAACAATCATATATTTGTAGGACCTCTGATCTACATGAGAATGTTAAGTATACAAACTCACTTGTAGTATACAGGTCCAAATTTGATTTATTTATAGAAAATTTTTTTGTATGTTTTTTAATTTGTTTAAAAACATAACAAGACCCTAACTCTTCAGCTTAATTGGGTGCATCACCATCACATATATGAAAGCTGAACAAATCTTTCAAACCAAGCAACTATTTTGTTGATCTTTAAATCATATTTAACGAGTTTGCTGCAGTAACAAGTCCCAGAGATATACTCATCTTTTGAACGTCCTCAGTGTCCCGACATGGCCGTGTTTCGGACCGTCCTGGTCCTGCTTCAGGGGCAGTGATAAGTCCAAATGAATTCCAGGGTCAATTCAATTTTTGCATTTCATTCCTAACCAGTGCACATGCACAGGTTAGGAAAATGAAAGCTGATAAAACCAGCGTCCATTCTCCCAACTGGCACCAAAAGGAGTGTATAAATCAATATTAAAGTGTTGGGCACTTAATATTAATTTATTCACTTATTCACCTATTGCTGATTGGTCCGTTCACTGTCAGATGTCAGTGAAAGGACCAATCCCCTTTCAGGACAGCCTTCTGAAGGGTGATTGGGCCTTTCACTGACATGTGACATGGAAGGGACCAATTGACGATTGGTCCATTCACTGTCACATGTAAGTGAAAGGACCAATCCCCTTTCAGGACAGCCTTCTGTAAGGGGATTGGTCTTTCACTGACAAATGTCAGTGAAAAAGACCAATGGGCAATAAGTGAAGGAGTGAATAAATTAATGTTAAGTGCCCAACATTTTATTATTGATTTATACACTCTTCTGATGCTGGCAGTCAGGTTCGGAAAATAGACGCTGAATTTATCAGCGTCTGTTTTCCTGACCTGTGAATGTGCCAGATGTTTAGGAAATGGACGCTTCTCAACTGAGCGTCCGCTTCCTGCACTTAACTGCTGGGGCTTTTTTTTTTTTTTTAAAGAGTTGTTCCTCCTACTTAATATCCCAAAGATATTAAGTAGGAGGCAGTACAGAAAAGCATTTTTCTTCTGCTTTTCTGTACTAGTTTTAGGAGTGCTCAGCAATTAATGCCTGCTCTGGGCAGGCATTAATTTCTGATTGCATAAATGTGTGTCCTAGATGCACACTTTCTTTTTGCATTGGGAGTGAATAACTAATAGCCTCATTCATATGCATTTGCATGTGATGAGCGCTGTTAGTTTCACTCCATGTTGGATGTGCGTTGTAGGATTATGGGCATTAGTTAGCGTCTATACAGTGCGCTTGGCTGAGTGCACTGTATTGCATCAGCCCCCTTGTGTTTAAACTGCTGATCAAAACAATGCATTTCCATCAGCTGTCTATGCTTTGTAAACTCTGACCTCCAAACGTTCCATGCATTGTAATTATGTATGTACTTGAAAAATGATAAAAATGATACTACAGAGTGAAACAACATTTAAGTAACTAAGATGTCTCTTTACCATTTTGGTAGAAAACTTATCAAAATAAGTAACAAGTCTGACTTCTTTATTGAAGCACATTATTCACCAGAATAATTTAACAAGCAAGAGAATGCATGAATAGTGATCTATAGCAAGTAGGTCATAATACCAGCTTATGTTTTGCTAGTCTCCTGAACAAGCATTTTCTTGTTTCCTTTTGTGTGTTAGGGTTACAACCCTCAATTTTCACTAATCATCTTCATTACTTAAATAAGATAAATAAGGTATTGTCAGGAGATGTGATTCAAAGGACATTATTATTCTGACCTAGTGTAAATGTCATGACCCATCTTGAAACTCCAGCAGCAAATGAAAGGATTTGGGTAGACAATGTGACAAGCGTCCTGTCCATAAATCAAGCATTTGGACACCATGACAAGTTTTAGTAAAGAGCAAATGGATTGCTTGACATTATGCTTTCTACATGGGAGTCAGGAAATGTGAATGTAAAATAAATATATATATATATATATATATATATATATATATATATATATATATATATATACTCTACAATAGTTTATAAATTAGGAGGCTGTTGCACAATAGTTTTTACAGTATTCCAGCATTTTTATTTCCACTTTGTTTAAGACAGTGAGGGAGGCTTAACTACTAGAGGTAAATGGCATGGACTGGAATTTACTTATTTGTAAAAGGAAGCAGGAAATTAAAATGATAAATATAGCTGCTGCTACACTGCAGTGATGTAATACACATTTAAGGAGATCATTTTCAAAAGGATCTCTCTGGCTAATTAAGGACTTGGCTGCTAGATCAACATCCTTGAAAATGTATTGTCGTTGAGTGGAAAAATGTAGTTTACTGAATTCTTGCTGATTCAGTGGGCAGAGATAGGTTCGGGGGAGAAAAGGTTAGGTAGTAGCGCTGATTTTCAGCACCAGCCATCCAACTTAGTCATTCTGTCCCTTTTTCCCTATAAAATTATATTATAGGACTTGATGTAGCAAATCAAATACCTATATTGCATCCATTTTAAATTAAGTGTTTGAAAATTTAATGTCCCTCATGAGTAAATTATGTTTTTCCTTTTTACTTACAGAATGACAAGAAAAAAGCATGAGAGGAACAAAATCCACCCCTCCCCCTCTTGAAAGCATTTAGACAGGTGGGACCTTCTAGTTTGTTTGGTTTAGCTCTATAAAGTTTATAGTGATGAACATGAACATATAAATTAATCCATGAGTGGTGATACTTGAAAATGTTCTTAAGTAGTGGCAAAGAAGTTTCCTTAGCATTCGGGTAGGTCAATCCCAATGAGTGAGTTATACAGCTCTGCCAGCAGATGGAGACAAAGCAAAAGCTGATGTCATGTTCGGGGGCTTGCCTGTGTGTGAAAAAATAAAGAAGAAAAGAAGAAAGAAGTTAGAAAGGAGATGTCTATGTAGCACAGCATGCCTTCTGAGGTGATAACGTGTGGTTCTTCCCTCAGTAAAGTGCCTTTAGTCTGGTAGCCTTGTCTGGTGTGGTCCTAAATTCCAATTAGTGGTTGCAGGCCAAGAGATGCTCAGTGGTGAAGGCTTTATCCCTCTTCCCCCATAGCCGGGATCCATTCCTGCTCTCAGTTAGGGAGGGCTAAGGTCAGGTAAAAGTATTTAACTTAATTAAAAAAAAGTCAGTGATAGGAAGACAGCAGGAGAAGGGTCAGTTTCTTTGGCGTTAGGCTGTCCTGTTCATGTCTCTGGGGAGTTCTGTGAGGTGAGGATAAAGTGCAGGCATGGAAGGTTGAGCAACCAATTGGCTATAACCCGCTCCCAGGCTTCTCCAATTTTGGTGTGCGGTAGGCTGTGGAGTACTTTCACACTCTTTTTTGCTGAAGGCTGGTGGAAAGCGCTTGCATATCTGTGTATGCATCCATTTTCGTCTATTTGTGGGTTCTTCCTTGTGGATGCAAATCTTGTGCATCCAGTTTAGGCATCAGTTCTAGGCATCTAGTTTGGACGTTCAGTATGATGAGTGGTCTAGGCATGTGAGTTTGGATGCATATTTTTTGTGCGTCCTTTTTAGTCGAGCTTGTACGCCTTCAGCAGGCTGTATGCTTACAGCATGTCTCCTGCGGAGAAGAAACCTAAGCTCCTATCTAACTGTGCTGCTTGCCAAATCAGGGCCATTCAGCAGGAGCTTTCTTTAAGCCTGCATTAGGACTGCCTGGATGCTCTTGGAGATTTTTCTCCTTTCGATTTTGACGACAATGGTCCAGCTCCTCGGTTTGAGGGGAATGGGACCAAGGGAGACACTGTAGGGGTGTCTCCTCTCTTTATTGGTCCATGGATCAAGTCCTCAGGGGACACTGGATCACAGGACATCAGGTTCAGGTCTATGGGGCCTGGAATGAACTCAGTCTCCTTTTCCTAGGTGGAATTCTTCCAGGGATTGTAGACATTTCTACAGGGCCAGTCTGCTGAAGTGGAAGTTCCTACTAAGGTAGTCTGGGTGCTCCAAGTGCTCCTCCTCCTTTCTCCACAGTCAAGTGCCATAGTGCAGTGTGGTCTGACAGAGCTCGCATACTGGAGGATCAGGATGATACTGATGAAGATGGTAGGGGCTCTCTTGGTGAGGAAGGGGACATTCCTCCAGATTTGGAGCCATATAGAACTCTTCTACATTTCTTTCAGAGAGATGATTTACCAGGTCTGATATCTCAGCCCCTGAAGAACCTTAGAGTGATTGGGCCTGACTCCTTGGAGATCCAGAAGAAGGCACTTATTTTGGTTACCCTGTGTAAGCCTTCTTGTTTCTTTCCCCTCTTGTATGAAATCTAGGAGTTGAGTGATCTGGAATGGAATGCGCCAGAAGCATCCTTTAAAGGAGGACGTGTCTTGGCGAGTTTATACCCTTTGGATCCGTAAACCAGAGAGCAGTTATATTTCCCTAAGGTGAATGCCTTGGTCTGTTCTGTCACAAAAGTACCACCATCCCGGTAGAGGGAAATGCGGCACTGAAGGATGCTCAGGGTAGGAGGATTGAGGCTATCCTGAAACAAGCCTTTGAGACAGTGACAATGAACTTGCAAATTGCTTCTTGTTGCGCCTTGGTAACTTGGACTACCTTACATTTTTATCAAGATTATGGTGGCATTGGGTCTGATTTTGGACCTATGGTAGAACCAGAGGACGTCTTCTTTGCTGATGTGGGCTGTGACTTGGTATGCACAGCCACCAGAGGAGCTGCTTCAGTTATTGTAGCCGAGTGGCAGCTGTTGCTGCACAACTGGTCCACAGATACTATTTCAAAGTCCAATCTGTCTAATCTGCCCTTCAAAGGCTCACTTTTGTTTGGCAGTGAATTGGAAAACATGGCAAATAAATGATGAGAGACCAGGTTCAACATTTGCTGGAGGATAAGAAGCCAGTTTTCCAGACTTCTCGGGCGAGTGACCACTCTCGAGATTTCTGGCATTTTCAGCTTTATAGGGGAATTCTTCCCAGAGATCCCATCCCTTCAACAGATCTCAGTCCTTTCATCTCCTAGATTCTTGAAAGTATATGATTTCCAGAAGCGGAGACACTCTCTCGTTCTTCCCAATGAAGGTTTGTGGGCTCACCTGTTGGTGCGGGAGATAGGTGATCATCTATCATGGTTTTATCACAGGTGGACCCAGATGTCTTTGGATCAATGGGTTCTTAAAGTGGTTCGGAATGGGTGTACTCTTTGCATTCTTCCTGATGCCTTCATGGTTTCTTCTTGCAGCTCCCCTCAAAAGAAGAAACTCCCCTCAGAAGAAGAAACTACCCTTCCTTCTTGGGCATGACAAAATTAATGGAATATAGGGCCATATTTCACTGCAGTTCAGAAATGGGAATCACTGCTTTCAGAATCAATAGCCATGTAATGTTGCATTACATGGCTGTTGATTCTGAAAGCAGTGATTCCCATTTCTGAACTGCAGTGAAATATGGCCCTATATTACATTAATTTTGTCATGCCCAAGAAGGAAGGGTAGTTTCAGCCTATACCTGATCTCAAGGGCATCAACCGACATCTACGAGTCACATATTTCAGGATGGAAACAGTGTGCTCTGTTAAAATGGCGGTTCCATCAGGGGAGTACTTCTCGTCTCTGGATCTGACAGAGGTGTATCTATGTATTCCCGTCTGGCAGGAACATCAACGATTCCTCTGATTTACCATCCTTATCATCATTACCAGTTTAGGTCTTGCCTTTTAGACTAGCTACTGTGCCCAGGACATTTTCAAAGGTCATGGTAGTGGTAGCAGTAGCCCTTCGCAAAGAGGGCATTCTAGTTCACCCATATCTGGATGACTGGTTGATTCAAGCCAAGACATTTGAAGAGAGTCTTCACATTTCCCGCAGGGTGGTTTCCTTGCTATAAGAAAAAGACTGGGTGGCAAATCTGGTCAAGAGCAATTTCCAGCCATCTCAGACCCTGAAGTATCTTGTGGATCATTTCAATACAAGGCACGGCAGAGTGTTTCTGCCAGAGTCTCAGATCCACACATTGATTCTGCGAGATTGGTTCCTGCGGAGCTCTGTACGTCTGAACGTGTGGTCTTATCTACAGGTCCTGGGTTTGATGGTTGCTGCATTAGAAGCAGTTCTCTGGGTGAGGGTAGATATGCACCCTCTTCAGCACATCTTGCTCTCCTAATGGAGTCTGCAATCGCAGATCTATGCAGTGAGGCTGCTCCTTCCGTTAGAGGTGAGATCCCAGTTGAACGATAGTTAAATGAGGACCACCTCAGGAAAGGAATTTCCCTAATGATGCCGGATTGGATGGCACTCATGATATGGACTGGAGGGCTTATTGTCAGGAGTTGGTGGTGTAAGGGCACTGGAATGCAGCAGAGCGGCAGTGGAACATCAACAGATTGGAGGCACAAGTGGACCAATTGGCATGCCTGTTGTTCACCAAGCAGCTAGAGGCTCTGGCACTCTGGAAAATGTCTGACAATGCGACAACAGTGGCTTACATCAAACATGAGAGTGGAACCAAGAGTCGTCAGGTGTTGGATGAGATAGATGTGTTTATGGTGAGAGAGGTAATGGTGGTGGGGCCGCTTGGCAATAGTGATCATAATATGATCAAATTTGATTTAATGACTGGAAGAGGAACAGTGTGCAAATCCAAGGCTCTCGTGCTAAACTTTCAAAAGGGAAACTTTGATAAAATGAGAAACATTGTTAGAAAAAAACTGAAAGGAGCAGCTACAAAAATAAAAAATGTCCAAGAGGCGTGGTCATTGTTAAAAAATACCATTCTAGAAGCACAGTCCAGATGTATTCCACACATTAAGAAAGGTGTAAAGAAGGCAAAACGATTACCAGCATGGTTAAAAGGGGAGGTGAAAAAAGCTATTTTAGCCAAAAGATCTTCATTCAAAAACTGGAAGAAGGATCCAACAGAAGAAAATAGGATAAAGCATAAACGTTGACAAGTTAAATGTAAGACATTGATAAGACAGGCGAAGAGAGAATTTGAAAAGAAGTTGGCTGTAGAGGCAAAAACTCACAGTAACAACTTTTTAAAATATATCCGAAGCAGAAAGCCTGTGAGGGAGTCAGTTGGACCGTTAGATGATCGAGGGGTTAAAGGGGCACTTAGAGAAGATAAGGCCATCGCAGAAAGATTAAATGATTTCTTTGCTTCGGTGTTTACTGAAGAGGATGTAGAGGAGGTACCTGTAATGGAGAAGGTTTTCATGGGTAATGATTCAGATGGACTGAATCAAATCACGGTGAACCTAGAAGATGTTATAGGCCTGATTGACAAACTGAAGAGTAGTAAATCACCTGGACTGGATGGTATATACCCCAGAGTTCTGAAGGAACTCTGAAAATGAAATTTCAGACCTATTAGTAAAAATTTGTAACCTATCATTAAAATCATCCATTGCACCTGAAGACTGGAGGATAGCAAATGTAACCCCAATATTTAAAAAGGGCTCCAGGGGTGATCCAGGAAACTACAGACCGGTTAGCCTGACTTCAGTGCCAGGAAAAATAGTGGAAAGTATTCTAAACATCAAAATCACAGAACATATAGAAAGACATGGTTTAATGGAACAAAGTCAGCATGGCTCTACCCAGGGCAAGTCTTCCTCACAAATCTGCTTCACTTTTTTGAAGGAGTTAAAAAACATGTGGATAAAGGTGAACCGGTAGATGTAGTATACCTGGATTTTCAGAAGGTGTTTGACAAAGTTCCTCATGAGAGGCTTCTAGGAAAAGTAAAAAGTCATGGGATAGGTGGCGATGTCCTTTCGTGGATTGCAAACTGGCTAAAAGACAGGAAACAGAGAGTAGGATTAAATGGGCAATTTTCTCAGTGGAAGAGAGTGGACAGTGGAGTGCCTCAGGGATCTGTATTGGGACCCTTACTTTTCAATATATTTTTAAATGATCTGGAAAGAAATATGATGAGTGAGATAATCAAATTTGCAGATAACACAAAATTGTTCAGAGTAGTTAAATCACAAGCAGATTGTGATAAATTGCAGGAAGACCTTCTGAGACTGGAAAATTGGGCATCCAAATGGCAGATGAAATTTAATGTGGATAAGTGCAAGGTGATGCATATAGGGAAAAATAACCCATGCTATAATTACATAATGTTGAGTTCCATATTAGGTGCTACAACCCAGGTAAGAGATCTAGGCGTCATAGTGGATAACACATTGAAATTGTCGCTTCAGTGTGCTGCGGCAGTCAAAAAAGCAAACAGAATGTTGGGAATTATTAGAAAGGGACTGGTGATGTGGTGAATAAAATGGAAAATGTCATAATGCCTCTGTATCGCTCCATGGTGAGACCGTACCTTGAATACTGTGTACAGTTCTGGTCGCCGCATCTCAAAAAAGATATAATTGCGATGGAGAAGGTACAGAGAAGGGCTACCAAAATGATAAGGGGAATGAAACAGCTCCCTTATGAGGAAAGACTAAAGAGGTTAGGATTTTTCAGCTTGGAGAAGAGACGGCTGAGGTGGGATATGATAGAGATGTTTAAAATTATGAGAGGTCTAGAATGGGTAGATGTGACTCGGTTATTTACTCTTTTGGATAGTAGAAAGACTAGGGGGCACTCCATGAAGTTAGCATGGGGCACATTTAAAACTAATCGGAGAAAGTTATTTTTTACTCAACGCATAATTAAACACTGGAATTTGTTGCCAGAGGATGTGGTTAGTGCCGTTAGTATAGTGGTGTTTAAAAAAGGATAGGATAAGTTCTTGGAGGAGAAGTCCATTACCTGCTATTAAGTTCACTTAGAGAATAGCCACTGCCATTAGCAATGGTAACATGGAATAGACTTAGTTTTTGAGTACTTGCCAGGTTCTTATGGCCTGGATTGGCCACTGTTGGAAACAGGATGCTGGGCTTGATGGACCCTTGGTCTGACCCAGTATGGCATTTTCTTATGTTCTTATGGAGCTGCATCTTCTAAGCATATCTGCCTTTCACATTGCCGGAAAGGACAGTATCAGAGCCTATTTCCTCAGCAGGAGAAGCTTGGACCCAGGAGAATGGGAAATGTTTGACCAGGCCTTTCAGCTTCTGCTGGACTGCTGGGGCCTACCAGATCTAGACCTGTTGGTGAAATTTGACAACGCAAATGTTCCTCGCTTCTTTAGTCACAAGCGGGACCCAAAAGTGATGGGCATAGATGCTTTCATTCAGGAGTGGACACATGGCACACTGCTGTATGCATTCCCACCTTGACCTTTGATAGGCAGGCTGGTACAGAAGATTGCAAGTCAAACCAATATCGTCCTTTTAGTGGCTCTGTTTGGGTTCAAAAGCCGTGGTACACCAATCTCCAGAGACTTCTTGTGGACATTCCCCTCAAGCTACCATCTCGATTGGATCTGTTACATTAGGGGCCCATTCTGCATGAAGATCCTGCTCAGTTCTGTCTTACGGTTTGACCATTGAAAGGGATCAGTTGTTGAAACATAGTTATTCACCTTTTGTAATTCTGACTCTTCTTTGGGCCCGAAACTTTTCTACTTCTCTAGCTTAAGTTAAAGTTTGGAGGGTCTTTGAGGCCTGGTGTTCTGAGCGAGGTACTCAACAGTTCAAGGGCATATTCCTTTGATTTTGGAATTTTTACAGAATGGCTTGCTTAAGGGTTTGACCCTTAACACCTTGAAGATTCAAGTTGCGGCACTGGCTTGTTACAGAGGAAGAGTCAATGAAGGGCCTTTGTCTTCCATCTGGACGTGTCCCAATTCTTGGAAAGATTTAAACATTTTTGCCCCCCATTGTGACTTCCACTGTCTTTGTGGGATCTTAACTTGATCCTTGAGTTCTTGGCAGGTCTGACTTTTCGACTGCTGCATACTCTTTCCTTATAGCTGCCTACATTGAACACAGTTTTTCTGGTAACAATCTGTTTGGCACGTTGGGTCTCTGAGCTGCAGGCTCTTTCTTGCTGTGAGTTTTTTCTCCATATGACTCTGGATGCAGTTCCACTTCGGACTGTGCCTTCTTTTTTGTCCGAAGTGGTTTCAGACTTTCATTTGAATCAGTCCATTTCTCTGCCTGCCTTGGAGAGGGACAGAGATGAAGGTGAGTACCGCTTTTTGCATTCCTTGGACATCAAGAATCATTTATGCGGTATTTGTAGATGACTAAAACTGTTCGGAAGTCTGATTGCCTGTCTGTGCTCCATGGTGGAGGTAAGCAGAGAGCAAAAAGCAACATACATAGGCTAAGGAACACAGGAAAACCTGTAGCTGAGGCAAGGAAGGGAAGCACGGTTGGACTTTAAGTACTCATTCATGTTGACATGATCATCTGGCGCCATTCAGGTTTTCCTGCCAAGTGAGCTTTAATTCTACTGCAGGGGCACACATGCATGCACGTAAGGCCGGCATGAGAGCATGGGAAAGTGGCATTCTGTCAATGATCCTGCCATTGATGAAGTAGTCGGGTGTCGGAACAGGCTGGCGGCTTTACAGGTTAAGTGTGTCTGATTGCGAGGCATCCCTCAACTGGCCAAATGTTACAAGTAAATGTCTACAGGAAAAGACCACATGGTAAATCCAGTCTGCCCAGCAAGTTAATTTATTTATTTATTTATTTATTTTTAAGGGTAGTAACTACTACTCCTTGCAGGTTATCCCCAGAACCTTCCCTTAAATGTAATAACTGCTAGGATGTGCATCCATTTTAAATGAATTTGCAAAATGCAATGATTAAGGAGGATGAACTGAAGTTAATTACTCTGGTGTGACCCCAGCATATGGCATCATTAGAAGAAAGAATACAGAGGACCTAAGAAGAGGACTTGTGAAGCTAGGGCTCTGGGCCTTGGCCTAACCCTAGGCCAAGACCCAGGCATCGGGACCTAGCCTCCTTGCCAGGTCCCAGCATTGGGCCTGGGTCCAGGCTGAGGCCATGACATTGGGATCTAGCTTCTGGACCTGGTTCTGGCATCAGGCCTAGGCCAGGGTCTGGCCTAATCTGAGGCCCAGGCATCAGGATCTGGCCTCTGGACTGGGCCTTGGCACTGGGTCTGGGTCTGTACCAAGGCCCTGGCATCTGGATCTGGCATCCTGACTGGGTTCCATAGGCTTCAGCCTTTGCTGAGGTTGAAGCAACAGGACCAAGACTCCATGCCAAATCCTTGTGTTGGGCCTGGGTTTGGGCTGAGGACCAGCCATCAGGCCCCGCCTTTGGACTGCATCCTAGCACTGGGCCCCCGCCCAGGCTGTGATCTAGGCTGAGGCCCAAGTGTTGGGACTTGGCCTCAGGACTGGGCCCCATCGGACCTTGGCCCGGGCCCTGGCCTAGGCCAAGGCCCAGAGGTCAGGATCTGGCCTCCAGGCTTGGCCTTAGCCTTGGGCTTGGGTGTAGGCTGAGACCCAGACATTTGGACCTGGCCTCCAGACTGGGCTCCAGCGTGGGGCCTGATCCCAAGCTCTGGCCTATGCCAAGACCCAGGCATTGGGACCCAGTCTTTGGGCTGAGCCCTGGTGTTACCCTGGGTCTGGGCCAAGGCCTAGGTATCAGGATCCAGTCTTTGGATTAAGACTGACATTTGGCCTTGGCATGGGCTCTGGTCTAGGCCCAGACCTAGACATCAGATTCTGGTCTCCAGACCAGGCCTCAGTATTGGGCCTGAGTTTGGGCTTAGGCAGAGATGGAAGCCAAGGCCTTGGCATTCAGATTAAACCGAGGCATTGGGCCAAGACCGAGGCATCAGGACCAAACCTTCTAGCCTCGGTCTTTCGTAGATCTTAGGCTTCGTCAGGGGTTCCCCATTGCACCGGGTAAGTTGAGTCTGGGTTAGGATTGTGGATCCGGCATTTTT
Organism: Rhinatrema bivittatum; assembly: GCF_901001135.1. NCBI lineage: Eukaryota > Metazoa > Chordata > Amphibia > Gymnophiona > Rhinatrematidae > Rhinatrema > Rhinatrema bivittatum. The sequence continues at coordinate 365,267,759 of NC_042616.1, read as the reverse complement.
CCAAGTGGGAGGGATGAGTAATAGGATCAGGAGGCCTTGGAAGACCCCATTCATTTCCTTCTTTTATTCTTCCTATTTTTATGTTTGATTCATTTTTTTAAATTAAATTAAATGAATCAAACATTAAATGAATCAAAATTCTTGGGAAAAAAAACCTTCCTTAAAAAAAAACAAAAAACAAAACAAATGTTTTACCCCTGCACATCCCTAATAACTGCTGCTCCCTGCAAGTTATCCCAGTTAACACAGGTTTTCCCTTTACTTCATTTCCATCCATTAGCCACTAAGATTTCTCTGTGTTTATCTCACATCCTTTTGAATTCCATTACCATTCTTAATTTCATCACCTCTTCCAGGAGAGCATTCCATGCATCTATCACCCTTTCTGAGAAGAAATAATTTCAGACATGTTTCCTTAAACTACCACTATGGAGTTTTATATCATGACCCCCTAGTTCTACAGATTTCTTTCCATCAGAAAAGTTTTGATTTCTGTTCATCATTTATACCTTTCAGGTATTTAAAAGTTTGCAAAATATCTCCCTGTCTCACATTTCCTCCAGGGCATACATATTCAGGTCCTTCAGTCTCATCTTATATGGTTTTTGATGCACATCCTACACCATTTTGGTTGTTTTCTCTGGATCACTTCCATTCTGTCTCTATCCTTTTTAGATGCGGTCTCCAGAACTGAACACAGTACTCCAGGTGAGACCTCACCAGAGATCTGTATAAAGGAATTATTCATCCTTTTTTCCTGCTTGCTATACCCCTCTAGATGCAGCCTAGCATCCCTCTGGTCTTACCCATCATCTTTTCACATTGCTCCACTACATTCAGATTATCAGAAACCATCACCATGAGTTCTCTTTCCCAGTCCATACGCATCACAACCCCTTGCCCCCCAACCCCCCCCACCCCCCACAACACACACACACATCTCACATAGAGCTCCTTAGGATTTCTGCACTTTTTGGCATTAAATCCCATGTGCCAACCTTTGACCACACCTCAAATTTTTTTATTTCACTTCTCATTTGCTCTACTCCTTCAGATGTATGTTACGCGTGCTGGCCGTGGCAATCCCGTGGTCCAGTCCCCTCACCTCTCGCAGACGAATCCAGTGCCTAGTTTCTTGTCCATGGTGGCGGTGGGCTGCTGGCTCCGTTCTTGGACCACCCCTGGTGCCTCCGGCTCAGCTGCAGATCCCTGTGCTCCGTGTCTTGCCTCTCCACGTGGCCTGTGGAGAGACACCGTCACTCAGTGCCATGCCCCTTCCTAGGCGCGCACCCATCATTGAGTCTTAAGTAGGGCCCACAGCGGGAACCTAGCTGTGGCCCCAGATAATGTCAGCGGAGCCCTGTTACTTAAGGCCGGGCTCCGCTCCTAAGTATTGCCTTTGCAAGAGGTCTCCTCGCTGGTCATGTACTCGTTGCCTCCTGGTGATTCACCATCATTCCTGGTTCCTGATCCTCGCTGATTCCTGTTCCTGGTTTCCTCATTCCTGTGTTCCTGATTCCTAACCTACTCTGGGATTGCCTTCTCGGATTTCGACTTCTGCTTTGCCTGACCACACCGTTGACTCTCTCCAAGCCTGGACCTCACTTTGCCTGACCACGCCATTGAATCTTTCCAAGCCTGAACCTCTGCTTTGCCTGACCATGCCGTTGACTCTCTCCAAGCCCGGACCTCTGCTTTGCTGGACCAAGCCATTGATTCCAAGCGCGGACCTCTGCTTTGCCTGACCACGCCATTGACTTTCTCCAAGCCCAGACCTCTGCTTTGCCTGACCATGCCATTGACTCTCTCCAAGCCCGTACCTCTGCATTGCCTGACTACTCTATTGCCGCTCTCCAAGCCTGGACCTCCACGTTGCCTGACTACTCTATTGCCTCTCTCCAAGCCTGGACCTCTGCATTGCCTGACTACTCTCTTGATTCTCTCCTCATCCACACCTCAGCCTTGCTTGCCACTGCTTCCAGATTGCCGCTGGCCCTGATTCCAGCTTGCCCTATGACGCTTCTTCAGTCTAAGTCTTGGACGTGGCCTATTCAGGCTTCAGCCTGTTCTTGTTCAGACACCCCCTGTCTGACTTTGGTTCTATTGGTGCCCTAGTCTTTGGGACTCCGCCTCATCAGTACAGATTTCTTCTCTCCACTGTTGCTGCCTCTGGGCTGACCTCTCGATTCTTCCATCAATGACGACAAACGGAGGCCCACCTAAGTCTAGCCAGCCCCGGTACCCAAAGGATCAACCCGCGGCCTCCATCCTTCAGCCCACTCTGCCTGCTGATGGTGGGGACCTGGTCTGACCCAATATGGTATAATATTATGTTTTATGTTCTTATATTCTTAGCAGCATCTCATAATTTTAAGAACCATCCTAGTACTTAAGGCTCTTCCATTAAATATTCTGAAATCACATAGAGACTCAGACAGAAGGTTTGTTATCCTACCAGGTGTATAATATGGAGAAACAATTACTCTAGCAAACCCATATGGTCCTAATAATAATCATGGAGAATTCTTTCAGTCCTTTTTCATGAGACTGGGTGCTATCTCTACTTCTGTGATAGTATTATGTGGTGACTGGAATATTTGCATAAATAAATCCTAAGATGGACAGATATTACCCTTCCCAATATCATACCAATCCCCTTGGGAGTCTCTTAGCGGGTATGCAGATATTTAATTTACTGGGCATGTGGGAATAGAGATACCCTAGCAGTCATGATTGTATTTACTACTCACTGCATCATGGAAGACATGGTAGGATAGATTATGTTTTCATGTAGTCAAGGCTTATAAACTAAGGTTAGAGATTGTGATATCTCAATGTGCCACCTGTTTGATCATCATCCTATTTCTGTCATGCTGTCCTTTTTGGACAAGGATGGGAGGAAGATGGATGGAGGCTAAACTTTACTATTCTTAAAAACAAGGGAGCAGATTTTCAAAACATATCCAGTTATCTAAGCTAGCTGAATAAACTTATCCGGCTAACTTAGACAGGATATTCAACTGCACGGCTATAATAGCTGATTATCTATGTAGCTGATTAAGAACATAAGAACATAAGAAAATGCCATACTGGGTCAGACCAAGGGTCCATCAATCCCAGCATCCTGTTTCCAACAGTGGCCAATCCAGGCCATAAGAACCTGGCAAGTACCCAAAAACTAAGTCTATTCCATGTTACCATTGCTAATGGCAGTGGCTATTCTCTAAGGGGCGGATTTTCAGACTCCGCGAATAGGCCTACTTTTGTTTGCGCTCCAGGCGCAAACAAAAGTACGCTGGATTTTAGTAGATACGCGCGGAGCCGCGCGTATCTGCTAAAAACCTGGATCGGCGCGCACAAGGCTATCGATTTTGTATAGCCGGCGCGCGCCAAGCCGCGCAGCCTACCCCCGTTCCCTCCAAGGCCGCTCCGAAATCGGAGCGGCCTTGGAGGGAATCCTCTAACGCCCTCCCCTCACCTTCCCCTCCCTTCCTCTACCTAACCCACCCGCCCGGCCCTGTCTACACCCAACCCTTACCTTTCTCCGGGGATTTACGCCTCCCGGAGGGAGAAGTAAATCCCCGCGCGCGAGCGGGCCTCCTGCGCGCCGGGCCGTGACCTGGGGGCGGGTACGGAGGGCGTGGCCACGCCCCCGGACTGCCCCGGGCCGTAGCCACGCCCCCGTACCCGCCCCCAAAACGCTACCGACACGCCCCCGAAACGCCGCGACGACCGGGCCCGCCCCCGACACGCCCCCCTCCGAAAACCCCGGGACTTACGCGAGTCCCGGGGTCTGCGCGCGCCGGTAGGCCTCTTTGAATGTAGGCATACCGGCGCGCAGGGCCCTGCTCGCCTAAATCCGCCCGGTTTTGGGCGGATTTAGGCGAGCAGGGCTCTGAAAATCCGCCCCTAAGTGAACTTAATGGGGTAGATTTTAAAAAGCATTTACTCGAGCAAAACTGGTGTTTGCTCGAGTAAATACACTTTACTCAAGTAAGTGGGCTTTTCAAAATTGCTACAATATATGCCATTGAATTGTCCATAGGATTTACTCAAGTAAGTGCACTTTACTCGAGTAAATAGCTTTTGAAAATTGCTACGATAGTATGTCACATTTACATGCATAACTCCTTTGAAAATGACCCCCAATAGCAGGTAATGGACTTCTCCTCCAAGAACTTATCCAATCCTTTTAAACACAGCTATACTAACTGCACTAACCACAGGTAAGTAGTACTGCCCCCGCCTTCAAGTTATTTGACTAAAACCTTAGCTAGATAAGTGACTTATCCATCCAAGTGAAACTACTGAACATAGTAGGATATTCAGTGGCTGCTATTTAGCCGGATAAATCCTACTTTGTTGTAAGATCATGGATACTTTTATGACTTCAGCTATTATCAACCGGTAGGCAGGTATTTCACTGGAAAACCCTCAAGATAGTTCTGTGAGGCCATGTTATAGATTTTCTAGTCACTTGAATAAAATGCAGCTTGAAAAGTAGGAGGCAATATTAAAGTTATGTTGTGTGCCCCAGCTGCGGCAGGCCCGCGACTGTGCTGCTCACCTCTAACGCCCGGCTCTCATACCTGGCTCATCTGATGAGCAGCTGCCTGAGATCTCACACCCCCGCTGCCTCCTCAGGTGCTCCCAGTTGCTCCACGGACCCCACTGGCTCCTGGTGGGTCTCCCCACGTGTGCCACGGGAGACGCCGCCATCCAGCATCCTGCCTCCTCCTTGGCATGCGTGCATCCTGTCTGCCTTTAAAGGGGCCATGACGGGAAACTAACCCATGGCCCCGGATGATGACATCATCTGGCCCCGCTATTTAAGGCAGGGCCTGCTACTCACTCCTTGCCTTGGCAACAAGTCTACACACTAGTCGTGTGCTCCATTGCTCGTTCCTGTTCCTGACTCCGTTCCTGGTTCCTACCTAGCCTCTGCCTTGGACTGATTACTGGCTTTGACCTTTGCTTCATTGGACCACGCTCAGACTGACTACTGGCTTTGACTCTTGCTTCATTGGACTACGATCAGGACTGATTTCTGGCTTTGACCCTTGCTCCGCTGTACCTTCCCTAGCACTGCCACTTGCCCCGACTTCAGTCTATTCCTGACCTTGCCTCTGGTATCTCTTCAGACTTGACCTTGTTAGGCTTCAGCCTTCTAATGCCTTGGCGTCACCTATACCTGCACTCTGGTCCATCTTTGCTGCCCAGGCTTCTGGACGCCTGCCTCATCCAGACCAGTCTAGGACCCTCCAATACCTCTGCTGGTCCCTGGCTGCCTACTTCTGTTAGTGCTCACCCCAGCAGGAGGGCGGAGTGAGTGATCTGGTATCGATCAGTTCCTCCCGAGGGGAGGAGTTGGCAATCTGATAGGCTTGGCTCCTGTAGGAGGAGAGGTTAGCAATCTGTTAGTGCTCTGCTTCCCTAGAAGGGAGGAGTAGGCAAAGTGTATGCTTTGTTCCTGTAGAAAGAGGAGCCAGCAACCTGTATGATCCTCACAGGGAGTTAGCTATCTGATATGGTCTGATGTGGGTTGGCTCCCACAGAGTGGCAGATGATGATACCACTCTATTAGTGTAAGGAGTAACACTTAGTAGAAATAGTGAATCCCTGGGCTGATGGCAGATGACAGCGCCCTCAAGTGGAGATCCTGAGAGGGACCATTGGCTAGGCTGGAGTATTGAGACAAACACAGATAGTTCTTTATTAGACTGGAAGTAGAACCACCAAAGTTGGCAGTAGTGAGTTCTGAAGGACTTCAGCCTGGCAGGGCTGAAGTCCTTCAGAACTGGAATACGATCTCTGAGTTGCTGAGCTGAAAGGAGAGACTATAAGTAGTGAGTAGACAGGCTATGCTGGACATATAACCAGTGGTAGATGATACACTCACACTTGTAGATATCTGTAATGCTTCTTATGCAACAGAGAGTCTTCAGTATTCTGGAACAGGAGCCGCAGGCGAATACTGGTTCCTGTAGGCAGTCTACAATAGAACTTACAATAACTGTGTAAGGGATGGCTTCTGGAATAGAAGAGTCTGAGAAAGGTATTAGGAACATAGGTCCTCATGGAGCGAGTACTGGTTCCTATCTGCAATCTGCAATGGTAACTCATGATCTCCGTACCTGCTATAACGTCTTAGACTGAAGGGAGTCTTAGAGATTAGGAACATAGGCCCTCATGAGCGAGTACCGGTTCCTGTCTGTAATTGTTACCTCGATCGGGGCGCGCGGCGGCGCGACGCGCGGGAGGAGCCGGGCAGGGCACGGAGTGTGATGGCGCGCTTCGGTTGGCGTCTGCGGCGCGGGTCCGCAGCGCAGGAATAGCGCTTCCCCCGCGATTCGCTGGCCTCTGTGCGCGCAAGCAGGACCAAGTCTCGCGCGATTTGGACTGGCCACGCCCCCTGACGTCAGACGCCGACTAAGGCCACTTTGCGCGGGAGATTGAGGCTATTTAAACTGAAGTACATCTCCTGTTCTTTGCTTCGGCCACTTTTGTTCCTGGGAGCATCGCTGTGTGTTGGCTTGCTGTTTCGCTGCTTCTGACCTGTTTCGGACTGCCTCTGGATTACTCTGCCTGCTGCCTGCCTATTCGGATTATCTGCCTCTGGTTCCTGATTGCTCGCTGCCTGCCCCGACCTCGGACTGCCTCTGGATTACTCTGCCTGCTGCCTACCTATTCGGATTATCTGCCTCTGGTTCCTGATTGCTCGCTGCCTGCCCCGACCTCGGACTGCCTCTGGATTACTCTGCCTGCTGCCTGCCTATTCGGATTATCTGCCTCTGGTTCCTGATTGCTCGCTGCCTGCCCCGACCTCGGACTGCCTCTGGATTACTCTGCCTGCTGCCTGCCTATTCGGATTATCTGCTTCTGGTTCCTGATTGCTCGCTGCCTGCCCCGACCTCGGACTGCCTCTGGATTACTCTGTCTACAGCCTGCCCTGACTCGGACTGCCTACCGATACCCACGCTCTCCTCCTGAGTCCAGACTCCTACGTCTCCAGGTAAGCGGTCTAAACTGTGGTTCCACTATTATCTGAATACTAGACGTAACAGTTGGCCGAAGCCATGGAACCAGTGGATCTGACCGCTTTACAAGCCATTCCCGGAATGGCTAATAAGATCCAACAACAGCAGGGAGTTTTGGATCAGGTTACAGGGGTCCTCGATCGATTGGTCGCACGCATGGATGCCTTAGCCCAATTACCCACCGGGCTCGTGCCCAGCGTGGCGGCTACACCGGCTCCTGTCAGGGTTCCACCCCCGCCGCGCTTCAATGGAACAGCAGCCCTATGTCGAGGTTTTATCAACCAGTGCAGGATGCATTTTTCTCTTCAACCGGCCTCGTTCCCCAACGATAAGACAAAAACTACTTTTCTCCTGTCCTTGTTAGAAGGTCCGGCCTTAGCATGGGCTTCTCCTTTGTGGGAACGAGATGATCCCATCCTCAATTCTCTGGATCGATTTCTCAAAGAATTCCGTCTGATCTTTGACGAGCCAGGACGTTCATCCTCCGCGGCAAATGACTTACTTCAGATTAAGCAAGGCACACGAACTGTTGGGGAGTACGCCATTCACTTTCGTACCTTAGCCGCTGAATTGGCATGGGGTGAGGAGAGCCTTACGGCAATTTTCCGTCAAGGTTTGGCGGAGAATATTAAAGATCAATTAGCGGGTAGAGACCCTCCAGAGACTTTGGAGGGCTTAATCCGATTAGCTATTCGATTGGATCTACGTTTTCAGGAGAGGACACGAGAACGAGCTGCCACCCGACGAAATTTCCGGTTGGCTCCGACTTTTCAACAACCGATGGTCGCCCCACAGGCTGGCCCGGCATCAGGAGATTCAGACGAACCGATGCAGATTGATAGATTTCGTCTGACTTTCGAGGAACGAAATAGGAGACGTGCTAAGAACCTCTGTTTATATTGTGCGGGAGCGGGGCACTTCCTCAACAAGTGTCCTAACAAACCGGGAAACTCCCAGACCTAGGTCGGGTAGGAGAGGCCTCCCTGGGTCCCACCATTCCCTCTCCACAACTGCTATTACCCACAACCATTGCCTTCAACCGCGAGCCATTGCACTGTCAGGCCTTCATAGACTCAGGGGCGGCGGGTAATTTCATTCAGGAACTGCTCGTGCAGAAATATCAAATTCCGGTGGAATCATTGTCCACTCCCCTGTCGGTAACCTCAGTATCAGGGCAAGCTGTGGGTATGCTCATCACCCACATTACCAAACCCTTGTTGCTTCACACCGGCTTACTTCACCAGGAAAGCATTCAATTGTTTGTACTTCCTTCATCAGTGAACCAGATAATTCTGGGCTTACCGTGGTTACGTTTGCATCAGCCTCGCATTGATTGGGCCTCGCTACAGCTTGCAGAGTGGAGTCCATTCTGCCTTCAACACTGCATCAAGACTCTGCCTAAGATTCCACTGCAGTCCACACGACTTGTTAATGGTATTCCACTACCCTATAAGGATTTTCAAGACGTCTTCAACAAACAGTATGCGGAGATATTACCACCTCACCGCAAGTACGATTGCTCCATCGAACTTTTACCTGGAAAGACTCCTCCCAAAGGGCGCATTTATTCCCTTTCGGAACCTGAATCATTGGCCCTACGTCAATATATTGCGGAGAATTTGGAGCGCGGATTTATCAGACCTTCCACTTCCCCGGCCGGCGCCGGATTTTTCTTTGTAAAGAAGAAGGATGGGTCATTAAGACCTTGTATTGACTATCGTGGCCTTAACACCATTACCAGAAAGAATAAATATCCTATTCCTCTCATTTCGGAATTGTTCGATCGCATTAAAGGGGCACAAATCTTTACCAAGTTGGACTTACGAGGGGCCTACAATTTGATAAGAATTCGGGAGGGGGACGAGTGGAAAACCGCATTCAATACTCATGATGGTCATTATGAATATTGCGTCATGCCCTTCGGTCTTTGTAATGCCCCCGCGGTGTTTCAGGATATGATTAATGACATCTTTCGTGACATTCTGTACTCCCATGTAATTGTCTACCTGGACGATATTTTGATCTTTTCTCAATCACTATCTCAACATGTGCTCCATGTCCGACAAGTCCTGCAACGCCTTCGGGAGCATAAACTGTTCGCCAAACTAGAGAAGTGTGTCTTCCATCAACAACAATTGCCCTTTCTTGGCTACATTGTCTCGAACCAAGGATTATCCATGGACCCTGACAAACTTCATGCCATCCTTCACTGGCCCCAACTGGTGGGGTTAAAAGCCTTACAAAGGTTTTTAGGTTTTTCCAACTACTACAGGCAGTTTATTCCCCATTTCTCATCGTTAGTAGCACCCCTCACGGCGCTTACTAAGAAGGGAGCTTCTACCGTGTCCTGGCCGGAAGAGGCACGATTGGCCTTTCATCGTTTAAAAACTGAATTCACCACTGATTTATGTCTCCGACGACCGGATCCTGCACGTCCTTTTACCCTCGAGGTAGACGCCTCTGCTGTTGGAGTGGGGGCGGTTCTTCTTCAAAGATCCGCAGAAGAGCAGTGGGTGACGTGTGCCTTCTTTTCTAAAAAATTTACTCCTGCGGAACGGAATTATACCATTGGTGACCGGGAATTATTGGCCATTAAGTTGGCCTTCGAAGAGTGGCGACACCTTTTGGAGGGGGCTCGTCATGTGGTTACGGTATATACAGACCACAAGAATCTTGAATATCTGGCTACTGCCCAGCGTCTCAACCCACGACAAGCCCGGTGGGCACTATTTTTTAGTAGGTTTCATTTTGTTGTCCGCTTCCGTCCTGCACAGAAGAATGTTCGAGCGGACGCTCTTTCTCGGAGCTTTGACTCTCTGGATGACCCGGATCCTCCTCGCTACCTCATCGACCCGGCTCACATCCAGTTGGCCGCCACCTTTACGGTACCCGTCGGGAAAACGGTCGTTCCCAAGCGGTTGCGCCTAAAGGTTCTTCGGTGGGCACACTCCTCCCATCTGGCGGGACATCCGGGGGTTGCTCGTACCAAGGAACTCCTCTCCTGTCAGTATTGGTGGCCCAACTGGGCCAAGGACGTTAAAAATTTTGTGGACTCCTGTCCTGTTTGTGCGGCCCAGAAAACGCCCCGGCGGAGACCTCTCGGCTTCTTACATCCGCTTCCTCCTCCTCGGTCTCCGTGGACCCATATTGCCACCGACTTTATCACTGATCTTCCACCCTCGGAGGGGAATACGGTCATATGGGTGGTGGTGGACCGTTTTTCTCGGATGGCGCACTTCGTTCCTCTTCCCGGGTTGCCCTCCGCTCCCGAATTGGCTCGTCTATTTTTGCTTCATATTTTTCGCCTCCATGGCCTTCCCCTAAGTATTGTTTCCGATAGAGGTGTTCAGTTCACGGCTCAGTTTTGGACTAATCTCTGTCGCCTCCTCCGGGTACGGCTTGATTTTTCGTCGGCCTATCATCCGCAGTCCAACGGCCTTACTGAGAGGACTAATCAGGCTGTTAAGGCATTTCTTCGGGCCTACGTGAATCAGCGACAGGATGATTGGGCGTCGCTATTAGTCTGGGCCGAGATTTCCCATAACAACCTTGTCCATCAGGCCACCGGTAGTTCTCCGTTCTTTCTGGTGTATGGCCGACATCTGAACTTTCCTTTACCTGTTAGCTCCTCCTCCAATTGTCCAGCTGTCAACGCCACCGTTACCTCCATGTCCCGTTTATGGGCTGAGACTCATGCTCTGCTGATTAAGAACGCCGCGGTTATGAAGCATCAGGCCGATAGGCTACGGACCCCGGCTCCTGATCTTCATTGCGGGGATCTGGTCTGGTTAAGCACTCGTCACCTTCGCCTACGCTTACCCTCTGCTAAATTTGCTCCTCGGTTCATTGGACCCTTCCCCGTCCGGAGACGTCTCACCCCGGTCACCTATAGCCTGTGTTTACCCCCCTCCTTGCGGATCCACAACGCATTCCATATCTCTCTCTTGAAGCCTGCAGTCCTAACCTGGCCGCATCGACCGCGGCGCTCCGCTTGTCCGGTTCTTCCTGAGTCTGATCAGTATGAAGTACAGGCTATATTGGATTCCAGACGTGTCAGAGGGCGGCTCCAATATCTCATTTCCTGGAAACATTGTGGTCCTGAGGAAAATACGTGGGAGCCCTCCACTAATCTCCAGGCGCCTCGGTTGCTTCGGGCTTTTCATCGTCGCTTTCCCTCTAAGCCTGGCCCCCGGGGGCGGCGGAGGGGGCCTTGCGGAGGGGGTACTGTTACCTCGATCGGGGCGCGCGGTGGCGCGACGCGCGGGAGGAGCCGGGCAGGGCACGGAGTGTGATGGCGCGCTTCGGTTGGCGTCTGCGGCGCGGGTCCGCAGCGCAGGAATAGCGCTTCCCCCGCGATTCGCTGGCCTCTGTGCGCGCAAGCAGGACCAAGTCTCGCGCGATTTGGACTGGCCACGCCCCCTGACGTCAGACGCCGACTAAGGCCACTTTGCACGGGAGATTGAGGCTATTTAAACTGAAGTACATCTCCTGTTCTTTGCTTCGGCCACTTTTGTTCCTGGGAGCATCGCTGTGTGTTGGCTTGCTGTTTCGCTGCTTCTGACCTGTTTCGGACTGCCTCTGGATTACTCTGCCTGCTGCCTGCCTATTCGGATTATCTGCCTCTGGTTCCTGATTGCTCGCTGCCTGCCCCGACCTCGGACTGCCTCTGGATTACTCTGCCTGCTGCCTACCTATTCGGATTATCTGCCTCTGGTTCCTGATTGCTCGCTGCCTGCCCCGACCTCGGACTGCCTCTGGATTACTCTGCCTGCTGCCTGCCTATTCGGATTATCTGCCTCTGGTTCCTGATTGCTCGCTGCCTGCCCCGACCTCGGACTGCCTCTGGATTACTCTGCCTGCTGCCTGCCTATTCGGATTATCTGCTTCTGGTTCCTGATTGCTCGCTGCCTGCCCCGACCTCGGACTGCCTCTGGATTACTCTGTCTACAGCCTGCCCTGACTCGGACTGCCTACCGATACCCGCGCTCTCCTCCTGAGTCCAGACTCCTACGTCTCCAGGTAAGCGGTCTAAACTGTGGTTCCACTATTATCTGAATACTAGACGTAACAGTAATAGGACTCACTGTGTTCACGTCTGTGATCGCCTCCAGGCAATAGGAGTCTTCTGAGTATTCGGGAACGTAGGCCCTCAAGGAGCGAGTACCAGATCCCATCCAACAATCTGAAATCAAGAAGAGAGAGAGCAGGGCCCCCGAGGAGCGGGTACCCCTAGGTGAGTCTGTAGAGGCAGAGTAGCGGAGAAAGGATTCCTCGAGAGTTGCGAGGAAGGGATTCCTACCCTTGTCCTTGCTAACTCAATTTGAATTAGCAATCAAAGACCTTTTATGTTGGAAGCGGATGACGACACTATGGGGGAACGCCCCCGAGGTTCACGCCCTTGCTGGTACAAAGTCTGGAGCGCACGCGCGCGCCCTTACATGATCAGGAACATGGTGGATCCGCAGCTTCATGCCAGCCTGGGGATTCCAGGAAGAAAATGGCGAGAAGAAGCCGCAGCAGCATCTGCCCGTCAGACCCGAAAGGAGTTGCCACAAGGTAGAGAGGGTGGAGCGAGGGCGAGAATAGGCATGAACGCAACAACTTCGAACATCCACTGGAATTCATCTGATGGAGGACCACCCAGGGGCTCAACCTCTGGGGAATGAGGACTGGGATTCAAGAAGCTCCAGTTGGCCTCTGTATCCCAGTCTACTCTGCCTCCCGAAGGTGGGGACCCGTGGGGCTTGCCCTTTGGGTAGCATCAACTCCACCTCGGGTCAAGGGTCTACCACCAGTGCAACAGGTTTCCAAGGCCATGGACTCGGCAGAGCCATCCACCCTCCAGACCATTCCGGTTTTGGTTCTGAAGGTCCAGGAACAGCAGCGGTTCTTAGAGGCGCTGGCATCCTCCGTCGAGCACCTCCATTCTCACCTAGATATTCATCTGCAGCACTGACGTCCGCACTGCCTGATTCTCAGCCTTCACCTTCAACCTCCAGGGCTCTGCTGGCCCTACCCACTCCACCCCATTTCAATGAGGACTCAAGGCTCTGCAGTGGGTTTATCAACCAGTGTTACATGCAGTTCGTTCTGCAGCCTTTCATCTTTCAGGATGAGCTAATGAAGATTACCTTCATTCTTTCATGTCCAGAGGGCAAGGCACTGGTATGGGCATCTCCCTTGTGGGAACGTACAGACTCTCTCCTCCAAGAGCTGCCGTGTTTTGTGGCCATCTTTAGTCAGATCTTTGACAACCCAGGGAGGCAGGCTGTAGCTAGTTCCAGTCTCCTACATTTCCGGGAAGGCCAACGAGCACCGAGTATGCATTTGAGTTCCGAACTCTTGCCACCGAATTGGCTTGGCAGGAGGATTGCCTCTGAACCATTTACCTGGAGATCCTCAACTCAAGGACGAGCTTGCAGCCTGCGAGCTACCTTCCTCTCTCAAGGATCTCCTCAACCTTGCAGGCCACATCGACCACCACCTCCAGGAGCATCACCGAGAAGTTCAGACACCCTGACATCCCACTGCGGAACGTTCCCACTCTCCACCTGCAGCGGGGTCCACCCTAGGGGATACCACCATCCTGCAAAGCGGAAGAACCCATGCAGCTGGGTCGAGGACATCTCACCCCGGAGGAACACCTCAGACGGAGGCATTTGGGTCTTTGCCTGTATTGTGGGGTTGCAAGTCACTGCTTACCAGCTTGTCCCGTCTGTCCGGGAAACTCCCTGGCCTAAATTCAGTTGGGTCCTGAACTTGGGCGCTACTGTTCCTGCCCCTCAGTTGACACTACCTGTCACTCTGACTTGGGACTCTCATTCCTTTCCTACATTTGCTTTGATTGACTCGGGGGCAGGTGATAATTTCATCATCAAGGACATGGTTCACCTCCTAGGTATCTCCACTCATGCTATCATGAAACCACTACTCATCACCTCCATCCATGGTGACCCGCTACCCGGAAGGATCTCCCAGGTGATGGAACCTATCCATCTCCTCACTGGAGCCCTGCATGAAGAGGAGGTCGAGTTCTTCATCCTAGAAAAATCCATCCATCCAGTGGTCTTAGGGTTACTGTGGCTCCAGTGTCATTCTCTTATTTGACTGGAAGACCTTACAACTCACTGAGTGGAGCCCAGCCTGTCATCAGATGTGCCCCAGGAGGGTTGGACCACCCACCGCGATTCCTATCGCTGTGGCTGCTTCCAGTCTCCCTCCTCCATGCCAAATTTGAGGAAGTATTCTCCAAGCAAAAGGCGGATATACTTCCACCCCTTCGCAAATTTGATTGCCCCATTTAGTTGTTGCCTGGCACTATGCCCCCTAGGGGCAGAACTTATCCTCTATCTGTACCAGAAACTCAAGCAATGTCGGAATATATCCAAGAGAACCTGGCTAAAGGTTTCATTCGTCCTTCCACTTTGTCCACGAGCGTGGGATTTTTCTTTGTCACAATGAAGGATGGGTCTCTAAGACCATGCATTGATTACCATGGCTTAAATGCCATTACCTGCAAGGACAGGTACCCTCAACATTTAATCACAGAGCTGTTTGACCACCTCCAAGGTGCCACCATTTTCACTAAGCTAGACCTGCAGGCGACTCCGGCCGAGTTTCGCCGATTAAGGCTGCATCAGGGGATGCCTTCTGATGTCAAACGAAACTACATAGGTAAATTATTTTGTCAAGTTTCAATCTTAATCCTGTATATAATTATTTCCACTCCGCCGTCTGGCAGATTAAATGATTTCTTTGCTTCGGTGTTTACTGAAGAGGATGTTGGGGAGGTACCCATAATGGAGAAGGTTTTCATGGGTAATGATTCAGATGGACTGAATCAAATCACGGTGAACCTAGAAGATGTGGTAGGCCTGATTGACAAACTTAAGAGTACTAAATCACCTGGACCGTATGGTATACACCCCAGAGTTCTGAAGGAACTAAAAAATGAAATTTCAGACCTATTAGTAAAAATTTGTAACCTATCATTAAAATCATCCATTGTACCTGAAGACTGGAGGGTAGCAAATGTAACCCCAATATTTAAAAAGGGCTCCAGGGGCGATCCAGGAAACTACAGACCGGTTAGCCTGACTTCAGTGCCAGGAAAAATAGTGGAAAGTGTTCTAAACATCAAAATCACAGAACATATAGAAAGACATGGTTTAATGGAACAAAGTCAGCATGGCTTTACCCAGGGCAAGTCTTGCCTCACAAATCTGCTTCACTTTTTTGAAGGAGTTAATAAACATGTGGATAAAGGTGAACCGGTAGATATAGTATACTTGGATTTTCAGAAGGCATTTGACAAAGTTCCTTATGAGAGGCTTCAAGGAAAAGTAAAAAGTCATGGGATAGGTGGCGATGTCCTTTCGTGGATTGCAAACTGGCTAAAAGACAGGAAACAGAGAGTAGGATTAAATGGGCAATTTTCTCAGTGAAATGGAGTGGAAAGTGGAGTGCCTCAGGGATCTGTATTGGGACCCTTACTTTTCAATATATTTATAAATGATCTGGAAAGAAATACGACGAGTGAGATAATCAAATTTGCAGATGACACAAAATTGTTCAGAGTAGTTAAAACACAAGCAGATTGTGATAAATTGCAGGAAGACCTTGTGAGACTGGAAAATTGGGCATCCAAATGGCAGATGAAATTTAATGTGGATAAGTGCAAGGTGATGCATTTAGGGAAAAATAACCCATGCTATAATTACACAATGTTGGGTTCCATATTAGGTGCTACAACCCAAGAAAGAAATCTAGGTGTCATAGTGGATAACACATTGAAATCGTCGGTACAGTTTGCTGCGGCAGTCAAAAAAGCAAACAGAATGTTGGGAATTATTAGAAAGGGAATGGTGAATAAAACGGAAAATGTCATAATGCCTCTGTATCACTCCATGGTGAGACCGCACCTTGAATACTGTGTACAATTCTGGTCGCCGCATCTCAAAAAAGATATAATTGTGATGGAGAAGGTACAGAGAAGGGCTACCAAAATGATAAGGGGAATGGAACAACTCCCCTATGAGGAAAGACTAAAGAGGTTAGGACTTTTCAGCTTGGAGAAGAGACGACTGAGGGGGGATATGATAGAGGTGTTTAAAATCATGAGAGGTCTAGAACGGGTAGATGTGAATTGGTTATTTACTCTTTCGGATAGTAGAAAGACTAGGGGGCACTCCATGAAGTTAGCATGGGGCACATTTAAAACTAATCGGAGAAAGTTCTTCTTTACTCAACGCACAATTAGACTCTGGAATTTGTTGCCGGAGGATGTGGTTAGTGCAGTTAATATAGCTGTGTTTAAAAAAGGATTGGATAAGTTCTTGGAGGAGAAGTCCATTGCCTGCTATTAAGTTCACTTAGAGAATAGCCACTGCCATTAGCAATGCTTACATGGAATAGACTTAGTTTTTGGGTACTTGCCAGGTTCTTATGGCCTGGATTGGCCACTGTTGGAAACAGGATGCGGGGCTTGATGGACCCTTGGTCTGACCCAGTATGGCATTTTCTTATGTTCTTATGTTCTTATCATGCTCAAAATTATGTAGGTGGGTTGGGCTACATAATTTTGAGCGTGATATCTGCCAGACGGCGGAGTGGAAATAATTATATACAGGATTAAGATTGAAACTTGACAAAATAATTTACCTATGTAGTTTCGTTTGACATCAGAAGTCATCCCCTGATGCAGCCTTAATCGGCGAAACTCGGCCGGAGTCGGGCTCTGTAAAACAATTCATAATAAATCTTTCTACGGCATAAGGTGTCTCCTTGTTTTTTTGCCTCATCCTCACTGGTGGCAGTGGGTAGCCACCTGCACTCCCGCACCCCCGCTGCCTCCTCGGGTGCTCCTAGTTACTCTGCGGACTGCTCCGGCTCCCGGCAGGGAGATGCCGCCGTCCAATGTTCTGCCTCCTCCTAGGTGTGCATGAGCACATCACGTCAGCCTTTAAAGGGGCCGCGGCATGAAACTTACCCGTGGCCCTGGATGATGACATCATTGGGCCCTACTATATAAGGCAGGGCCCACTATTCACTCCTTGCCTTGGCAACAGGTCTCCATGCTAGTCGTGTGCTTCATTGCCTGTTCCTGTTCCTGACTTCATTCCTGCTTCCTGTTCCTGATTCTATTCCTGGTTCCTACCTAGCCTCTGCCTTGGACTGATTACTGGCTTTGACCCTTACATCATTGGACCACGCTCAAGACTGATTACTGGCTTTGACCCTTGCTTCATTGGCCCACGTTCAGGACTGACTACTGGCTTTGACCTTGCTTCATTGGACTACACTCAGGACTGATTTCTGGCTTTGACCCTTGCTCCACTGTACCTTGCCTAGCACTACCACCTGCCCCGACTTCAGCCTACTCTTGACCTTGCCTCTGGTATCTCTTTAGACTTGGCCTTGTTAGGCTTCCGCCTTCTACTGCCCTGGCATCACCTATCCCTGCACTCTGGACCGTCTTTGCCGCCCAGGCCCCTGGACTCATAGAAACATAGAAATGATGGTAGAAAAACCAATTGGCCCTTCCAGTCTGTCCAGGAAGCTCCCACGTTTATTTTCCCATACTTATCTGTTTCATTATTTTCCCATATTTATCTGTTTCATCTACCACCAAGTTCAGGGCCCTTGTTGGTAACTGTTTGATTCAAATTTTCTGCCATCCCCTGTCATTGATGCAGAGAGTAATGTTGGAGTTGCATCAAAGGTGAGCATAAGGCTTAATGGTTAAGGGTAGTAACCGCTGCATCAAGCAAGTTACCCCGAAGCTTGGTTACCCAGACTGCACAGATCAATGCCTTATTGGATGTTGTCTGAATGTAAAACCTGTTTTCCACATTTCTCCCTACCGTTGAAGCAAAGAGCAGTGCTGTATATATATTCAAAGTGATATATCAGGCTTAATTGGTTTAGGGTAGTAATCACCATAATAAGCAAGCTACCCCCACACTTATTTGTTTACCCAGATAGTGAAGTTCAGTCCTTGTTGGTTGTTATCTGAATGCAAATCCCCTTTTCCACATTTCCCCTTGCCGTTAAAGCAGAGAGCAATGTTGGAGATGTGAAGGCTTGTTGAGTATGGGTAGTAATCATCAGGTAGTAGCCTCCATTCTAGTACTCCACCCCCATGGCTCTTCTCTTCATTCCCATCCTCTAGCCTTTATGGATCCACAGTGTTTATCCCATGCCCCTTTGAAATCCTTCACAGTTTTAGTCTTCACCACTTCCTCCAGAAGGGCATTCCAGGCATCCACCACCCTCTCCGTGAAGAAATACTTCCTGACATTTGTTCTGAGTCTTCCTCCCTGGAGCTTCAAATCATGTCCCCTTGTTCTACTGATTTTTTTCCAATGGAAAAGGTTTGTTATTGACCATGGATCATTAAAACCTTTCAAGTATCTGAAAGTCTGTATCATATCACCCCTGCTCCTTCTCTCCTCCAGGGTGTACATATTTAGGTTCTTCAATCTCTCCTCATAAGTCATTTTATGAAGACCATCCACCTTTTTGGTCGCCCTTCTCTGGATCGCCTCCATCCTGTCTCTGTCCCTTTGGAGATACGGTCTCCAGAACTGAACACAGTACTCTAGGTGAGGCCTCACCAAGGCCCTGTACAAGGGGATCATCACTTCCTTTCTCTTACTAGA
This sequence comes from Rhinatrema bivittatum, assembly GCF_901001135.1. NCBI lineage: Eukaryota > Metazoa > Chordata > Amphibia > Gymnophiona > Rhinatrematidae > Rhinatrema > Rhinatrema bivittatum. The sequence continues at coordinate 365,249,062 of NC_042616.1, read as the reverse complement.
TATTCCTCTCCTGCCTCATCCGGACCTGTCTAGGTCCCTCCAATACCTCTGCTGGTCCCTGGATACTTACTTTGAACATTCATTGGGATTCAGCTGACAGAGGCCCACCTTAGACATTGGCAAGGAAATTTAAGAAGAAAAAAGGAACCTAATTCCAACACCTTAGGCCTTAATAATAATTGTGTCCTCTTCTTCTGTGTATGTCTGGCCAAAGCAGGATAAGCACAAACTTTTAAATTTAAAAAGGTTTCCAAACAGTGACAGAAAATCATTTTTAGGACCCAATCTTGATCTGACTCCAAAAGAAAATTTACAATAAGAATTGCTGGTAAAACCAGTTCAGTTTCAGAAGCCTCAAGAATAGCAGTAAGATCCATTCTAACTGGTTCAGTTAAAGAAAGAGTTTGCATACTCTTATTATCAGGTACATCTTTTATAAATGGTGTAAGATAATATATCCTTAAGACCAGAGGTAGAGTTTGCTGAGGAATTTTTAAAACCTCCTTCAAATACTTTTTCCATATATCTTTAGGTGAAATAAGTGGATCCTTTGGAAAATTAATAAAACGGACATTTCTTCCCCATATTTGCTGTTCTATTTGCTCTTGTCTATATCAACACCTGATTTTCTTTTAACAAAGCCTGCTGAAGAGCAGAAGTACAATTTATTCCACTGTAATAGTCTCTAGATTTTTAAAAGACATTACTTTCACTTTCCAATACCTTCATACCAAAGTATTAACATGAATCACTTGATTGATTCTAGTGGAAATGTAAATATTTTGAGTCTATATTGCTTCCCACACTTCTAAAGTAAATTTAAGTAGTGTCACCATTAACTTGGGAAAAACCGAGGCCTGCAAATTGAATCAGAAAATCAACTAATGACTCAGGTTTCATTGAATGGGCATGATTAGTGAAAACTCCCACAAGGAACAACTTTGTACCTGTCAAAAAAAGGATGAGACAAAATCAGCCAATTCTAAACAACAAGAATTATTAGGTGTTGGAGGCCTATAAACTACTGCTAAGCATAAGGCATCATATCCTGAAAGTTTTAAAATCAAACAGTCAACTTTAGGTACCTGAAGTTCATGTTCTAGTTTGAAAGACAATGACCCATGAAAAATTACTATACCTCTACCTTTGTTTACTCACAACCAAATAAACATGGATTATGATAAAAAATAATCATCAGGCCACACTTAGGATAAACTCCCCCGCCCCCACCTACGTTTCAGTTAAACATAGGATTGCTAGATTGTGATCCAAAATCAAATCATGAATTAAATAATTTCTAGCTGACTTAATATCAATTAAAGCAATCTGCAGAGAAGAGACAGAAAGAGGCCCAATGTTAAACTTAAATGTATATTGATATCTTAGAAGGTAACAATGGTACCTGTCTCACATCTGTAGAATTAATTATTATGCACATTTTTTCAATCTTCTCTCTCAAATTCCCTCAACTGACTGTGCTTCTGAATCAAAACACATAAACTCTAAATGACTTGGTCTAAACTAATCAATTTGATGTCTAAAAATATAGCCATATTCAGTATATATAACCTTCAGGCCAACAGTCACTCAATGAAGCAATCAAGAAAGCTGGCAGACAGCAACCCTACCTGATCACAAATCTTTAGCCCCTCAAAGGACAACCAAAGGATCAAAAGGAGGCAAAAGTCTGTTCAAATTATTCAATAGAGTGCTAATACAAAAGCTGTTAACTGGTAAAAAGGCAACATTCACAGCCCAATTAAAGGAAGGCATCAATAAAGACATCAAGGAGTGTGACTGTAAACAAGAATCCCTAATGAAATAGAAAGAGGAGATTTAGGGGCCATGGGGATCACAAATCAGCAGGCAAGCAGGACAGGAGCAGAAGCTAATCTAGTCCAGCTGCACTCTTATAGTACTAATACAAACTGTCAGTGAGAAGGAAAAACAACCTTCGCAGCCCAACCCACCCTCACTGAGACTGAAGACCTGACAAACCCTTAATCGTCAGATTCTCAGACTACAGCAAAAAGCAAAGTCACAATAGACATAATAATGATAAAAACACAATTGCAATACAACTAAAGCACTTTAGAGGAACAGCCATGTTAGTCAGGTATAGTAAAAATGACAAGAGGCGAGTGGCACCTTATAGACTGACCAATTTATTGAGGCATGGGTTTTCATCCTCAAAAGTCGTCAAAAGCTCATGCCTCAATAAATTGGATAAAGATATGTCTGAAGAAACACAGAAAAGAGCACACCCCTTAGATGTGCCCTTCAGTGAGGCAGGTGCGGATATGTGCAGCCTCCAGGTAGTCCTTTGAAGTGCCAATGACTGCTGGAGTCAAGAACGGGGTGGAGCTTCAAGACACAGTTCAGAGCTTGGAGGCTGCACAGAAACAAGCAGGCAAAAGGGGAGCAGCTAAATGAGATTTCAAAGTCCTTTCCCTTCTGTATTTTCAGCCTCACAGATGATGGTTCAGGCATGTGGGGGATGGGAGAAATCACATGGACTGTTGGGGGCTTCTTTATTATGAGGTCATATTAGAGGGGTGATTCTAAGCTCCTAGCAGAATGGGCTGTTTTCAGTAAGCCTTTCAGCAGCTATACTATTGCTGGCTAAGTTATGGTAGATGGGTTTTCAGCCTTGACCTAGGTGACTAGGTTGTGACTGATAATTTGATTCAATTCAAATTATTTATTATGTTTCTGCTGAGCAGTTTACTGAACATTTTCTCCAGACTTTTCATCCTATACAAACCCAGCTGGTTTTAAAACACAAGGTCACACACACACACACACACACACACACACACACACACACACTGTGTCTTAATTTCTTTTATGTGGCTAAAATATGTGTGTACTCTTAAAATGATTTTTGTAATAACGTAATGAATATCTGTTGGCAAAATACCTATTTTTCATGTATATTTTTTAAACTTAAGGGGTAATTTTGTAACAGCTCATATAAATTAGATAGCAAATATGCACATAAGTTATATACATTTTTAAAGGCAAAGTATATGCATACGAATACGCATATAGGGGCGGATTTTCAGAGCCCTGCTCGCCTAAATCCGCCCAAAACCGGGCGGATTTAGGCGAGCAGGGCCCTGCGCGCCGGTGAGCCTATTTTACATAGGCCTACCGGCACGCGCAGAGCCCCGGGACTCGCGTAAGTCCCGGGGTTCTCTGAGGGGGGCGTGTCGGCAGAGTTTTGGGGGCGGGTACGGGGGCGTGGCTACGGCCCGGGGCGGTCCGGGGGCGTGGCTGCGCCCTCCATACCCGCCCCCAGGTCGCGGCCCGGCGCGCAGGAGGCCCGCTGGCGCGCGGGGATTTACTTCTCCCTCCAGGAGGCGTAAATCCCCGGAGAAAGGTAAGGGGGGGGTGTAGACAGGGCCGGGTGGGTGGGTTAGATAGAGGAAGGGAGGGGAAGATGAGGGGAGGGCGTTAGAGGATTCCCTCCAAGGCCGCTCCGATTTCGGAGCGGCCTTGGAGGGAACGGGGGTAGGCAGCGCGGCTCGGCGCGCGCCGGCTATACAGAATTCATAGCCTTGCGCGCGCCAATCCAGGATTTTAGTGGATACGCGCGGCTCCGCGCGTATCCACTAAAATCCACTAAAATCGCGTTTTTTGAAAATCTACCCCTTACTTTTTTTTGTTTTATCATTTTTATTGAAACTTTTACAGTTAATGACATTGTAGAACAAGAACAGAGTTACATTCACTGTCAGAGAGTATTACTAATCATTAGAGATGTGAATCGTGTGATCGATCGTCTTAACGATCGATTTCGGCTGAGAGGGGGAGGGAATCGGATCGTCGCCGTTTGGGTTTTTTAAATATCGTGAAAATCGTGAAAATCGTGTAAATCAAAAACCGGCACACTAAAACATCCCTAAAACCCACCCCGACCCTTTAAAATAAATCCCCCACCCTCCCGAACCCCCCCCCCAAATGCCTTAAATTACCTGGGGTCCAGTGGGGGGGAGGGCGGGAAAACCGGCACACTAAAACAACCCTAAAACCCACCCCGACCCTTTAAAATAAATCCCCCACCCTCCCGAACCCCCCCAAAATGCCTTAAATTACCTGGGGTCCAGAGGAAGGGTCCCGGTGTGATCTTTTACTCTCGGACCTCTGGTGCTTGTAGAAATGGCGCCGGCGCTACCTTTGCCTTGTCATATGACAGGTCAAAGGTAGCGCCGGCGCCATTTTGTTTTTTGTCCCCCGAGGTCAGGAGCGTAGGAGATTGCTCCCGGACCCCTGCTGGACCCAGAGGAACTTTTGGCCAGCTTGGGGGGGCCTCCTGACCCCCACAAGACTTGCCAAAAGTCCAGCGGGGTCCAGGAACGACTTCCTGCATGCGAATCGTTTTTCCGTACGGAAAACCGATTCGCGGCAGGAGATCGCTCCCGGACCTCCGCTGGACCCCCAGGGACTTTTGGCCAGCTTGGGGGGGGCCTCCTGACCCCCACAAGACTTGCCAAAAGTCCAGCGGGGGTCCGGAACGACCTCCTGCAGTCGAATCGTGTTGTCTTCGGCCGGCGCCATTTTGCGCCGCCATTTTGCGCAAAATGGCGACGGCTGTAGACAACACGATTCGACTGCAGGAGGTCGTTCCGGACCCCCGTTGAACTTTTGGCAAGTCTTGGGGGTGGTCAGGAGGCCCCCCCAAGCTGGCCAAAAGTCCCTGGGGGTCCAGCGGGGGTCCGGGAGCGATCTCCTGCCGCGAATCGTTTTTCCATACGGAAAAACCAAAGGTAGTGCTGGCTCCATTTCTACAAGCACCGGAGGTCCGAGAGTAAAAGATAACACCGGGACCCTTCCTCTGGACCCCAGGTAATTTAAGGCATTTTGGGGGGGGGGGGGTTGGGGGGGGGGGGGGATTTATTTTAAAGGGTCGGGTGGGTTTTAGGGTTGTTTTAGTATGCCGGTTTTCCCGCCCTCCCCCTTCCCCCGATTTACGATTTTTTGAAGATAAATCGGGGGAATTGTTATTGTATCGCGGCTCTAATGATTTTTGACGAATTAAAATATATCGGACGATATTTTAAATCGTCAAAAACGATTCACATCCCTACTAATCATACAGTCAAACAGAGTATTGTTACATATGTGCTCTCGTACTGGCGAGTAAGGGCAATGTGCATAAAAAATGCCAATAACAGTTATAATATGTGTAACATTTGATCTAAGCAGTATTTCATATCTCTATAGGTAAGCCTTATAATTAAACCTTATAAACCTTATAATTTGTTGCTTTCCCCCTCTCCATACCTCAATATCGCAATCCCTCCCCCTTCCCGCTCCACACACCGTGACCTGAATCTTATGTAGTGTATGTGTTGGCAGATTAGTGGGCTTGTTGGGGACTGATTGATTAATTAGTTAATCCATGAATGAATGAATGAATGAATGAATTAAATTAATTATATCATTGTTCAGTTTATTTATTTATTTATTTAAAAGTTTTTTATATACCGCACATGGGGTCACTTACGTGTCCGTCTTGACGGTTTACAAGTTTACATACATAATAAAACAAATTTAAGTACATAACATAAACATAATTCACATACATACAAATAAAATAAAATAATTCTTTCATAGCAAGTGTCGAACGGATATGGATAATTCAGGATATTTATTTAGGTGATAGTACTGTAATTGTATGCATCGTTGAATAGAAAAGTTTTAACCAGCTTTTTGAATTCGTTTCGGTTAGGTGTCATCCGGATATTGTCTGGTATTGAGTTCCACAGAGATGGGCCAAAAACTGAAAAAGCTCTTTTCCTTGTTAGGGCTAGGCTGGTGGATCTGACTGACGGTATTTCTAGTATTCGTAGAGCATAAAAGGTGACCTAAAGCACAAGCATCTCTTAAAGGAGATTTAGAGCTACGGTAGACAAGCAAAATGGGTAGAGTTATAGTGAGGTACTAGTTGTCATTCGACTCAGAATTTGGGGAGGCTTGTCTTGAGTTCAGTCAGTAGGTCATTATAAAAAGGCAGCCAGGTTAAGCGCATTATCTCTCTCTGTTTAACCGAAGATAGTTTGGCAAACATGTATTCCATAGTCAATTGCTTAATCATTTTCTTTTCCCAGACTCCATATGTAGGAGGATTTGGGCCTATCCAACACACAAGAATAGATTGTTTCGCTGCCAGTCTAGCCTTGGCTATTAATACATTTGTGACCACAGGCCAAGTAGGGGCACCCGTCCAATCCTTTCCAAAAAACCAAAGGTGTATATCTAGGGGTATTGTAGTCAAACTAATAGTAGAAAGGTTCTGACACACTGAATGCCAGAAGGTCTGTATTGTTGGGCAGGTCCAGAAGCTGTGTAGGTAATCATTACATTGAGGGCGCACTTATCACATATTGAATATATGCCTCTATTCCATTTAGAAGCTATGACCTGTGGTATGTATAATTGCCAAATAAATTTGTATTGTGTTTCCCACAGTAAAATATTCTCGGATTCTTTAGGAATTTGTAAAAATAATTTTTGAATCTCTGAGGGCGATAGTTCTATATTGGTCCACCTGGACCAGCGTTGGATAATTAGTCACGTGTACAAAGGTGGAGAAGCCTCCGACAGCTTTCTAGCGAAAGAAGCACAGGATGGTTTTTGAGCATTGACAAATTGGACAAAGGAAGGGAAAGCCTTGTTTTCTTCCAAAGTCGGATTTTCTATTAATAAGTTGGTAATGTAATGATGTAACTGCAAGTATGCAAAGAAATCGGAAAGTGGAATGTGATACATTGTTTGCAGTTCTGCAAAGCTAGTCATTGTTGTGGAGTTTGGCCCAAAAAATTGATGCAGGTGAGTCAGACCAAGTCGCTTCCATCGTAGAAAAACCCCCTGCAAACATCCAGGAGGGAAGTCGGGATTATCATAAATTTCTATAAGAATGGAGTTTTTTGACCTAAGAGCTAGCTTTTTGCAAAGTGCTGCCCACGCCTTTCGGCAGGAGTATAGAATAGTAAATACTGAAGATAAAGAAGATAACAATTTGTCTGAACATTGGAGTAAATATGAAAGAGAGAAGCCTCCTAGCCAGACTCTGATGTGATCATATGGAGAAAAAATGGATAGTTTGAAGAGCCAATCATGGATAATATGTAACATGTGAGCAAGATTGAAATGTCATAAATCAGGACACCTCAGACCTCCTTGAGACCACGAGGCTTGAATTACTTGAATGGGGAGTCTAGCTTTTTCTCTCTCCACAGGAATCTCGAGAATTCTCTCTCAATAGCTTGAATATCTTTCTGGAGAACCATATGGGAGCCATATGAAGTAAGTAGAGTCATTTAGGAAGTTCAATAATTTTTAATAATTGAATTCTGCTTGTTAGAGAAAGTGGGAGGTTCATCCATCTTTGAATATTATTTTGTAGTGCTTTATATAATGGTTGTACATTTACTTTATATAATTGGCCAGGATTTAGGGGGATATGAATACCTAAATATTTCATTGTTGACGAAACCCATTTTAGCGAAAAGGAGCCCAACCATGTTTGACGAAGCTGCCCTGTTACATCTAACGCTTCAGATTTGTCATGATTAATTTTGAGACCTGCGAAATTGCCAAAGGAGAATTGATGATTTAAGACTTGTTGTAGAGAGCAGGTGGGATTCTTCAAATAGATGAGGACATCATCTGCAAAAACAGCTATCTTAAAGGATATAGCCTGTAATTCCAAAGCATGGATGGAAGCATCTGCTGCTATTTTACGAAGAAGAGGATCAATGTAAAGAAGATAGAGAAGTGGGGACAGTGTAAAACCCTGTCTAACTCCTCATCCCACCGGGAATGGATCTGATCTACTGCCATTAGCTAAAATATGTGATTTGGGGGAGTTGTATAAAAGAGCAACATTATTGACGAAGTCTGATAAACCGAATCTGCCCAGAACTGAAAACATATAAGGCCAAGAGACTCTGTCAAAGGCTTTTTCAGAGTCGAAACTGACCACCAAGGCTGGGATATCCATTTTTAAAGAATATTGTATGGCTGTAAGAAGTTTTATGATATGGGACCCAGCTGACTTGCCTTTGACAAAGCCCACCTGATGAAGTGAAATAATGGAGAAAAGAATGAGATTCAACCGGTTTGCTAACACTTTAGCAAAAGGTTTTAGGTCACAGTTTAGTAGGGAAATTGGCTGATATGATGCATGGAGAGAGGTGTCCCTCCCGGGTTTTGGTAGAACAGTAATATAAGCATCAGTTAAGTTTTCAGGAAAGCTCCCTGTTGATAAACCTTGCTGGTAGAAAGATTTTAAGGGAGGCACAAGTTTTTCTTTCAGGATTTTATAATAGTCAAAGGAGAATCCATCCAGGCTCGGTGCTTTCCCTGTATGACTATCTTTAATCGCATTTAAGATTTCATATGTTTGGTTGGGTCTATTTAGAAAATTCGATTGTACGTGGTAAGTTATGAAAGAAGGCTTCCTCTTCCAATGCCGAGCCTGGCCTGTCCTCTTTGTATAGAGTGGTATAAAAATCTTTGAAAGAATTACAAATATCTTTGGGCTGGGTGGCCCAACTTCCTTGCTGTGTTTTTAGCTTCTCGATATATGATTTCCCTTTGGCTATTCTAACAGCATTGGCTAAAAGTTTGCCAGCCTTGTTGCCAAATCTGAAAAAGCAATATTCGTAGTGTCGTAGATTAAGCTGCGCTCTCTGGTGTAGATGGGTATTTAAAGAGGTAAGAATGTTAAAGTACGCCAACTTGGTTTTGGAATTTAGGAGTTGGATCATTTTAAGTTTGGCATCTCTCAAGTCTGATGCTAAGGCCAAAATACCTGTATTAAGTTTTTTATTCCTGGCTTTCACATAGGCTATAATTTTCCCTCTTAATACTGCTTTACTGGCTGCCCAAAATAGTGAAGGATTAGATGTGTGTATATTATTATGATGAGCATAAACATCCCATTTTTCTGTCAGAAATTGAAGAATTTATCAGTATGTAAAGAAGTTGTGAATCTACAGATTCTGGCCACTTTTATGTAATCTGACAGAAGAATATCAACCCATATAAGAGAGTGGTCAGATATAGCTGTCGGGCCTATCTCTGCTTTGACCACTTGTGAAAAGAAATTTCTTGCTCCTAATATATAATCTATCCTGGACAATGTGTTGTGAGCCCGAGATGTATGTGTGTAATCTTTAGACTTGGGATGGAGACTTCTCCAATAATTGAGTACTTGAAGTTGTTCACATAAAAAGCCTACTCCTTTAAGAGGATTATTTGGGCAGGTGGCTCTCTGTGCGGGCAATTTGTCTATTGAGGGATCTGCAACACAATTAAAATCTCCTGCCAAAAATAACCATCCTTGTTGATGAGATAGAATAGTTTGAGCTAGGTGTTCAAAGAAATCATGTTGGTAGGTGTTCGGCCCATACACATTACACACCGTAATCCTACGTCCATTAATAGTTCCCACCAGAATGATAAATCAGCCCAATGGGTCCTTAATTTCTTTGGACAATGTAAATGAGAGAGATTTATGTATAAGAACTGCCACCCCTGCCTTTTCACCTGTGCATTAGAGAAAAAACAAGATCCAACCCAATCCCTTTTTAGTTTCCTGTGTTCCACCTCTGAGAGATGAGTTTCTTGGAGACACGCTAATTGAGCTTTTTGCCTCTTCAGAAACTGGAAGATTTTTGCTCTTTTGATTGGGGTCCATAGGCCATTAACATTCAAGGATACCACTCTCAGATGATCACCCAGGGGCTACCATTAAGAACGTTGAACCTGTTAGGTAACTTAGGCAATCCCAAGCCTGAGTTTCCCAGACGGGACTATACAAAACTGGTAGCAAAAAGAAGGAATATCACAAAAATTAGTGCTCAATAACCCATTGGAACCAGATTGAATTGAAATTTAATTTCCTAAGTGTTAGAGATCTGCTCCCCCAGAGGGGAGGAGTTAGCAATCTTTTATAGATCTACTCCCCCAGAGGAGGAGATAGCATCTGTTATGGATAACCTCGCCAGGAGGGCAGAGTTAGTAATCTGTTAGTGCTCACCCCGCCAGGAGGATGAAGTTAACAATACGTATGACTTAGCTCCTTCAGAGGGGAGGTGAGGCAATCTGTTGTAGATCACTCCTCGAGAAGAGAGAGGTTGCAATCTGTTAGTGATATGACCGCCAGGGAGGCGGAGTTAGTCTTCTGTAGAATGCTGTTTCCCCAAGGAGAGGAGCTAGCGATATGTATTACTCCATAGGCGGAGTTAGTGATCTGATGTGGGATGGCTCCCACAGAGTGGCAGTTGGTTTGATACCGCTCTAGTAGTGTAAGGAATAAACACTTAGTAGAAATGGTGAATCCTTGAGCCGATGGCAGATGACAGTGCCCCCAGGCGGAGATCCTGAGAGGGAGCGCCGGCTAGGCTGAAGTATTGAGACAAACACAGATAGTTCTTTATTAGACTGGAAGTTGAACCACCAGAGGTGGCAGTAGTGAGCTGATGTGCCCAGCAGGGCTGAAGTCCCTCAGATACTGGAATTGTGATCTCTGGGTTGCTGAGCTGTAGAGAGACTATAGGTAGTGAGTAGACAGGGTATGCTGGATACATAACCAGTAGTAGATGATACACTCACAATTGTAGATATCTGTAATAGCCTCTTATGCAACAGAGAGTCTTCAGTATATTCAGGAACAGGAGCCGTAGGCGAGTACTGGTTCCTATAGGCAGTCTGAAATAAGAACTCACAATAGCTGTGTATGAGATGGCTTCTGGAATAGAAGAGAGTCTTGGAGGGATTTAGGAACATAGGCCCTCGTGGAGCGAGTACTGGTTCCTATCTGCAATCTGTAATAGTAATTCATAAGATATAGGTATGCGATAGCTTCTGAGATAGAAGAGAGTCTGTAAAGGGTTTTAGGAACAGGGGCCCTCGTGGAGCGAGTACCAGTTCGTATCTGTAATAGAACTCACAGTGTTCATATCTGCGATCACTTCCAGGCAGTTAGGAGTCTTCTGAGCATTCAGGGACGTAGGCCCTCGAGGAGCGAGTACCGGATCCCGTCTTAGCAATCTGAAAATAAGAAGAGAAAGAGTGGGGCCCCCGAGGAGTGGGTACCTCTAGGTAAGTTTGTAGAGGCAGAGCAGCGGAGAAAGAATTCCCCTTGCTAACTCGATTCGTAGTTGCAAGCAAAGACCTTTTAAATTGGAAGTGGATGACGTCACTACGTGGGGACGTCACTACGTGGGGACGCCCCGAGGCTCACGCCCTAGATGGTACAAAGTCTGAAGTGTGCAAATGCTCGCGCCCTTACGTCATCAGGAACACGGCGGATCCACAGCATCAAGCCAGCTTGGGGATTCCGGGGTGAAGAGACGAGGAAAAGCCGTGGAAGCATCTGTCTGTCAGACCCAAAGGGAGTCGCCACAAAGGTAGAGAGGGTGGAGCGAGGGAGAGAACAGGCACAAACGCAACACTAAGTCCACATGAAGATACTGGTTGACTGGAGCTTTACCCATTCTCACCTCACCTTGCCCTCCCGCCTTCCCCCCTCACCTCCTTTCTCCCCCCTCCCTCTTCCCCCATCTCCCCAGACCTTTAGTCTCCCAGCTGTACCTCTTTGCTATGGTTTGTAAACCCATAGAAGGGGGAGGTACGTTGTCGATGTGTGGGCACTAACCCACCTATTTGCTGAAATCTTACTTCATGTATCCATTGCCTAATATTCAGATTTTTTTTCCTTTGGAATTAATGCTGTATGTTCAAACAGTGCCAGTTCACAAAATAGCCGATTCTCACTGATGAACCCCACCCTACTCAGCAGCTAAAATATACTTAAGTTCCAGCTTTTACAATGCCTGACTGGATAAGCAGACTATTATCCAGTGCTGGACATCATATCTCCAACAGAGTATCCCGAGGACGCTGACAAGTGTGTGACACAAGATTGCTGTGCCGTCGGTATTTCTCGCGTCCTACCAACTTCACCTTGAGGGAAAGTGTCCGACATGATAAAGTTCCATCGTGGCTTCCTGAAACATCCCAGCTGTTTAAATCATCAATAAGCCTTCCGTTTGCGCTGCTCTGCATAGGGTCAAAGGTTGTGGGTCTGGAGGCACGAATCTGAAGCAAATAGGATGCGGCTCACCGAAGCTGAAGAGCATCTCCAGTCTTGTTGAGTCCAGTTATGAGGGGCACTTAGTGAGAGAATCCTAGGTCCGAAATTAAGCAATTAAGCTGGTGAAGGGCACGCAATTCTTTTCCGGGTGCATACCAGTATCATCACATTTCATGCCTCGGGTGTGGGGATGGCAGGGGGGGTTCCAAGAAACTTTATTGGCACTGCTGTATTCCAACAATCGGGGTTAAAATTTACATTTTGCTATCGATTTGGGAAAGAAAGGTAAAAAACATAGAAGTGGCCTTATTAACAGTCTAAATACAATTTAATTTGAAAGTTTAACTTAACTTGCTGGTATCACGTCAGAGTCCCGTGTTCCTCAGGCCAGTCCATCTAGAAATTGTTTCGCTTGTGCTGGATCTTCATAAAAATGAATAGAATTCTTGTGCCATATTTTTAACTTTGCTGGAAATTGAGGTGCAAATCTGATCTGTTTCGCCACTAGCGCAGAGCAGACAGGGGAAAACAGCATGCGACTCTGAGAGACCGAGGCTGAATAATACTGGAAAAGCTTTACTGGAGTGCCCTGATAATTGAGCTCATGTTTTTGACGGTAAGATTTTAAAACATCTTGTTTGTGGGCTCCATTTAAAAATCGGGCGATTACAATTCTGGGTCTAGAATCCTCCAGCCTTTTAGGGCCCAGCCTGTGTGCTCGCTCTATCTGTTTTGGAGTGCCTTGCGGCTCCATTGCCAGAACCCCAGGTAGGCATTTTTCCAATATTTCAATTAGGTTTGCTGCAGCAATCGAGTTTGGGAGGCCAGCAAATCTTAAATTGTTACGTCAATCTATTTTCTAGGTCATCAATTTTGTCCCTGTACAATTTAACCTGTGTTTCCAGCTCGTAACCATGTTGGAATCATCTTCTAATACAGAGACTCGGCCCTCTATGACATCTATTCTCATGCTAGTTCTTTCATGGAATTTTGTAATTCTGAGATTTGAGAGAAAATATTGTCTAATTTGGCATCTAAGGCTGCTACCACCGTTGCTGTGACTTTTTCTGTGAGAGCCTCCAGGATGGCTGTTGATGAAAGTGCTTCCCCTGGTTCTCCATGCTCCACAGCGGGCCTCTCTGGTGAAGGCCACAGTTTTTCTTTCTTTCCTTCCCCCTTTAAGTACCATTATTGGTGGCGATTTATGCATTATTTATGCATATATTTTGTTAGAAAAGCCAGATGGTATTATCCCGGATGGCTGTGATTCAGACAGATTAATGGTGGCTGGTGCCCAGAGCTCAGGAAGACACGTCCTCCCAGCTCATCACATCACATGACCTCCCGCATATTCTTTTTAAAATTGTCCACCCAAGGTTATCTGTGCACAATTATACCTTCTATCTGAACACAGCAATTTATGAAAATGCAAAAAGTATGAACATTAGTGCAAAAATCTCCTCCCCAGCCCTGACCTTGGGTATGCCTCCTCTCAAACCAGGTAAACTTACATATGAACTTGACATACTTGTATAAGTTTACCTGTATATCGGGTGGGTAATTTTTAAAAATATCATTTATGCTCTTAAAATATTTTTACCCATAGAAGTCCTTTTGAAAATTATCCTCCCTATACATATACATTCATATATATATATATATAGTTTTCAAACATATTCCTCAGAATGCCTTTTTTAATGCAGCTGAAAATACCTCCATTGTGCATGTCCTTGCTTACTTTTAGGTCACAGAAAATGTACTAGCTGAAATCAATCTACACACATTACTTCAAATTTGGCGTGCATAAATCCTGACTACTTCTTTGAAAAATGTCCCCACACTACCCACTATAAGATACAGTTGCCAAGTTTTCTGAGCAGCTGTAACTTACCATAATCATACCATGATACCCATAAATGAAAGAAAAGCCGTTTGTATGAATATATGTGTAGTCATGAACCTCAGGACCAAATTTAGTTTTGTAGATATTAGAATGAATGGGTCATCATGCATTGTGTTGTGGGACAGGTGCAACGTTAGCTTTGTAAGCAATATTATGGCCTTGTTACATGTTTATAGATAAAAGTACTGTAGCTACTCCCTCTAACTCTGACCATGTAATTTCTTCATTATTTTTGTAAGCTCTGATGAACACTGTATTACTGTTTTATAAGTCCACCATGGATTAAGCATGTTCTGAAAACTCACTCAAACAGCTTGAACCACACTGGAGGATTTCTGCCCTGACTTCTGCTAGTTGCAATGTGTTTCTGGTATGTTGCATGCTTCGTGTGCATCTGAAATTATCTGCCTTGCCTGAAGGTGGAGCCTGTGGAATGGGTTAGATAGGATCTCCAGGAGGCAGAGGAGCAGATGGAACCTTCAGATGCAGATGGTGCATCTCAGGGAAACTGAATCGTGAGTAAGACATCAGCTGAGTAAGTAAAGTATCTGTGTGTTACAGTCAGAGGAGCAGTAGTAGTTCTGCAGCTTGGATGTGCTTCTTTGGTGCTTTATGTTTCAAGGAATATAATGCTGAAGGCTGATGGCTGCTCTGTTTTGTGAGGCAGATAAGCATCTTTTAGCATCCTATGTGTTCCCTCTTTCACTGAGCTTTTCTGTATAGTACAGTTCAGGGCATTCTATCATCGGAGGAATGAATTAGAGAAGAAAGCTACAGAATAGTAACAAGAAGGCATGTGTTTTGAAGAAAACGTTCTTCCAGAGCTGAAACTAGAAATGAGTGAAAAAATGGGAAGCTCCCTGCAAACAAAACCCCTTGGAGCACAAAAATGACTGAAATGCAAATATGGACCAGCAGCAGATTAACATGCAGGAAAAGTGCCACTCTTCTCCTATTATCTGAGCTGGGGGAGAAGGGAAGAAGGAAAAAGGGAACTGGGGATCAGA
Organism: Rhinatrema bivittatum; assembly: GCF_901001135.1. Taxonomy (NCBI): domain Eukaryota; kingdom Metazoa; phylum Chordata; class Amphibia; order Gymnophiona; family Rhinatrematidae; genus Rhinatrema; species Rhinatrema bivittatum. The sequence goes on along the minus strand of NC_042616.1, from coordinate 365,234,043 downwards.
GTGAAAGGGGTGAGAGGAAAGAGATGCAGGAATTACAATGGGAATGATGGGGTGCATTTGAATCAGAACACCATAAATTGTAAGTGTATTTCTTTAACATTAATAAAAAAATATTTAAGTAAAGCTATTTTACCTTATTAAAATAGGTTGCCGGGGGTGGAGTCGGGGCCGGAAGGGGAGGAGTTGGAGCAGCGAGGAGACGGACACGGCGGTAACTTCGGTGGCGGTGATAAGGTAAGACCCGTTATCGCTGCCAGTTGCGCACCCGATAGCATCACCTTTCACGGTGGGGCTATTTGGTGCGAAAGCCGGCAGCGATAACACTGCGGTGGTGCGATCACTGCCAGATTTCACAGGCCCGCCGTTACCGTGGGATTCACTAAGCTGTGCAACATAGGAAAATCCAGGCCTTAGCCAGATTTAATGTATCCAGTTAAGTAGCGACTTGACCATGGATATTCAGCAGCTTAGCCATGCTGCTCAATATCCCTTGTAACTTAGCCGGATACGTCAAATCCGGCTAAATTACTTACCTACCCAGTGCTGTAAGAGTCATATGATATTTCTGATATATGTGTTGCGCTCGTGTTCTTCTCGCCCCTCGCTCCACCCTCTCTACCTTAGGAGTGACTCCCTTCGGCTCTGACAGACAGATGCAGCCGCGGCTTCTCCCTGTCTCTTGGTCCCAGTGTCCCCGGGCTGGCTTGACGCTAAAGAACCGCCATGTACCTGATGATGTAAGGGCGTGCACACGCGCGTGCTCCAAACTTTGTATCAGCAAGGGCGCGAACCTCGGGGGCGTCCCCCCCGTAGTGACGTCATCCATTTCCACTTTAAAAGGTCTTTGTTTGCTAACCTCTAATGAGTTAGCAAGGAACTCCAACAGGACTTGCTTTGGCAGTCCACGATACTTGCACCAATGATCAAGTCAGCAAGGGGAAGCCTTCCCCACTGCTCGGCCTTTTCAAACTTACCAGGAGTACCCACTCCACGGGGGCTCCGCTCTCTCTTCTTGATTTCAGATTGCCAAGACGGGATCCAGTACTCACTCCTCGAGGGCCTACATCCCTGAATACTCAGAAGACTCCTCATTGCCTGGAAGCGATCGCAGACGTGAACACAGTGAGTTCTATTGCAGATAAGAATCAGTACTCGCTCCAAGAGGGCCTACATTCCTATAGCTCTGAAGACTCCCTTCCGTCCAGACGTTATCGCAGGTACGGCGATTGAGAGTTACTTTGGCAAGATCACAGATAGGAACCAGTATTCGCTCCACGAGGACCCATGTTCCTAGAATCCTTTACAGACTCTCTTCTACTCTAGAAGCCATTTCATATACAGCTATTGTGAGTTCTTATTACAGACTGTGGGAACCAGTGCTCGCCTACGGCTCCTGTTCCTGAACATACTGAAGACTCTCTGTGGCATGGAGACCATTGCAGACATCTACTATTGTGAGTGTACCATCTTGTATCCAGTATACCCTTACTCACTACTTCTAGTCTCTTTCTACAGCTCAGTGACCCAGAGATTATTATTCCAGTATCAGAAGGACTTCAGCCCTGCTGAACACATCGACTCACTACTGCCACCACTGGTGGTCCAGCTTCCAGCATAATAAAGAACTATTGTGTTTATCTCATATTCTAGCCTAGCCAGTGGTTCCTCTCAAGATCTCCTCCTGGGGGCGCTGTCATCTGCCATCTGCCCAGGGATTCACCATTTCATCCAAGTGGTCATTCCTTACACTACTGTCACTCTGTGGGGGCTAACCACTACCGACCCCTAACACCGCTCACGGAAGTATTATATAGATAGCTACCTTCTCTTTCTTTTGGACTTGCCAGCAGCCTATATATAATAGATTGCTACCCCTTAGCAGAAGCATGATAGACTGCTATCTATGTAGCGAAGTACAATATACCTATTGTTAGCTCCTCTCCTCAGAAGAGTATCATTGAACAGATAGTCAATTCCTCTTCCCTGGGGATTTGGTCCATAACAGATTGCTACCTCCTTCCTTACAGGAACATCGACAGCAGTTCGCTAACAGATTACCATCTCCGTTCTCCTGGCGGGTTAAGCAGTACAGATAGCTAACTCCTCCCCTCTGGAAGAGCAGATCATGACCAACTGCTAACTCCTCCCCTCTGGAGGACGAGAGCGTTACAGATTGCTAACTCCGCCCTCCTGGCGGCGTGAGCGATGACAGATTGCTAACTTCCTAGCAAGGTTGGTAACAGATTGCTAACTTCGCCCTCCTGGTGGCGTGAGCGATAACAATATGGTTCAGAACCATATCTCTAAATGCATTGAGGGCAATTTTCATAAGTGATTTACTCCTATAACTTGGATATCTTTACCTGACTAAAAGTGTATATGGGGATTAACAAAGTACATATTAGTAGCAGGGTAAGGAAATAGAGGGACCCTTGGTCATGATTAGATTAGGGAAGGGAAATGATGTGCATAGATACCATTTTCAAATTTGCATGGATTATTTTCAAGGGAAAATATACATCCATAAGAAAAAGCAGGTATAAATCTCTGGGCACTTTCTCAAGATAAATTTTCAAAGGGAAACTACACTCGAATTTTTCCTTTCAAAATTGGTACAAAGCCCTTGTGTAAAGGTACTAGCAGACTCTGCATCAATGCACCCAGTTTTGAAAACTTTCGATAATATGTAATTTTTTTTCTTTGTCCTGTTTAGAGAATAACTTTTCTCTCTAGATATTTTAAGTTATATATTTAAGGGAATCAAGTCCATTATTTCTAATGAGTGGATTAAGACAACTAGGAAAGTAAGATCAGTCAGCTCTACAAAATTTAAGAATTGGAAGTAACTATCTTGGATACAATAAATGTTGTTGCTTTATCATAAATTATTTATGCTGCAGTTAATCAGGAAAATCTGTTTTCTATCTTTACTAAAAAAAAAAATTCTAAACAAAACAAGGGTTTGTACCAATAACACCAAATAAAAAAGCATAAGATTGTTCGCTTTAGAAAAACAAAATCTGCTGATAATGGGTCCACAGCTGCCTTGTTGGAGTTGTCTCTTTACAGCTAGATAGAGAGGAGGGTAGCGGTTACTGGTTCTGGAAATTGTTTCAGAGTTTGCAAGTGCTTTCCCAGAGCTGAAGCCTGCATGATAAAGCGCTGCTCTTTCACCAGAAAGAATGTTTGCTTACTATTTCATCATTCCCTGGAGGCACAGAGAAAGAAAATAAGCACATCAGTTGTCATTATGACAGGATAAAAATGGAGCCATCATATTTCAATAACACAATGCATTGAGCAGCCCCATCGAGTGATGAATTATGGACTCTCTCTCTCACACTCAACTATAAGTTAATATTATCTCCCCAGGAAAATTAGAGTGAAGTTCAATTACTGACCCTGAATTATCGTGTGGGCTGCACCATGTGTTTTGACACAGCGTTTTACACATTTATCTTTTCACCTAACGTGCTAAATCTGCATCACAGTGGTGATTAATCTTTCTGGACCTTTTCTAACACACTATTCTTCTTGCATGGATTGGCTGGTCCCTGGAGTCCCCTTGAGGATAATATAAGCAGCTCTATTACACTGTTTTCTGCCAATATATGTCCTTTTTTTTCTTCACTTCCTTCCTGTTGTATACTCTTAAGTACTGGTGTAACAAACCTTTAGATTAATTAGATGGATAATGCTTTGTGGGGGTCAATAGAGATAATATTTATTTATTTAAAAATGCTTATTGAACACATCCCCGATAGAAAGAACATGTAAGGCGGTGCACAGAATAAACATGCATAATTCATAAAATAAAACATAATATAACAATAAAACAAAGCATACAATTAAAAAGATTAAAAACAGATAAATATTAATATTGTTGGATTATACTATAGGGGCACAGATATACTGTTTATATCCCTTTCTAATCTACATAGAGTTACCTTTGTGCAAACAGCCATATCTTCACCTTCTTGTGGAATGACAGATAATTCAGCTCCAGTCTAATATTGTCAGGGAGCGAATTCCACAAAACAGGTGCCATTGTTGATAAAACCTTCACACATGAATGCAGAAGTCTAATAAAAAAAACTCTTGCACATAAATTCAGGAATCTAATATCCCTAAATGAAGGAACCACTAACAAAACCCTCTGACCCGACCTCAGGCACCTTCTTGGGAAATACCATTCTAATTTTTTCTCTCAAATATTCTGGCCCCCATACGTTTCAGTGCAGGCAGTGGTAAAACTAAAATCTTCAAATGAAATTGTTCTTTAATTGGCAACCAGTGAAGTGTAGCCAAAATTCTGTGAGGGGATGACTTTCAGAATTCTTTCAGTTTGTCTCGCAATTTGTCTTCAGTTTGTCCATCTCTCTCTTTCCCTCAGTTAATAAATTGATAACATAAATACTGGAAATAGACATTATATCTATGTGATGCTGCTGATGTGGTTAAATATGATTGTAATGTAAGTATAGTTTCTGTCAGTTGGTGAAACCAATCACAATCCCAGACTCAAGAGTTTCCTTCCCTTCTTCTGCAGGTCCTCCAGCTCACAAGGATAGGACACATTCCAAATTATGCACCGGAGAAAGGCTTGCCGGGGGGGGGGGGGGGGGGCATCTCCATCTACTTCTTTTGCATCCTAGCAGATGGGAACGCTTGGCACTCCTCCAATGGAAATAGCTGGGCCAGCAGTTTCAGATCAGGATAGAAAAATGTAGGATTCCACGCTCCTGGAGGTGTCATGCTTATCACACAATCTGCAAGCACAGGAAACTGTAAATAGAATGCATGTAAAGTTCACATGTTAAAATCCAGCTCCAAAAGTCAAGCGCTAACATGTCCAGAGCTTACATATTTTGCAAGTGAAGATGGATTGATTTATAGAGCAGCTATGGATTATGCCATTGCTGTCTGAAAACCAGTGGCAAATTTTAGAAGCCCTCAGATTCACAGATATTTGTTCATTTAGATGCATTACTGAAAATTATTCTCAGGGAGGGTAATTTTCAGTAGCCAGCATAGTGCTACAGTTTGCAGTGTAAAGTATCTGCAGACATTAGCCAGAATTTTCAAAATTCCCAGGTGTAACTTTCTGTGTGTATATTTATGCACATTCTTTCGAAAATTGAAAGAATACAATTAAATGCTTTCTCTGCCCCAACTTTGCCCCCTGGAGCACCTACCTCTAGTGTGGGGAAAAGTACACATTAACTCATGTTTTGCATATACTTTTCCCTAGCCAACCCTCCGGTTGATTTTTAGATGGCGATTAACCTACGTAAGCGTCAATTCTTTTGAAAATTATCTCCAGAGACAATAACATTTAAACAGGCATACGGGCGTGCAGGTGCACACATTAGTCGACCCAAAATAACCTACGTATGTATGCACGCACATTAGAAAATAGCCTTGTTGCACGCACATACATGTGCGCTCAATTTTAAGTGGATGCACGTATATGCGCACAAATCCCACTTCTACCTTGTAAGTGGGAAAATTTCAAAAGGGACGTGCGCTGACACCATTGATAGTTTTCAAAGTTCATTCCCAGACTGCCAAGTTAAGGGATACGACTTCCAACTCCCCCTTATTTAACAGCCTCCATTCCATCCTGATAGCCACGAACCTTAAAACCCCGCTGATCTGTCTAGTAGTTTTTTCTTTACTTACACTTCATCCATAGCAGAAGTAAAGTTATGTAGCAGGGGACCCGGATACGCAACAGTGCACGTACGTATGTACATGAAAATTTCCTGGTAAAACCCTGGAATACCCACGGCTTTCCCTGACCACACCCATGCCCTGTCCCTTTTTTGAAATGTTTTCTTTGTGCATGCAGCAGTAAGTACACACGTATCCCGGTGGCTTATAAAATCTTCTCAGCGTGCGAGAACCTGACTTGTGTGTGCGCATCTCCCGGTCTTGGCGTGCGCTGGGCTTTCAAAATTCACCTTTAAATGAACATATCATGAAACAAGTACACTCAGCATACTACTGCTGAAATTATACTCTATATAAACTGCTATCTTTTCTGCACCGCCGGTGGAATTCTGTTTTCTGTTCCATAGCCATGGCAAGAACTGTAAAATCTGGCCCCTGCAACAGCCTCCACAAAATTTCAGGAAACCACTAATCTGGTAACATACAACCCACCAAACACAATAAGTCAAGCAAGAAAAACATATATTTTTACTAATTTGATTAACTACATAGTGCAAAAAGAGCACACATAAGCAAGATGGCATGCATGCATATCTCTGAAACATCCCTGAAATTATGTTGATACTCTTTTTATATGTAGGGGTAGTAGTTGCCACTACTTGCATGGGGACAACCTGCAAGGAATGGCAGCTACTACCCTTAACAGACGGCATGGAAACTACTACCCTTAACCAATTAGCTTACGTGATTTTGACACAACTGTAATATTTCTTTCCACTTTGATGGTGGTGGGGGGGGGGGGGGGTGGTGATAGGGGAATTGGATTCAGATGACAGCCAATGCTGGGCCCTGACTTTTCTGATCTGGGGTATTGATTAGGGATGTGAATCGCATTTCTGACGATTGAAAATATCGTACGATATTTTCAAAGTCGTCAGAAATCGGGGGCTCCCCGAAGCTGATAGGAAAACCCCACAAAATTGTTCGTGGGGTTCTCTTATCGTTTTGGGGGAGGGTGGGAAAAACGGCACACATAAACAAGCCCTAAACCCACCCAACCCTTTAAAACTGCTCCCTTAGGTTCCCCCACCCTGCTGACCCTCCAAAAAAACATTGTAAAATTACCTGGTGGTCAAGTGGGGGTCCCAGGAGCGATCTCCCACTCTCGGGCCGTCGGCTGCCACTAATAAAAATGGCGCCGATGGCCCTTTGCCCTTACCATGTGACAGGGTATCCGTGCCATTGGCCGGCCCCTGTCACATGGTAGGAGTAATGGATGGCTGGCACCATCTTTAAAAATGGTGCGGGCCATCCAGTGCTCCTACCATGTGACAGGTGCCGGCCAATGGCACGGATACCCTGCCACATTGTAAGGGCAAAGGGCCATCGGCGCCATTTTTATTAGTGGCAGCCGACGGCCCGAGAGCGGGAGATCACTCCCGGGACCCTCACTGGACCACCAGGTAATTTTAAAATGTTTTGGGGGTGGTCAGGAGGGTGGGGGAAGCTAAGGGAGCAGTTTTAAAGGGTCGGGGTGGGGTTTTTTTTGTATTGGCTTGGGCGCAGCCACTAAAAAAAAAAAACCAATCGGACCGCATGAAGGAAAATTCACGATGTGAATCGGAACCGGAATCGGAATCGATTCCGGTTCCGATTCACATCCCTAGTATGGATACCTAGAGATTAGGGAAAAAATGCAAGACTGCTTCTGTGGCCAAGTCCAAAAGTAAAGCCCGTTCAAGCAGCATTGTCTAAATTATCAAGAAGGTTGCTCACCCTATAAAAATGCTGCTAGCAGTAAACTTTTTATGGATCTGACAGGTGCTTGGTTTTAATAGTTAGTATTACTACCATTAACATAAGTCTTGGTGGTAACCTGCATGGAGCAGCAGTTACTACCCTTAATAGAAACATGGGGGTAATCTTGATGGAGCGGCAGTTACTACCATTAACATAAAGCTTGGGGAAAACTGCATGGAGCGGCAGATACAACCATAGGAAACTTACTGGGAAGATTAGATGGCCTTTTTCTGCCATCATTATGTTACTATGTATGGGTGAGCAGTTGACAGTTTCACGTGAGTTCCTTTTTCATTTGTAAAAACATCTGTCTGTGAGTTTTATTTAAGTATGTGTTGTGCCTGTCAGTCACAGATGGCTGCAACCTCTGTTGCTCACCTCTTTTCCTACACCAGCGATTCTCGGAAGAATGATGGCCTCCACTTTTAAACGCTGCCTTCCTCAGTGTCTCCGGGACGGCGTGGGTGATCCAGTCTGCCATCTTGAATCAGGGATTACCTAGGACATGTGCGTGCATGCCAGGCCCTCTCTTATATACGTCATGGCGGGAACCTTGGGGGCATCCCCTCTGCATGACGTCACCCACCAGTGTATTTAAGCTAACCAGCCTATGCTTTCTACGAGTTAGCAAGGACTTCCTTCCTGCTGAATTCCACACCTCTTGGAGACGCTTCGCTACTTGCTACTCTGAACTGTGTTCCTGATCTCCGGAACTTGAACACCTTAGGTACCCGCTCCTTGGGGGCCTTTTTGTGTTCTGGCTATCCACTCCTTGGAGGGCCTTCCTGCCTGGAGAATCCATCTACTCTAGATTGGGACCCAGCCTTGTTCAGCCTTGTGAATACGCTCCTCAGTTGCTACCACTACTGAACTCGCCTCAGCAGTCCACCTTCTAAGCTTTGGAGTGAGTACCCTCATCTACCCAGCTCTGCTGACCTCCTACACTTCTCTTAACAATGACATTGCTGATCCTCGGCATACCCCATGCTGCAGGCCACTACCGGATCTACCCTGAGAAGTATTCATCTGGAGGAGGAGTTCCCCAGCATATCCCGCTCCACGGGTCACTACCAGGGATACCAGAACTGAGCAATATCACCACTCTGAACTGTGTCTTTCTTCCCACTCGGTGGGTAGTTTGCCTATGTTCCAGTATAATAAAGTCTCATTCTATCTGTGTCTGTTTCAGCTGAGGCCACGCCTATTGTAGTGAGTCCCCACAGGGCTCCTCCCTGTGGGTGAAGTCAGCTCTCACTATGATCCAGGGTCCACGACCATACCAGAATATAACAGTCCCTACTTTTTCACATCTACCAGTCAATCAGAGCTTTAAAATGTACTCCTAGCTATCCAATTCAATGAGGTCTGTACTGCATTTTAACAGGGAAAGGAGATACATGCCATTGAACTAATACCAGAGTAAATGTTCATGCTTTTTTACTTATCTAACATCATGGAATTTATTTTTTCATTTTTGTACGTGATGATATATAACCATGGAAAATTACAGAAGAAGGAAATGGAGGTCCTTGGATAGATATTAACAAATAGAACATTTTGGGGGATAAGATTACTGAAAGGGTTGAGGAACTGTTTTTATCAGCTTTCATAAAAAATTAGGAGTTTATTATATTTAATTCATGAGAAGAACTAATTATTTAAAAGTTTTGAAAGTTCCTCCTTCTAAGCGATACCCTTCCTTATTGACATACATAATTCTATGTGCTTCTGTATTAATATTCCACAGAACCTTGTGCCGGTATCAGCCTGGTACAACATATTATATAACACATCTGTTTGGAAACTCTAACAATGGCAATCTCTGCTTTTGGAATTTCATACTAGATATTTGCCAATCATATTCAGCTTTATATCTCTTTAGGGAATAATTGAGCTAATTTGTTAAAGCAAGGTAAGTAACTGCATGCAGACTGTAAAAAAACTGGACAAAGACAAATAGGTTAATGCTGAAACTCCCCCAAAACTGAAATTTTATGGGTGTGGAGTGTGAATTGTTCATGTGTTAGGCCTTCAATTTTTTTTGGATCAGGAGGTTTTTTCAGCGGGAGATTATGTGAAAATTCAGTGCGTAGACTTGGAACTAGGTTTGATCATGGAATGCCAAATTGCAGGATAGGTTAAGATAGGTACTACCTGAGAAAGCTAAGAAAAATTCATCACTTCTTTTTCCCCAGGATGATTTTGCTAAGATCCTGTATTCAGTCATTATGTCACATCTCGACTTTTATAACTCCATATATTTAAAATTACCTACCTGTAGCATTAGTAGGTTGCAGAAGGTCCAATATGCAGCAGCTCACCTGTTAGTCAAGGCAACTTTTAGAGAGCATATCTTCCCCAGTTTGTACAGCGTTAGCTGTTGCACAGAGAGTTTGGTTCAAAGTATTGGTGTTGGCATTTAAAGTACAGAACAAAATGAGTCCAGCTTATTTAGCCAAGGGTCTAATAAGACATCTGCCCTGATGGCTGTTGTAGTCCCAGTCACAAGGGTGCTTGAAGTGCCATTGTTGCATGGAGTGGGGCATGCTAAGGTTCAAGCCTGCACTTTTTCTTGTGTTTTTCTTCAGTTTTGGAATAATTTGCCATTTGGTTTATGCCAGTTGAATGATTTAAAGCAATTTAGTAAATAATTGAAAAATTATTTGTTTCATATGGTCGATCAGGTCATATGAGTTGTGGTAATACTCTGGGAAGTGAGTGAGCAGTTGGGACAGATGTTTTGTTGTTTCTTGTATGTTTTGTTTTATTACGAATGTAATAATGAAACCCATTCTGGGAGTTTTTTGATGTGACTGGTAAAATATAGAAATACAGTACATAGATAAATATTCAAAGTAAAAATATTTTTAACAGAAGGGGTGTTATCATAATATAATATATGCATCTTTCATTCTAACAATGTTCAAAAATATATAACACATCTATCTTTACAAAATGTATAAGACATAAGAATAAAACCAAAATAGTGAGAAATAGAGTCTTAGCACACTTATGTGGTGGTACATTTTCAGTAAGGCACATAACGCAAAGAAATTAGTTTTCATTCCCCAGAAGGAGCTTGAGAGGCCTAGTCTCATTTTAAAAAATGGGAAGGTAAGGGCACTGCTGGGGGTCTTTAAGCTGATTTTCAAAAGGTATTAATGTAACCTCCAAGGGTGGAGCAGGAAAGATTTAGCTTTAGAACTGTCATAGAGTAAAAGTGAATATTCTCTCTCACACACTGTTCCTCCAGTTGCAGTTACACATAAAATAGCACTTCTTCTCTGAATTGTAATTATTAACAATGCTAGTGATTTCCTTAGAAGTGTGGAAAGAAGTTCCATAAGATTTGGTTGAAGACTCAGAGATAAAATCCTGATATATAATATATTAATTCACAGCAATAAATACATTGACTCAAATTTTTAAAAGTATTTAATAAAGAACACAATTGAAGAAAGATTTTGATAGCAAAAGGAATTTCTTTAAATATTTTCTGGGAACATACTTTATCAACTTCCAGTGAAATATTTAACAGGAAAGTACATTTCCTTTAATTGTTTGCCTTTCACTATTATTAATTACATTCTTTTCCCCTTTTTAGGTTTTTCAAAGAACTTCAAATATTAATTTTATGTTTATTTTTTCTTTTATCTTGCAGGATTCACTAACAATAACAAAAACATCAGATATGTTTTATTTCAAATGGTCAACATAAATTTGTAGTGAAATTTGTGTAAACCAAGAGTAGAATTCCTTTCTTTTCTCTAAGGGGCGGATTTTAAAAGGCCTGCGCACATAAATCCTTCTTTTATAAGATACGGCTACGCGCATATCTTATAAAATCCAGCGTACTTTTGTTTGCGCCTGGTGCACGAACAAAAGTACGCGATCGCTTATTTTTTAAAGATCTACCCCTAAATATTTTCACTCTTTGTTTCTTGCAGATTTCATACTCCTAAAATCACCAGGTAGATATAGATTACCTTCAATATTCAAGAGGTGAGAACATTGCATTTCTGTCAGTCTTTCCTGGTGCCTCTCTCTATGAACTACTTTCTGTGTGTCTGTATGTATTATCTATAGGTGCTTCTCTGTGTTTCTGGCCAGAAATGTACTGTCTTTGTAACAGGTATGCAAGAAACAGCTCACAGTTTTGCAGTTCTTAGTGGTGCTGTTGAAGTGCATTGACATTTCTTCTTCTGGAAATCTTTGATCATCTGGTCCACAGGTCTTCCGGTCCATGTCTGGCCATACCACCTACTATGCTGAGCTTTACCAAATCAAAAAGAGAGATAATCTACTCTTTAAGCAAGTTAGTTTTTAGTAGGGATGTGCATTCGTTTGCGAGGAAATAGGAAATATAGACGACATTTCCTATTTCGTCGCATTTCGGGGGGTCCCCGAATCGATAGGAAAGCCCACAAAATTTTGTGTGGTTTTCTTATCATTTTTTTTGGGGGGGAGAGAAGGGGCACATAAAAAAAACCACCCCAAACCCACCCCATCCCTTCATATTTAATTAATTATAATCCCCTATCCTCCCGACCCCACAAAAACTTGCCTAAAGTTCATGGTGGTCCAACAGGGGTCCAAGGAGTGATCTCCCCATCTCGGGCCGTCGGCTGCCACTAATCAAAATGGCGCCAATGGCCCTTTACCCTTACCATGTGACAGGGGCTATCGGTGCCATTGGTCGGCATCTGTGATATGGTAGGAGCAATGGATGTCCCACACCATTTTGTTTATTGGCAGCTGACGGCCCAAGAGCAGGAGATTGCTCCTGGGACCCCCACTGGACCACCAGGGATTTAGGCAAGGTTTGTTTTTTTTTTTTTGGGGGGGGGGGGGGTTGGGAGGGTGGGAGATTGTAATTAATTACATCTGAAAGATTGGGGTATTTTGTTGTTTTTTTTTGGTTCGGGACAGCCGAAAAAAAAAATGGCCTGAACTGCGGGAAATGAAATTTCCATGGCGGGCCGATAACGAAGGCCGAACCAAAAGGTTCGCTTGAATCATATCTCTAGGTTTTAGTCAAATCTAGGTATTCATATGCCTCATTCTCTGAAATCACCAAACTGATTGTGAACTAGCTAATTAATAAAAACAAACAATAAAAAATTGTGTCCTTATCTAATTTCTGCCAACTACTCAAATTTACTTTTTTTTCCCTTGGATTACATGTCTGTCAGTCTTACTGGCATACAGCATAAGTAGAGAAAGCTTTTAGTTAGCAGAGAAATTTTCCTTAGATTTTCTCTCCCCAGTTATTAACTAAGAGATTTAATTCCAATGAAATCATGTGCAAGTCTCAAAGAAAAACTGCCTTTTTACAAACAGCAGTTCATTCTGCCAGATGATTTTGTGCTTCAGTCAGTGGTAACAGATTCTTTATTGTAACAGCAGCCTCTGACTGAATAAATCCTTGGATTAAAGAGTAGATTTTAAATGGCCCACGAGCGTCAATCCCAGCGTTTACGTGCATGGGCAGGCCTTGTGTGTGCCGGGCAAATTTTCAGAGGCCCGGCTACACGCGAAAACGCCGGTACATAATTAAGTGCCAGGCCTCTTCAAAGGGGGTGGTCTGGGGGGGCATGTTCTGAGTGGTGAGGGGAGGGGTGGGTGCAGTCTGGGACAGTGCATTTGATCTCTGTCCAGCTCAAGACACCTTGGGAGCTGAAGTAAATTGTGAAACGAAGAAAAAAAAAAGGGTTTAGGGGGTGGGGAGGAGAGGGGAAGGGAAGGGAAGGGAAAAGGAGGTTAGGTAGAGGGATAGGGAAGTTCCCTCATAGTCCGCTCCTTAATTGGAGTGGACTGGGAGGAAACTGGGGAAGGCCGGAATGCATCACCACATAGAAATAGCAAAAGTCCCTCCCCTTTGAATGGATTATAAAATCTGGCGTGCATGTGCCAGCGTGTGCATAGTAGAAAATTGGCATGTCCATGTGTGCACACTGGGAAGCATGAGAGTGGAAAATCTACCCTTTAGTGTCCAAATTCACAAACAGATTCCATTCTAGATTTTCTTCACTCAAACCTTTTATTACAGCAGATTACTATTTCCTTGCATCTCTGCTGAAAAACTTTAAACTAATTTTTCTTTCACATATATTTCTCCTTTTCCTTACCCTCTCTCTTCAAAGGTTTTCTTTTTCTAGTAGAGATGTACCACTGGGTTAAAATGTAACCCACGTCTGCCAGTGTTAAGGACTTTACCAAACAATCAGACCAATACAGAGCGGTGTGCTCGGCCGAGTGCACTGTTAGCTCCATTTGGATATGCGTTATTGACATGCTATTATTACCACCCTTATACAGTAAAAGGTAGTAATAGCGTGTGGAAAACACACAGCCAACCCCCCTATTAAGTATTCACCTGCAATACAGAAAGCAAAATATGTGGCCAAGCCGCACATTTTACTTTCAGAAATTAACTCCTGCCAAAGGCAGGAGTTAATTTCAGATGGCACTGGGCAAGTGTACAGAAAAGCAGAAAAAACTGCTTTTCTGTACACCCTCTGACTTAATATCATAACGATATTAAGTTGGAGGCCCGAAAAATAAAAAAAAGAAAAATCTTATTAAAAAGAAAAAAAATCTGCCCGTGGCCCATGGATTGTAAAATGGACACTCAATTTTGCCGGCGTCTGTGTTCTGAATCCGTGGCTGTCAGTGGGTTTGACAACCAATGTCGGTAAAATTAAGCGTCGGCTGTTAAACCCACTGACAGCCATTGCTTCCACCTTTAAGGAGGCACTAGGGATGTACTAGTGTCCCTAGCGCCTCCTTAGTAGTGCAGGCCTTAATTTAAATACTGAATCGCGTGCCCAGGAGAAGTGCCTGGGCATGCATTGGGAGAGCAGGTGTTCGCCTCAGAGTGCCGGCTCTCCCACGCAGTTTACTGTATGGGCCTGTATTTCTTTTGTTCTCTGACTCAAAAATCTACTTTTCTTTCTCACTAGCTGCAGCTGCACAGGTATGTTTCTGGTCCTCTCCAAATCCCCGTGTAATCTGGCTCCAAATTGCTCCTTTTCTACCTATAGAAGCAATAAGCATGAACACTGCTCACCTGAACTGCTTAATTTATTTTTCTTTCCTGTCCAAGCTATCTTTCTGTTTACCTTTCCTTCCTGTAGAAGGCCCTATAGGTCATCAAGCTATTAATTCAAAACCCAGGATCTTTCTGTAGAACTAATGCAGCTCTGCTTCTGTCTTAGAAGAGTTGGAAGGGAGCTGAGGGAAAAGCAAGGAGGTGTGGAAAGTAGAACTTGAAGGAGGGAGAAATGAAAGAGAGAGGAAGTTGAAGTTAAAGAGAGACTTCAATGAGCTCAATAAAGAGGGAGTTAGAGTTGAAGTAGTTCGATAAAGTGAATAGTGGAGAAGAGTTTGGAGGATATGAAGGAGCTGAATGGGAGAGAGATCTGGAGGAGAAGGATGATGGGCAAAAAGGAAGAGATAGGGAGGAAGAGTGGTATAACTCCTCTTTTCTCAGATGCTACCTTTGGAAACTGCTGAGAATGTGAATTATACCACTGCAAGCCCCAGAGTGGGGTTCTGGTCACCAATTTTTCATTGGGGACCAGAGAATAATCTAGGAGGCCCAAGGGGAGACTGGTCACAACTCAATGTCCATACCTATTAGCTTGGTTCCAAAGTAGAATTTATTGTAAAATCTATGAAAATAAAATGTAGAAAGCAGTAATCATACAAAAAATGTCTAAAAATAGAGGAGAAAAATTAAACAATTAAATTGATGCACAGTCAATTATATTCTTTCTACTGGCAAAAGTCCCTCACTCCAAGGATTTACTGATCAGTTGCTAATATCTTCGGCCATGGTCCCAAACTCATTCAGTCCCCAGAAAAGAATGCCATAACCAAGTCTTCAATAAATTCACTGTGATTCACCCCAGGTAGAACAGGTCCTCTTTTCCTTGAAGAGGGCTGAACTTCTAAATAACACAAACAATGATCTGAAATGCTGCTAACTTCAGATTCTTCTGTCAGCTAGGCATCCTATGCAAGGAGCCCAATACCTCTCTCTTCCTTCTCATATGTCCCATCTGCTTCTTCCAAGTGCTTGTGAAAACACCTTGTAGGCCCTTTCATCAAATTCATCCCTTTTAGGAGAATGATACTTCCTATTATCACTCAACACTAGCTGTACAGTTCTGTAAACCCTTCCAAACCCTTCCTACACTGGAAAGATCTTGCAACTTGCAGAGCACTGTGGAAACAGAACTCTGTGTCCTCTTGTTGAACCTTTAGAGAGCAGGAACTCTCCAGAACTCTTTTCTCGTAACCCTAGCCACGGTTATACCCTTTCCCCACAAAGAAAAAATGGGGATCTTTAGTGGAACTATTTTGCAAATGTACATTAAATACAACAAACATCAACTAACAATTAAGGTACACAATTCAACACCTCCTTCTTCATCCAAGAAGTCATTTATAATATGACACTTCTCCATGGGTTTCCTGTGACCAGCATTGGGCAGCACTTAGGATTCAAAAATTAATATATCACTGCAAACTGCAAACAATTCACAAACTAGGCTATGACATTAAACATATTATAACACATAAGAAAATAACATATAGCACAAAAATAAAAATTATTAAAGTAACATCAACCTCCTGGGTTTTGAGACAAATCCCAAAACCAAATTTTGCTCAATATATAACATTTACCTTCTGTGACCTGAAAAATTACCACTCACCAAGTAGATGGGAGAAATAACCTCCATCTACAAAACAGTAGGCAAACCATCATCGACATGTTCATTGATCACACTAGGATCAGCAAGAAACCTGAGAACTCCCTTGGTCACACCTTGAACCAAGGGTCAATCTTCCTTCAGTCCTTGGGGATCTGAAAGAAAATACCAAACCCTTGCACTTCTTCACATTATTCTTCTGTGGAAAGAAAGTGTTACACATCTCCAATATATTCTCAGCGCATTTAAATGCAATCTTTTTCTTCGGGCCGTGGTGACATGAGCATTACCACGGCCCTGCCGATCTGCCTGTCACAGTGCCACATGAGCCTCCCTGCACCCGGGGGCATTGGCTCCCCTCGGGATACCACTGCTCGCGGCGCCCCAGGCCCAGACCTAGTTCTTCCAACGGCCTTGTCCACAGGTTTCTCTTCGGACCGCAGCGCCAGCAGACCCTCTTCTTGTCTTTGGCTGGGAAGTTTAAAAAAAAAAATCACGTGATGGGAGCGACCGGCCCACCGGAGGAAGCCCGATCCCCCAATAGGCCAATCCGCCCCTGGCCATAAGCAACATAACATGTAAGAGAGACTAACTTTTTAAAAAATATACCAAGAAAACTCTGCCTGATCATGTCAGAACTTGCTCGGGCAAGCCACAGCTCAGCTGCAAGTTTCCAACTTGTTTCCATGATGACACAGCCTTATATAATTAGCAGCATTGAGTAGTCTCCAAGCGAATAGTATCACTAAAACTGTTCAGTTTAAAGCTTGTGGATTTAATTTCATATACTTTATGAAATGTCACACCAAAGTCATAATAACCGTGACACATTTTGTTACATCTGTGGTGAGTTTACTCTGAAAGCACAGAAAAGGAGTATGACTGCACTCATTAAGAAGGCATATGAGTTATACTTCAGGTGCAAAATTGGTAATCAGGACAGAGCATGGGCTCCTCATATATGTTGCGCATCTTGCACCAGTAGTCTGCGAGCTTGGCTGAAAGGTGTGCGACCATTCATGCCGTTTGCCATCCCAGTGATTTGGAGGGAACAGAAAGATCATATAAATGACTGGTACTTCTGCATGACGAATGTGTCAGGATACTGATCAAAGAACAGGAAGTTTATGGAGTACCCTACCTTGCATCGGCATTGAGACCAGTGCCGCATGACGACAGTCTTCCTGTTCCAAAACCGCCAGAGGTGTGGACACTTGATGAGGAGGTAGGCCATGATGGTGAGCCATTGCAGATGGAAGCTGCGGCTGATCTTGACTTTGTGCCATCAACAGCCAGCGATCCTCATTTCATATCTCAGTCAGAGCTGAACGATCTGGTCAGAGATTTGGCTTTATCGAAGAGTCAGGCGGAGCTGCTTGGGTCAAGGCTGCAAGGATGGAATCTTTTGTCACCTGATATGAACATTTTAGTATTTCGCAGAAGTCATGAAGATTTGACAAAACATTTCAATCAAGTAGACAGTCTGACTTTTTGCTGTGACATCAATGGATTGTTTTGTGCTCTCAGATGTGACCATGACCTAACAGAATGGCAACTGTTTACTGATTCATCAATCTTAAGTTTGAAGGCTGTTTTGCTGCACAACAACAATATCTACCCATCAATACCTGTCTGACATGCCTTTCATATGAAAGAAATGTATGAGAACATGCAGCTACTGCTGAACCACATTGAGTAGTCAAGGTACAACTGGAATTTGTGTGGTGATCTCAAGGTAGTTGCAATTCTAATGGGTCTGCAGCTTGGTTACACCAAGTATTGTTGCTTCCTTTGTGAGTGGGACAGTCAAGCAAGAGATTCGCAAGACATTGGTTCCAGGGCAGAAGAATGTTGCGCACGACCCATTGGTGGATCCAAGTAAGATATTTCTTCCACCTTTGCACATCAAACTTGGGCTGATGAAAAACTCTGTTAAGGCAATGAACAAAGTAAAGCCTTTGATTATTTGCGGCAAATGTTTCCATGCACAAGTGACACCAAGATCCCACAAATCTGAGCTGTAATGAAGGACAGCCACTTTGAAGGTCTTCTGCAAGGTATAGGACAGCCTTCAAGAATGTCATTTGTAACTTCCTAGGCAACTATAAGGCAGCAGACTATGTTGAACAGGTTGAAAATCTGCTTCAAGCATACAAACTGATGAAGTGCAACATGTCAAAGAAGATACATTTTCTTCATTCCCACTTGGATTTCTTCCCAGACAAACTTGGCGCTGTGAGTGACGAACATGGTGACAGTTTCATCAAGACATTGTCAAAATGGAGAAACAATATCAAGGCAAGTGGAACTCCTCCATGCTGGGTAACTATTGTTGGACACTCATCCACGAAGATCGGATACTGATTACAAATGAAAATCCGCAGAAAAACATTTTGCGGTAGATTTTCAAACCAGCATGAGCATGTCCATGGGTGCTTCCTACCCAGCGTGCACACATGGACACGGGATTTTATAACATGAGCGCACCGAGCCGTGCTGCATTCCCCCGTTCCATCCCAGGCTGCTCCAAAATCAGAGCGGCCTTGGAGGGAATTTCCCTACCCCCCTCACCCCACCTTCCCTTCCCCTACCTCCCCTACCTCCCCCACCCTTTCCCCCTACCTTTTTCTTTTTATTGCAAAACTTACTTCAGCCCTGGGGCTGAAGTAAGTTGCACGTGCCGGCTAAATGCCGGCCCGCGATCCCTGGCACAGCGACAAATGGCCGTCCTGCCCCCTGGACCACCCCGCCCCCTCCCCCCCCCTTTTTGTAAGCCCCGGGACTTACACGTATCCCAGGGCTTTACGCGCATTGCCAGGCCTTTTGAAAATAGGCCCGGCGTGCATAAGACCAGTTATGCGCCTAAATCCTCCAGATATACGAGCATAACGTTTTGAAAATCTGGCCCTTTTAGTTTTGTTTTCTGGTGCCAACATTGCCATTATAGCTTATGCTGCTACAGACATGTAACAATGCTTAATGTATATTGCACTTTTCTGGCAAACGGTACGTGATACAGACATAACAAATGCATATTTGTGTTCAGCTTGTTAAAATTTAGATTTATTTAGATTTATATTCTGATTTTCACACTTTTTTTTCAGCGCTTCAAATCTACTTGTTTCACTGAAGGTTGTGGAAGAAACAAAATGGTCCCAGAAATTTGTTTACCAGAGTTATCTAATACTTACCGGAAAAGTATCCTTGTAATCTTTTCAAAGTATCATTCTTCATCTGGTTCCAGTAACAACATCTGAAAAAAGAGATTACCAAAAGAATCAGCTTCTTGAAACAACTATTAATTTAAAGCTTCATCTTTAATAGTCCACTGTTAAAGAAGAGGACTAATAGAGGTCTCTTGGTTTATACTCAGAACCGGTTCTATTAGTTCCTGGAGATAAAAAAAAAAATAAGAAAAGAGTTATTAGTTAACATATATATATATGAACATCTGTTATCCTGTTTTGTTGTTAAGATATTATTCATGGTAGATACATCTTTGATAATTATTTCTTGAAAATAAAATTAATTAGTTTTTGAATTATCTTGAAAACCTCCAAGGGTTTTTATCTGGTTGCATTTTGCATTTGTAGCTTGGGTTCTGCTTTCCCCTTTACCATGATGGACGTGCTGCTGAGTTTTGGATCCATTTCTCCCATTTTAAGGGAGACTCAGTTGGAAGGAGAATTCCCTTTCTGCCCTCCCCTTCTTGGTTTCCTTCACATGTTGATTCCTATAATAACTTCTGAAACCCTATTTTCATTATTTCACCTTAGCCACTGTAGTGGAAAGGTGGTCACCATATTATGCCGAAAGGGTGGAGGATTAGATTTACATGGAAAGTTGCAATTTGGCTGCTGATGTGCCTATTAGGGAGATGAATCGTTTTTTGATGATTTAAAAAATATCATCAGATTTTTTTAAATCATCAAAAATCGTTGAGTCGCGATACAATAGAAATTCCCCCAGATTTATCGTGAAACATCGTAAATCGGGGGAGGGCGGGAAACCCGGCACACCAAAACAACTCCTAAACCCACCCCGACCCTATAAAACTAATCCCTTACCTTCCCTCACCCCCCCCCCAAACGTTTTACGAGTACCTGGTGGTCCAGTGGGGGCACGGGGACCGATCTCCCACTCTTGGACCATCGGCGCCATTTTGGCTGCCACTCAAAAATGGCGCCGATGGCCCGATAAAAAAACCCCCACCCGACCCTTTAAAAATGACCCCTTAGCTTCCTCCACCCTCCCGAGCTGCCCAAAACATTTTAAAATTACCTGATGGTCTAGTGGTGGTCCTGGGAGCGATCTCCCATTCTCAGGCCGTCGGCTGCCATTCATAAAGATGGCACCGATGGCCCTTTGCCCTTACCATGTGACAGGGTATCCGTGCCATTGGCCAGTTCCTGTCACATGGTAGGAGTACTGGCTGGCCGGCGCCATCTTTAAAGATGGCTGCCGCCATCGTAAAGATGGGCGCCGTCATCTTTAAAGATGGCCGCCACCATCGTAAAGATGGGCGCCGCCATCGTAAGGATGGCACCGGCCATCCAGTGCTCCTACCATGTGACAGGGGCCGGCCAATGGCACGGATATCCTGTCACATGGTAAGGGCAAAGGGCCATCGGCGCCATCTTTATGAGTGGCAGCCGACGGCCCGAGAATGGGAGATCGCTCTCAGGACCACCACTAGACCATCAGGTAATTTTAAAATGTTTTGGGCGGCTCGGGAGGGTGGAGGAAGCTAAGGGGTCATTTTTAAAGGGTCGGGTGGGGGTTTTTTTATCGGGCCATCGGTGCCATTTTTGAGTGGCAGCCAAAATGGCGCCGATGGTCCAAGAGCGGGAGATCGGTCCCCGTGCCCCCACTGGACCACCAGGTACTCGTAAAACGTTTTGGGGGGGTGAGGGAGGGTGAGGGAAGGTAAGGGATTAGTTTTATAGGGTCGGGTGGGTTTAGGAGTTGTTTTGGTGTGCCGGGTTTCCCGCCCTCCCCCCTCCCCCGATTTACGATTTTTCACGATAAATCTGGGGGAATTTCTATTGTATCCCGGGACCACCACTAGACCACCAGGTAATTTTAAAATGTTTTGGGGGGCTCAGGAGGGTGGGGGAAGCTAAGGGGTCATTTATAAAGGGTCGGGTGGTTTTTTTTTTTTTTATCGGGCCATCGGCGCCATTTTTGAGTGGCAGACAAAATGGCGCCGATGGCCCGAGAGCAGGAGATCAGTCCCTGCGCCCCCACTGGACCACCAGGTACTCGTAAAAAGTTTTGGGGGTGTTCAGGAGGGTGGGGGAAGGTACGGGGTCAATTTTAAAGGGTCGGGCCTCACTAAAAAAAAATTAACGACGTGAATCGGAACCGATTCCGATTCACATCACCACCGATCAGATTTTTTTATCCCTCTAGCTGAACCCGATCGTTAAGACAATAGGGCACACGATTCACATCCCTAGTGCCTATGCTGCATTTATGGGCATGATATCTGCCATTTAATGAAGGAGAAGATATGTGGAATAGAGTTCTGTAAATATATAAGACATGTTTACCATCCATGACAACAGTTCAACATTCTCCGTACCTTGCTAGGTAGGTATCATTTTATTTATGTATTTGCTTGCTGCCTTTTCCTCGTTATATCCTATGTAACCTAGTAAGGGTGAGGGCAATTTTCAAAGCCAATTTCAAGCATAAACCAGTTGACATGGGGTCTGAAAATTTCCTCATCAGTACATGTCTACTTTACTGTGCAGAGAATAGAGGCTTTCCTAATGGTGTGGTCTGTGCGGGGTTAGCACTTATCCATGTATGCATTTGCGTGCATACATAATTTTACAAGAAAAAGTACCAGCACAAATAGCAGATGCAGGCCTGTCTAGGCACTTTTCCCAAGTCAAAAGGGAAC
Organism: Rhinatrema bivittatum; assembly: GCF_901001135.1. Taxonomy (NCBI): domain Eukaryota; kingdom Metazoa; phylum Chordata; class Amphibia; order Gymnophiona; family Rhinatrematidae; genus Rhinatrema; species Rhinatrema bivittatum. The sequence continues at coordinate 365,211,945 of NC_042616.1, read as the reverse complement.
TTTTTCCACTTTGAAGAATAGTATAAGAGAGGCCTAACACAGTCAATGGGACTGAGTGAGAACAAGAAGTGGTGTATACAGACAAAAAAAGCACTAACAGTAAATTACTTAGATTAATAAATGAATAATGCTCAGAATAATAAAAAAATTATTAATAAGTAATTTAAAAATAGTATGATTTAATTAGAAAAAACATAAAAATTAGAAATACAAATGCAAAAAGGCACACAAGGTACAATGATGCAAATATCTATGTAAATAAATTTAATAAATGTTTATTATTTATATATATTCATATATTTATAACAAGGACAAACAATGTAATTATAAAAACTTCCATAGTCCAAACATGGCCATGTTTCAGCTTGACACCATCTTCAGGGGTACAAACAATAGAGATGTGAATATGAACGGGAATCGGTTCCGATTCCCATTCCAATTCACATCGTTAATTTTTTTTAGTGAGGCCTGATTGCATTTTTGTTTATCGGCTGCGCCTGAGCCGATAAACAAAAAATCCACCCCGACCCTTTAAAACTGAACCCTTAGCTTCCCCCACGCCCCTTAGCTTCCCCCACCCCTTAGCTTCCCCTGCGCCATTTTTAAAGATGGCGCCGGCTATCCAGTGCTCCTACCATGTGACAGGGGCCGGCCAATGGCATGGATACCCTGTCACATGGTAAGGGCAAAGGGCCATCGGCGCCATTTTTATTAGCGCAGCCGACGGCCCGAGACCAGGAGATCACTCCCGGGACTTCTAGATTACCAGATATTTGAAAAGGTTTGGGGGGGGGGGGGGGTTCGGGAGGGTGGGGGAAGCTAAGGGGTCAGATTTAAAGGGTTGGGGTGGTTTTTTTTTTTTTATCGGGCCATTGGCGCCATTTTTATTAGTGGCAGCCGACGGCCCGAGAGCGGGAGATCGGTCCTGGGGCTTCCACTGGACCACCAGATACATGTAAAAAGTTTTGGGGGGGTTTGGGAGGGTGGGGGAAGGTAAGGGATTAGTTTTAAAGGGTCGGGGTTGGTTTAGGTGTTGTTTTGGTGTGCCGGTTTTCCCACCCTCCCCCCAAATAACTCCCGTCAGTGGACACTAACCCGATTAATGATTTTTTCACAATAAATCGGGAGAATTTCTATTGTATCACACTCTTAACGATTATTGACGATTTAAAAAATATTGGACGATATTTTAAATCGTCAAAAAACGATTCACATCCCTAACAAACAAAGATAAACAAAGAAGTCCTTTCTGTAGTTCCTCAGCAATGTAGAAGAAGAGGAACATATAAGACTAACTCATCTTGCTGGTAGAACTTCAAATATTCAAAAAAGATATAGTTACATTGGAGAAAGTGCAAAGAAGGGCAACCAAAATGATAAGGGACATGGAACTGCTTCCCTATGAGGAAAGGCTAAAGAAGTTAAGGCTGTTTAGTTTGGAGAAGAGACTGTTGGAAACAGGAGGATCCTGGGCTTGATGGACCCTTGGTCTGACCCAGTATGGCATATCTAAAAAAAAAAAAAAAAATTCTCCTATATCAGGGTCAGGGAGACTTCCAAATTGTCAATGTTAAAAAGTACTGATTATAACCACCAGAGGAACAAAACTTGAAAATTGGCATCTGAAGCTAAGACTACGCATAGTTTAAAGTTTTCCCTATAAATGTATCAGAGCATATGCAAATGAGGTAAAGTGGTGTTTGAAATGTGGGCAATTTTTATTTTATTTCTTGCCCCTTAGCTAACCTTCAGGTACTCCATGTGCTTCCTCTGCTCAATTCCAGAGTTTGCTTATTTCTTCATAGTAACTTTCCGTGTCCAAAAAGAGATGACTTTTTTGCATCTTGTTATAAAACAGATCATTTATTTCAGTTCTCAGAGAAGGAGTTGCATAAAATCCCTCATTACATATTCATATTTATTGCTCTTCAGGTCTCTTTCCAAACTTAGGATAATGTATAAGATAATTGTCTACCCCTCCCAAATAGCTATTCGCTGCAGCTTTCTTTCCAACCACTAAAACATCAGGTCAAAATTTTTTATTGTGAACATAATGAAGATTTCAAATAAATATCTCCAGATATCCACCTGCTTAGCTTTGTCCGGAATTTGGTAGCATGAAACTCTATACAATAACACTAAATACAAAATTTAACAAGTCCACGTTGTTTGAGAAGCAATCTATTTTATATTATTGAGTTTTCTTAGCTTTTTTTTTTTTGTTAATTTGCTAACAATTAAGAATCCATTATGGTTTCTTTCCATAAATTCAAGATAGAAGAAAAGTTCTTTTGAACAGGCTCAAAAGCTAATTTAATTTAGTAGAGAAATATGGTACAAGTTATTGTACTATTTTCTTATAATGAAAAATCAATTCACTTCAGTTGTATGGCAGCCTAATACAGCTTAACACTCATATAATTGAAATTGTATAGCATTTAGAAGTAAAATATTTGAAAATGAGGATATTTGCACATTCATATGGGAGATTCTTTGTGGAATATACACTATTTATACAAAGTAAATATTATTTAATTGGCTGCCAAAATCATTTTTGTTATGTGACTGAGATAATCCACTATGACAGGTTACAAATGATGAATGTGTCAGGTCCATGTTATGTCAACTCAAGAAGCCTTCAGCAAACTAATGTGACCTTTCTAGTCCCATCTAAAATTGTGAATTTCTATTGGTTGTCCTCCTTAACATAAATGCTTTTCATGTATATAAATCTAGGAAGAGAGAACTTGTAGAAGAAAGCAATTGAGTTGTTGAAGTATTGTCATAATTTAAATATGCAGTATTTTACAATATCAGCCAGCTTCAAATCAAACTGTTTGAATCTGATTGTGGGATAAGCAACATGTGATGAGAATTTTATTTCTCAACGGCTGTGTATGTAAATACTATATTATTGTGGGAAAATAATTATGCTTGCAATATTTTAATGTACTTTAAACAAAATCAATTTCAAAGTATTAATGTGCTCCTCATTTTAATTATAAACAGGATTAGTAATTTAAATCAGCTCTGGCCATTACAAGCTTTATGATTCCTAGATCACAATCCATGATCCATTTGGTTGGTGAGTTGCGAGGGTAGTTTTCAGGTTCCCCTTATTAAATAGAAGCCAAATATATTTCAAAATATCTATTGTTTACTGTATGAAAAGATATTTGGCCATTAGTCTGTGCATTTTGAAATTTTTGCAAAGGTATTCAGAAAAGGCATTTCCAGGTGTTGTGCATGAAGCTCATTTATACTTTCTGTTATATAGCTCATCTCCATCTCTATTACCTTCTACAAATGCTGATTCAGCTCCCCTATATTTGCTTTTTTTTTTTTGCCTTCTTAAGACCTTTATATCTCCCTTCTGCCTCATGATATCCCAAGTTTTCCTTCAAGTGCTTCCATTCTTTCCTATCCTTCCATTCTTTACTTTCTTTTCCATAGGCAGCTTGAGCAGGTGGCGACTTCTACACATTTTTCTTTTGCCCAGGACATCAGATTCAAAGCCAAAAAAATCCCTGACTCAGGAAACAATGATATATGTTTAATCCCAGTGCCATTTCTTGTTGCTTTGAAGAAACAGTGGTACACTAGCCCAAAACTGATCTGTGAAGACTGGCTGGATCAAAGCAGGTATGCACTTGGCACAGCTCAAATACTTCAAATGCCTGTTTTTCACAATAATGCATTCTGTAAGGGCACAAAGTTTATGTATTATTTATTATTTTGATTTATAAATATATCAATCAGAGAATTACTGAGTGATGTATATCTTTAAAACATCTAATAAATTAGTAATATTCCAATCTAACAAATCTCTATATATAATTATCATATAAAACAATAAAATTGAAAAACAATAGAATAATGCACCAATACCACAAAAAATGACAAAGAAACAAAACCCACAATCAGCCCAAAACATTAAAAATATATACAATATAAAAGCAGACAAGATTAACACCTAAGGTATAGTCTGCTTCAGTTTGTCCAGAGATGGATAACTCTGATTATCACCCTTTATTAATTAAATTACAGGTGTTTGGCATAGATAAATTTGGTATCCATTTCAAGAATATATCAGTGACTTGAAGGTGGCATTGATAAAAAGCCTGCATGTACTTTTTACCTGTGGATTTTGCACCAATTTTAAAAGAAAATGTATACACATACTTTCACTATAAAGTTGCCCCAGGTATAAAGTATCTACAGATATTTGCCCTCATTTTTGTGTGGGTACTTTTTCCATGGAAGAAAAATGTGCATAGTGTTGAAAATAACAAACTGTAAGCCGTATTTACTAAGGGGCGGATTTTCAGAGCCCTGCTCGCGTAAATCCGCCCAAAACCGGGCGGATTTACGCGAGCAGGGCCCTGCGCGCCGGGAAGCCTATTTTACATAGGCCTCCCGGCGCGCGCAGAGCCCCGGGACTCGCGTAAGTCCCGGGGTTCTCGGAGGGGGGCGTGTCGGGGGCGTGTCGGGGGGCGGGCCCGGTCGTCGCGGCGTTCCGGGGGCGTGTCGGCAGCGTTTTGGGGGCGGGTACGGGGGCGTGGCTACGGCCCGGGGGCGTGGCCGCGCCCTCCGTACCCGCCCCCAGGTCGCGGCCCGGCGCGCAGCAGGCCCGCTGGCGCGCGGGGATTTACGTCTCCCTCCGGGAGGCGTAAATCCCCCGACAAAGGTAAGGGGGGGGTGTAGACAGGGCCGGGTGGGTGGGTTAGGTAGGGGAAGGGAGGGTAAGGTGAGGGGAGGGCAAAGGAAAGTTCCCTCCGAGGCCGCTCCGATTTCGGAGCGGCCTTGGAGGGAACGGGGGGAGGCAGCGCGGCTCGGCGCGCGCAGGCTATACAAAATCGATAGCCTTGCGCGCGCCGATCCAGGATTTTAGTGGATACGCGCGGCTCCGCGCGTATCTACTAAAATCCAGCGTACTTTTGCTTGAGTCTGATGCGCAAGCAAAAGTAGGCTGATCGCGCTTCTTTTAAAATCTACCCCTAAGTATTTTTCCTATAGACTTAGAATGGGAGAATATTTTAACAGGCAGATTTTAAAAGCCCTACGCGAGAAAGCCAAGAGATACACGAGTATCTCGGGCCAGAGTGCTGCATGGATTTTAAGAGGCATATGAGTATGCATGTATCTTCCAGTGTGCACATAAACTGAGAAGTCTAAAAATGGGGTGGGGCATGGATGGAGTCCGGGCGAGGCATGGGTGGGACATTGGTGTTCTGGATCTGTAACCTTAAATAGATGCATAAGTATTTAGGCGCACAAGCGCGCGCTGGGATCCCCTACTGCTTAACTTTACTTCTGCTATAGATGGCGTAAGTTTTAAAATAAAAAACATCAGGGATAGTCTGTAGGGTTTGAAAGATCAGGGCTAATAGGATAAAAGGGAGGAAGGTTATTTAGAGGGATTAGGAAGTCCTAGCCTTTATTTGGGTGAACCGGGAACAGACTAGGGAAACTGGTAATTGCGTCAGCGTGCGTATTTATTTATTTATTTATTTATTTATTTATTTAACAGTTTTATATACCGACCTTCATAGTAAATAACCATATCAGATCGGTTTACATTTAACAAGGGGTATAACTGGAGTAACTATTCAAGTGAACGAAGATAACAATAGGTAGGAATAAGTCAGTTACAATCAACAGGGGAAGAGAACTTGGAAGCTTGCAACAAGCTGGAAGGAAGATAATGCAGGAAAAAATTATAACGAATTACAACGTATTACCAAAGAGCGTACGGGTTAAAGCTTAAAAGGTGCTTTAACCTGGAAGTTTAACCTAGAAGTTTCGGAGTCCATTGTTCATGAGTATAAATGCCAGACTGGGTTAGATTGAAGGACAACTAGTGAAAGACTGGTGGATCGGGGAAGGCTTGGTGAAAGAGCCAGGTTTTAAGTCTTTTTCTGAAAGTTAAAAGGCATGGCTCTAATCTGAGGTTTGATGGGATGCTATTCCAGATAGATGGGCCTGCTATCGAAAAAGCTCTGTCTTTGGTCGTAGACAGGCGTGAGGCTTTAGTGGGGGGATATTTCAGAGTGCCTTTGTGAATATCTCTAGTAGGTCTGTTAGAGGAGTGGAGTTTGAATGGGATTTCCAGGTCGAGTTGAAGTTGATGATGGATGGTTTTGTGAATTAAGGTGATTGATTTGTATAGAATTCTGAAATTCACTGGTAGCCAATGTAAGTTCTTGAGGATGGATGAGATGTGTTCACCACGGCTTGTACTGGTCAACAGTCTCGCTGCCGCATTTTGTATCAAAATGCGGCAGCGAGACTGTTTCTACTAAAATACCCTCACTTACATGGTAGAGCTGGCGATTCCACGCACAAGTTTGTGTCCATACAAAATTGCACACACATTACATGCATAAAGATGATTTTATATCGTATGTGGACATATGCACTTATTGTATAAAATGGCTGCATCCATTCACACGAGCCACCATTCGCGCTTACCTGTATGCCTGTGCAGCTGTTTTAAAGTTACCATCTTAATAAATAGACCCTATGTGCATTATTTTCCTCCCTTACCCAGATATGCCCCTGGAAAACCTTTAAATATGGCTAAATGTATGCATTTTCAATAACAATGTGCATATTTTAAGCTGTATTAAGAGATGGCAATTTCCAGATGGTCAATTTATACAGGTAAATCACTCTTTACTATCTAAATGGCTTTCAAAATTGCCCTCCATGAGTTCATTTATTTTATGCCCATTGCTGGGAACACCAAGCTTCTCCCTAAAAAGAAGAACATTTTACCCTATGAATCATTTAGAGGAATTTACTGAGAGAACTTGCCTGAGTAGATATAGACTGACCAGATCCATTCCCCAGCTCTTTGACAAATAATGTGGCCATGAGGCCTCCCATAGAGGCCACCCTCTCTGTTTGTCTTTTGAAGTGTAAGTCATTTGCACACTGTTGTATTTAGTAAGGGTGGTAAACAAAAAATGTTTCATTTCATTTTTCTAACAGTTGCGGGGTTGGGCCATTTCAGGTCCCAGGATATTTTTATTTTCTTTTTGGTTCATTTTGTTTAGTTTAAAAAAAATATATCTCTCTCCTGGTGAGATCCAAGATGGCTGACTGTTAGGTTGAGGCGTGGGAGCTCCTTTTGCGAGGTGATTTGCTTTCCACCGGTCGCAAAAATTGCAGCTTTGGACGAGCTTTACCTTTCTTCCTTTTCCTTCGATGGGCCGGAAGATAAAACCGAGAACAGTGTCTTTCCCTGTGCCCCTCCAAAACCCTCTTCGGTCAGCCCGATGGACTCCCACGTCGTGCGCAGCAGCCCTATGCCGGGGATCCAGCTGCTGGAGAGAGGGGGAGGGGAATTTGAGCTCCCCTCTCTCCCGGGCTCTCTTTCACCATTGAGCCCGGCCGAGGGAACACCACCCGGTAACCATGCAACTACAATAACCTCCCAGGAGCCAGTTGAGTCGCATTTAACCATGTTGTGAACATGGTGAGCTTCCATCATTCAAAATGGTGATTGCCATCCTTTTCCCCTATCTTGTGATAGAGGCTACCGGTGCCATTGGGCAGCCACTCTCTTTTGATAGGTGCAAAGGGCTGGCTGACACCATTTTGATCCAATGGCACTGGTAGCCCTTGTCATAAGATAGGGGCAAAGGGCAGCTGGCAATATTTTGACTAATGGCAGCCACCAGTCCATTAAAAGAGGACAATTCTGGGACTCCACTAAACCACCAGGGAAAGTTTAGGGTGTCCTGAGAAGGTCAGGGCTATGTTGGGCAGGGGATCAGAAGAATACTTTAATAAACAGTAAGGGTTGGGGCAGGTTCAGTTTTTTTAAAGTAACATTTTATTTTTTTGGGATACCCCAAAGCAATGATTGAAAAAGAAAACAAAATTTGTGGAGTTTTTCTATCATTTTTTAGGTCCTCTAAATTTCATATTTTCTTTCTAACAAGTGTACACCCCTAATATTTAGATATGGCTTCTTCCAGAGGGTGGCTAGTAGACATACGGCTGGATTTAAAATGCCCGGTGCACGTCTATACCGGCCTTTAAGCGGATGGCTGGGCCTTACGTGCGCTGGGTGAATTTTCCAAGAGGCCAAGCCACGAGTGTAAAGGCCTACCCTTTAGGTACCTGCTCAAGTGCTGGTCCTCTTGGAAGGGGTGGGCCCGGGGGTGGGCCGGGACAGTAGCATTCATTGCTGTCCCGGAGCCTCACGGGCCAGCTAGCTGCTGGCGGGCGCAACTTTCTTCAGGTTGGGCCCTGAAGTAAGTTCGAGGAAAAAAAAACAAAAGGGAAAAATGTAGGAATTAGCGGTTGGGGAGGAGAGGGGAAGGGAAGGGAAAGGAAGGTTAGGGTATGGGGTAGGGAAGTTCTCTCCCAATCCATTCCTTAATTGGTGCGGAATGGGAGGTAACTGGGGAAGGCAGGGAAGCATCGCTGCGCAAAGTTTTCCAAACCCTCCTCCCCTTGTGCGGCTGCGCACACATATACACACAGATTACAAAAGCCAGCACACATGTGTGTAGCCCAACAATTTTATAACGTGCGCCGGGCACGCGCGCACTTTAGAAAATCTACCCGATATTAGTATCAGTCAGTGTTCTGGTTCTAGATATGTCATCTCTTTCCTGGATACCATGTTAACCTATATGCTTGACTATAGAATCAGTGTATGCAAAGAGTGTACATTCCAAGAACTGAAGGCAGTATGAACCTTATAAAAATTGATTATTAATATAGAATGGCAATTATAGATCTTCAAGCATACCCAACAGCATAAAAAATCGAAATATTCATAAAGTCAGACATAAGAATACAAACAGCCAAAATCATTCTCCATCCTTAAATTTGGGCAATCATGTCGATGAGTGGAAGGAATAAGTAGGAATTTACCTGCCCCTGTTGGGAAGGAGGAAACTCTCTTTCAGGACCCTGATGAACAGACAAGGAAAATTATTTAGCAAAAACACAAAAATAGTAGGAATTGAAGAGAATTGTCTCCGAAACCCCATGTGGATCAAGATTGGACTCAAGAATTTTTTAAGTAGAGGTGAGCTTAGACCTGAACATGAGAGATTGATAATTGTAGTACAGGATAGTGGATTATGGACAAGAAGGTTTATAGCCAGCTTAGAAAAAAATGGTAAAACAGATTCATGCAGATTCTATAAAAACTGTGAGAATAGAATTTGTGATCACCTGGAACAAGAAAACCGGATATAGGGCTAAAGGAGAACAATGCAAGTCATAGAAGAGAGAAGAACCTTAATTATCATATTATGCAATCAGAGACCAAAAAATGTGGCAGAAAGATTCATAAATAGAACGATAAGCACCACTAATGTTGCCCTCTTTACAAAACGTTTGCCCACCCCAGTTCTAATTCCTGCCATGATTTGTAAGAGATGTATTCCAATTATACTTTTCATTATTGGACTCAGCTCCATCTGCATTGCTATTACAGTGCCTTTTCATCCTGCTCCTACTTTTGTAATTCTACTCTTGCTTGGTTTATGCATATGAATGTCAGGTCACCATAATATTGGAAAAGCGGAGTGGTGTTTCCACTAAATCAAGGAAAAGTGTTGGATTCATGCACCCTTGGACTAAGGTGGAGTTGGTGCAACCTGCAGGGAGGAGCCCAACAGGTTCCTACCATCAGCAGATGGATCCAGAAGAGGTAGAGGCCCAACTGGAGCTTTGCCTATACCAGCCACCATTCCCCTCAGCTTGAGCCATTGGGTGCCAGGGCTGGAAGGTCTTAGCTGGGGGGCCTCTGCTGATGAGATGGAGATCCATTGAGGGCTAGAGCAGATATGGCTCAGGTGAATCCTGAAGCAGGTAATGTCACTGGTAGGTGGCGTTCAAGGAGGTCCTGTAAGCAAGCTATGGTCAGTGGCAAGTGGCATTAAAAGAGGTCCAGTGAGCAGGCTGTGGTCAGTCACAGGCAGTGTTCAAGGAGGTCTAGTAAGCAGGCTGTAATCAGTGGAAAGCAGCCTTCAAGAAGGTCCAAGGGGAAAGCTAAGTTCAATACCAGGTATCTGTCCAAAGGGAAGGTGGAATGGATAGGCAGAGCAAGATGGTAAGGAGCAAAACAGGTGGTCAGGTGAGGAGATGTGGAAAACTGAAGAACTGAAGGACTGACCACAAAAACTAAAGATAGACACATACACGGGTCTGAAGATGAAAACAAGGACCTGGAACTGAAGATCAGGATGAGGAACTGGAACTGAAGATCAAGATAAGGAACTGGAGAATGCAGAGACAGGAACGCTGTAGCAACTCACAGTACTAAGGCAGTAGGGAGACCTATTGTCGAGGTACTGGAGGGTTGTCTGCAGTGGCTTTATATAGGCCAGAGAAGATGATGTCATCAGACAGTTCTGCCAGGTTTATTTATTTATTTATACATTTTTATACCGGCATTAGATCAATGATATCACATCGGTTTACAGATAACAAAAAGGAAATAAGCGGGAGGGGTACTTATTTCTTACAGTGAAACATATCCTTAACAATGCAACGAAATGATACTTGAAGTTTAGCAACAAGATAAGGATAAAATGGGAATATAAAAAGAATGAACATTGATATGCAAACTCTTCTAACGCAACTTAAAGGGATTGGTTAGCCTTAAAATGACACGTGGTGAAAGTGAGCAACATGCGACCAGGGACGGGGGTCGGACAACATGATAACAGGGGCAGGGCTAACAAGGAAGAGTGGTAGGGTGGTTGGGGGTATCCCGCTGCTGGCCTTTTAAGAATGGGGAAGTTGGAGTTCACACTTCCTAGGAGAAGTAGAACACAGCGGTGCTGGCGGCATCTTGCCACGATGATCTTCAGCAGCATTGTGACACGTCACAGTGTGACATCCCACCATGCTTGGAGGAGAGGCAGGCTGGCAGCATCCAGGGGCAAGAGCAAGGCCTGGACTAAGAGGTAAGTGTGGTGGTTCATAGGGGAAGCCTATGGACTGATAAATGCAACAAAAATTATGTTTGACCATCTGAGTAGGGCATGGTATCCCTTTATGAACGGTGCTGCCCACTAAAAAGTTGGCAGGGATGGATTTTGAATAGAAATTTGCTTATAAAGACTGTAGCACATGATGCTTTGTACCTTACCAAGTCAATGACTCTAATGTTTGTTCTGTAATAACTGTGTTTCTTATGTGTTTTTGTTTTTCCTATTAATTCCAGTGGCGCTAGGACAATTAAGTGTTTCAAAGAGCATGCAACTAAGGTAGGGTAAACAGTGAAATTTGGGTAGGTGTTTTCAGCTTCTTGTCATTAGTTTGCACTGATTTCAAATCTTGTGCATGCTCCATATTGCACCCTTACCTTTTTGTATAGGGAACCAACATCACAAAACACTATGCATGTCTTAAGTAAATTGATGGGGGGAGGAGCCAAGACAGTGGCATGACAGTGTTACAGAGCAATACTTTTGCTGCTGTGATTTTATTTTTTGTTTTAAGTGTTTACCTGTGGGAACTCTTGGAGGATTCCTCTCAAGAAGAAAGGAAGAGTGCAAATATTTCCCTCATATCTCTCTCCCCACCCCCTTTGCTCCAGTAAAAGTTGGATGGTTTTGTTAGCCAAAGTCCTGGTCTTTTGGAGTATGTGAATCCCACTGCTGATTTGATCAAAGCAGAGATCCATGAGTTTGGGAGCAATGTCTCTCTCAGGACACTTGACTATATGCCACTAATGAGAAGAGAGTGCCAGCAGAATTTGGCTGTGAGTCTGGCAGGTCTTGATAATTTGGCAGCCAGGGACCCTATGGAGGGAGCAGACTATGCTCAGTTGCATCCCCAAATAGTATCAGTGATGGTGGAGGACGGGATTTCCATGGCCTTGAACGGAGAGCAGAGGTATATATTAGAGCTGTGACATGCCAAGTCTCTGGCAGATCACACTGAGTTGGGGGAAGTCTGGTTCAGCTGTTGAGACCTTGAAAACCGCTGGTGACATCAATGCCCTTCAAGTCGATAGAGACATCTCCCCTCCCCTGCTGAAATCCTCAGTGGTTACTTTGGACTCAGTTTGAACAGTCTTGGAAGGTTGCATGCTTTGGAGATTTTTTTTTCTTCTATGGATATAACCTCTTTCACAAAATGTAAATTTATTGGCCTAGAGTCAGGAGTTTTGTTTAAGATACATTCAGGAAGAATGGAACTGTTGGAACAAGGAGTCAACTAAAATAGGACTGATCTTTGCTTTAATTTACTTTAATTTAATTTAATTGTAAGTTACTGTACATTTTGTTCCTGTTCTATGTAAGGGCATTCCCAACTAATTATAAGTTATATGTAAACCGATACGATGTGCAAACGGCTGTCGGTATATAAAATTCTCTAAATAAAATAAAATAAATAAATTTACGGCAAATTTCTGATGCACCACAAATTGGAGCAAATGGAGAATTATACATGCATTTCAATTTCTGTTTCCTTAACTTTCCCAAATCTGTGAGTAGTATCATGTCACCACGAGACTCTTTTAAAAAATATTTGGTGGAAGTGCTTAAAATTAGAGTGGAGGGCCTTCTGTTTATGAATAAAATTTATTTTTTGCCCAATGGGAGACAAGGAAGGATGATCCAGTCTGAAGAGTCAGGGGGTGGGGGTGGGCAGGGTGTTGGAAACCAAAGCTCAGGAGGGTTTTTTTTCTTTTATGATGTCCTAGTAAATGTTTGGTTAGGTATTGTGGGGTTAGTTGTATTTTCATTGTGCCCAATCAGCTAAGATATTTTCCTAATGCAAAAAATTGCTGCAACTAGTCCATGTTGGACTAGTTGTTGCAACTAGTGAATGTGGATTAATTGGATATTATGGTCATTTATGAATCCCGTGAAAAAGGGAGCAGGAGGGCGAAGGGGGGGGGGGGGCCTGCAAAAGGCTGCAGCCATTCGCACCGCGGCGGTGTGATTTTGCTGGCCACAGTGCGGCCGGCTGCTGCCTCTCGCAGCAGATAGCGACACCATAAAAGGTGTAGCTATTCCCCGCGCTACTGTTGGCGATAATGTTCCTCACATTATCGACAGCAGCAGTGCTGTGGCTGACTCCTCCCCCTCCCCACCCCAACTCCTCCCCTCCAGCTAATTTAAATCCTATCGCACGTGATAAACGTTTAGAAAATAACCCCCTTAGTTAGCTAACATTAGCCAGATCATGCTTAGATTCAGCTCTGACTGGCAAAATTATAACCGGGTGTTGGCAAGCACTCCAATTCTGTCTCTTCCTATATGGCTAAATGATTTGCCCAAACAAAATTTACCTCCTCAATGAGAAATATTCTTAACCCCTCATTTTCTGTTTGGCTAACTCCCAAACTTACCCAGGCAAATCTTTTTAATATTGACCTTATAGTAGATAATGGCAGATAAAAGCTACATTGGTCATTCACTCCCCCCCCCACTTGACATTCTTCCACCTTAGATAAATTAACATATAAATTCCCTTGTGCAAACTGAAAACAGTTCCCCCAATCTCCATCTTGTTTTTCACCAGTCCTTTTCCCAACACTGCCCTTGATATCCATCTCAAGCATGCCCCAAATCTGCTAAAATTACTGGCCTCCAGCATCTCCACTGATATGCTTATTTTATTCATATTCATGTTCACCTTTGATTCTTACAAGACTGATACATAATCCATCACCTAGGGCCCTTCCATGTTTTATTACCACATTTTGTAATAACCTCTATAGCCACCAAAATTATGAGGCTATTGATGCAAAATCTAGCCTCCTCATGCTCATAGAAGTTTGGGTTTAACCATGGTCTGCAATGCAAGTTACACCAGATTTCTTGGATGCCCAATGCTGTGGTACCACTGCTATGAAGATTGTAATCACTAAAGTTTCACCCTCTTTACTTTATTCAGGAATTAATTCCCCACTACCACAAAAAAATGTCAAGGAAAAATGAATTTACAGTGGGCTCAGGTGGGATCAGAGGTGGGGGTTATGTCGGGGGAGGCAAAAATGCACAATAGTTTTGGATTTTCAAAACTGTACTTTTTTTGGGGGGGTAAGTATTGGCAAAGAAAGGAGGATGAAAATCTCTCTGGGCACTTTTTTCTTGGGTAATTTTCAATGGGAAACTGTACATACTTTCCCTTTGAGAAATGTTGCAAATTCTGCAATGAAAAATACCTGTGGACTTCCCAATAATCCGCAAGGACAAGTAGGACTATAAGCAGATGGACCCTGTTTCCTTATCATATCAATAGTACAAGGCGCCACAACATGGCTGATAGGCTAGCAGCAATGTCACCACTTGCTCTAGTAGTTCTGTGTTTTCAACAGTATCAACACTTCAAGACTGCTTCCCCAATAAATGTCACCATCATCACTGACAATTTTTTTTATTTATTTTATTAGATTTACAAATATTCCAAGCATAGAACTTATAAGGCAAAGTAAGGGGGGAAAAATGAATCCATATTATAACCGCCCACCGAGTGGAATTCTGCTGCTCGGGCTTCCTCAGATTGTTTCCCACTGCAGTATCCCAGTGGCCAACGAAGCCTGGCTATGGCTAGAAGCAGAGTTGAGTCCAGATACGCCTGGGTTTGAATGCAAAGACAGTACAGTGCTGGTTATCCTGTCCCAGTCCCAGTAGTTAAATGCACAAAGCAGTTCAGGGATGGCTATCCTGTTCCAGCATGAGTGGTTAAATGCACAAAGAAGTTCAGTGCTGTATATCCTGTTCAGCACTAGTGGTTAAATGCACAAAGCAGTTCAGGGCTGGTTGCCCTGGCCCCCAGCTCGGTTGCTTCTCCAGAGCTGAGGAGGATTGCCACCTCCCCCTTTTGTAGGAACCCAAAAGCTGAATGACTCCTGTTTCACTCTCAAGCACATCAGCTTTCCCACTCCACCCACTGAAATCCAGTTGGGACTTACTCCACCATCAGTTATCAGCCATTTCCTCTCCTGCTGTCCTCATCCGTCTGGCTTTCCCACCAGCCTCATGTATCTGGTAGCTATCTCCTAATAGGTCACCACCTGGGGTTCCTGGCCTTTCACCACTTCCTCTTCCCTCAGGCCCATAGCCCTCTGGGAGGTGTAGTCATCCCCTCCCCCACCACAGCTTCTGCCTACAGTGGCTTTCTCTCACACTGTACTCCCCTGGTATCTAAGGAATGGGAGGTACCTCCCATTACAATATAAAGAAGCAAAAGTACAATAAAAGTACTATACAAAATTCCATGAAGTTGAAGAGAAAGAGCAGACACAATAACAAGAAATAATTCAACAAAAAATATTAGACATCTCTTCTAGTATGCTCAAAAAACATATTTAACATTCTGATATTTAATCAGATATTTAGAAGGATATTTAAGAAAAAACATAGCCCACAGCCCTGTCTGACATGGGACTTGAATAAGTAAATGTAAATTAGTTATTTACTCTCTCAGACAATATAAGGATGAGGGGGCACTCCATGAAGTTAGCAAGTAGCTCATTTACAACAAATTGGAGAAAATTCTTTTTCACTTCATGCATAATTAAGCTCTGGAATTCATTGCTGATGGAATTCATTGCTGATGGAATTCATTGCTCTGGAATTCATTGCTGATTCTACGCTGATGATGTTCAGATCATTATCCCCATCCACACCTCTATCTCCGAATCCCTAAAGCACTGGGAAAGCTGTCTATCAGCCATCAACTCCCTCCTCACTAACTTACACCTTGCCCTTAACACCAATAAAACTGAACTCCTTCTTATCTCCTCGCAACCCGCCCTCACCTCCTCCCAGTCTAATGACCCCAAGCTAAACCCTATCACAACGCAACCATCCATCAGGGTCCTTGGAGTTTTCCTTGACCCTCAACTAAATATGAAACCGCACATCAACTCCATTTTAAAAGCTGGTTTCTTCAAGCTCAACGTACTAAAAAAACTAAGACCCCTACTATACACCCAAGATTTCCATACAGTGATTCAAGCCACCATAACCTCCAAATTAGACTACTGCAACGCACTCCTCCTCGGGCTCCCCCTGTCTACGATAAAACCCCTTCAGATGTTACAAAATGCCAGAGCAAGGCTCATCACTAACACCCGCAAACACGAAAACATCACCCCCATCCTCAGAGACCTACATTGGCTCCTCATTCTCTCCCGCATCCACTACAAAACCCTTACCATTGTACATAAATCCATCCATGCCCACCACTCCAACTGGCTCGACTTCCCCTTCAATGCCCCCCAGTCCTCTCGACCCACCAGATCCACCAACAAAGGCACCCTACATGTACCCTCACTGAAAACAGCCCATCTCACCTCCACTCGCGAACGTGCCCTCTCTATCGCAGGCCCCATCCTCTGGAATTCTCTCCCCGTGAACATACGCCTTGAACCAAGTGTGATCAAATTCAAAAAGAAACTAAAAACACTTCTGTTTAAACAAGCCTATCCAGAATAGAATATCCCATCCATACCATCCACATCATCCCTGCACCACCTCATGCTGACCGTATATTCCTTACATTAAGGAGCAAGTTGTTGTTAACTTATGATTGTTCTTGTTTTCGTTTTTTTTTAATCTATCCTCCATGCTGTTCTTGGTTAACCCTTCTCCCAGTTCATATTCCCTGTTAATATGTATTTTCCAAGCCTTTTGTTCAAATGTGAACCGGCTTGGCTACACATTTTACTTTCTGTATCCCGCGCGCATACGTAATAGGGCCATCAACATGCATTTGCATGTTGAGGGCGCTATTAGGTGCCACGGGTTGGATGCGCATTTTCCTCCCCTTACTGAATAAGGGGTAAGGGAAAATGCGCGTCCAATAGCAGGCTAACAGTGCGCTCCGTCGGAGCGCACTGTACTGTATCGGCCTGTATGTTAGAAAAGTAAAGAAAAGCAAGAAAAGAATTAAACCTATCTGGTTCACAAATGAGGTGGCAGATAAAATAAAAGATAAAAGAACAACATTTAAGAAATATAAAAGATCCCAAAGGGAGGATCACAAGGAATAATATCTGATAAAACTGAGGGAGACGAAAAAAGTAATCAAGAAATCGAAAAGTCAAGTGGAAGAAAGGATTGCGAAAGAGGTGAAGCGAGGTGACAAAACATTTTTCAGATACATCATGAAAGGTGAAAGTCCAAAGTGGTATAGTGAAATTGAAAGGTGAAAAGGATCAATGGGTGGAGACAGATGAAGAAATGGCAGAAATATTAAACAAATACTTCAGTTCGGTGTTCACTAAAGAGGACCCTGGAGAAGGACTGTTGCTAGTTAACAAGAAACTGGAGGGGAGTGTAATGGATGAAACTCCATTTACGGAAGAGAATATATGGGAAGAGCTAGGAAAACTGAAAATGGACAAAGCCATGGGGCCTGATGAGTTTCATCCCAGGATACTGAGGGAGCTCAGAGATGTGCTGGTGGCTCCGCTGCATGACCTGTTCAATAGATCCCTGGAAAGGGGAGTGGTGCTGAGTGATTGGAGAAGAGTGGTGGTGGTCCCTCTTCACAAGAGTGGGAGCAGAGAGGAGGCTGGAAACTACAGGCCAGTTATCCTCACCTCAGTGGTGGGAAAAGTATTGGAGTCGCTGCTGAAGGAAAGAATAGTGAACTATCTACAAGCAGCAGAATTGCTGGACCAGAGGCAGCATGGTTTCACCAAGGGAGGTCCTGTCAGACGAATATGATAGACTTTTTTGATTGGGTGACTAGGGAATTAGATCGAGGAAGAGCGCTCAATGTCATCTACTTGGATTTCAGGAAAGCTTTTGATACGGTCCCGCACAGGAGGCTTGAGAATAAAACGAGAAGCTTGGGAGTGAGTTCCAAGGTGGTAACCTGGATAGCAAACTGGTTAAAGGACAGAAGACAATGTGTGATGGTAAATGGAACTTACTCGGTAGAGAGAGCAGTGATGAGCAAAATTCCGCAAGAGTCAGTGTTGGTACCGGTCATTTTCAATATCTTTATGAGCGACATCGCAGATGGGATAGAAGGTAAGGATGGTCTATTTGCAGATGATACTAAGACCTGCAACAGAATGGACATACCGGAAAGAGTGGAGAGAATGAGACGGGATTTAAGGAAGCTAGAAGACTGGTCAAGGATATGGCAGCTGAGATTCAAAACCAAAAAGTGCAGAGTCATGCATATGGGGTATGGAAATCCAAAAGAAATGTATTCAATGGGGGGTGAAAGGCTGATGTGCATGGAGCAGGAGAGAGACCTTGGGGTGATTGTGTCTAACGATCTGAAGTCAGCGAAACAATGTGACAAGGCGATAGCTAAAGCCATTCCATGAAGTTAGCAAGTAGCACATTTAAGACTAATCGGAGAAAATTGTTTTTCACTCAACGCACAATAAAGCTCTGGAATTTGTTGCCAGAGGATGTGGTTAGTGCAGTTAGTGTAGCTGGGTTCAAAAAAGGTTTGGATACGTTCTTGGAGGAGAAGTCCATTAATGGTTATTAATCAATTTTACTTAGGGAATAGCCACTGCTATTAATTGCAACAGTATCATGGGATCTTCTTAGTGTTTGGGTAATTGCCAGGTTCTTGTGGCCTGGTTTTGTCCTCTGTTGAAAACAGTTTGCTGGGCTTGATGGACCCTTGGTCTGACCTAGCATGGCAATTTCTTATGTTCTTATGTTCTTAATGCTGGGATGCATAGAGAGAGGAATATTGAGTAAGAAAAGGGAAGTGATTATCCCCTTGTACAGGTCCTTGGTGAGGTCTCACCTGGAGTACTTTTCTCAGTTCTGGAGACTTTATCTCTGAAGGGAAAGAGACAGGATGGCGGCGGTCCAGAGAAGGGCGACCAAAAAGGTGGATGGTCTTCATCAAATGACTTATGAGGAGAGACTGAAGATCTTAAATATGTATACCATGGAGGAAAGGAGGAGCAGGGGTGATATGATAGAAACTTTCAGATACTTGAAAGGTTTTAATAATCCAAAGTAAATGACAAACCTTTTCCGTTGGAAAAAAATCAGCAGAACTAGGGGTTACAATTTAAAAGTCCAGGGAGGAAGACTCAGAACCAATGTCAGGAAGTATTTCTTCGCAGAGAGGGTGGTGGATGCCTGGAACGCCCTTCCAGAGGAAGTGGTGAAGACCAAAACTGTGAAGGATTTCAAAGGGTCGATGGATAAACACTATGGATCCATAAAGTCTTGAGGATGTGAATGAAGAGAAGAGGCATGGGGGTGGCTTGCGGGAATGTCGGCTACTACCTGGTGTTTAATACCCTTTCTCAATAAACATACACATGGTTTATGCGACTCCAACATTGCTCTATGCTTCAACGGCAAGAGGAAATGTGGGAAAAAGGATTTGCTTCACAAATAAGCGTGGGAGTAGCTTGCTTGTTATGGATATTACTACCCCAAACGAAATAAGCCTGATACTTCACTTTCAATGCATATCCAGTGTAGCTCTCTGCTTCAATAGCAGGGGGGAATGAAGATGAGAGGATTTATATTCAGACAACAACCAACAAGGCTAAAATGCACAGGCTGGGTAAACAAATAAGTGTGGGAGTAGTTTGCTTATTGCGGCGGTTACTACCCCTAACCAATTAGGCTTGATACTTCACTTTGATGCAGCTCAAGCACTGCTCTCTACATCAATGGTGGGGGTTGAAGGAAATTAGAACCAAAAAGTTACCAATAAGGGCCCTGACCTCAGAGGTCAGAGTAACAGATAAGTATGAGAAAAATAAGTGTGAAATCTTGCTGGGCAGAGTGGATGGGCCCTGTGGTCTTCTTCTGCCATCATTTCTATGTTTCTACGATACTACATACAGGCTACCCAGATATCTTCCTGCATTCATACCATTGCTATTTAGAATTATAACTGCCACTCCATGTAGTTTACCCCAGTGCATCTTTACCATTCTGTCACTAGGGATCCTCTGTGCTTATCCTATTCTTTTTTGCTTTACATGTTTTATCTCTACCACCTTTTTCAGGAGTCAATTCCATACATCCAGCACCCTTTCTGTGAAGAAAGATTTTTGGATGTTGCTTGTGATTTTTCTCCCACAGAACTTCATATTGTGACATCTTCTTCAAGAGCATTCTTTCTTCTGAAAAAGGTTTGGTTCATGTGCCGAATAGATATATATTTAAGATATTTAAATGTCTCTATCATACTCCTCTTTCTTTCCTTTCTTCTTGTGTGTATATACTGTATATCTTTACCAGGATATTTAATGGCATCTATCTAAATAAGAGTGCCACTGAATATTGCTGGGTAATGTTACCAAAGTAACTTTAAAACAGATATCCAACACAACCAGGCTTAGGGCAGGATTCATCATTCCTCGCGGAATGATGAATCCTGTGAAAAAGGGTGCGGGGGGAGCGAAGGTGGGGGGCCTGCAAGTTTCATATCATATGACTTTTCTTGCAGAGCCTACACCATTTTTGCTAGCATTTATTTGAACTGCCTCCAACCTCTCTATAACAGAGATAGAGACAGAGTGTTAGGGCTTCAGCAAACTGTTAGGACTAGCATCAGTCTCGAGCAAATGCTTGAGGCTTGGCATACCAAGGCTCTCTAGGTGGAAGAGAAGTGAGGTTTGCCCTTGCAGTGGTGAAGACGGTCCAAGTCCCGGCCACTCCGCTGACCCACATGCCCCGGGAGACCACACTATTATGGTGGTCTCTGAACAGTCCTACGACCGTTCCCAGCCCTTTCAGACCTGCTGCAGGGAGCAGCAGAGGTGGCAGGCTGGATGGAGGTCAGGCTGGCACAGGACTGAAGTGGATAAGGCAAGGCACAGAGGAGTTCAGGACGAAGACAGGAACAAGAGGGATGAGCAGGACCCTCAGGCGCCCTATCATTCCATTGCCAACGGGCGGCCCCAATGGATGGTCACGGACCACACTGTCTCCTTCACACCCTACACAGCCCAGAAGCTGGTCACGGACCACGAGAAGAGTGGGAGAAGCTCGGGAAGTCACTCAGCCCAGGGTAGTGGAAACCCCTTGGGTCCTCCAGAGTCAGAACTAGGAATCAGAAGCAAGAGTCTAGGAACTCGGAACACAAGCAGGAACTCTCGGAGGCATGGGTCCCACATCCTGGAGCATCAGGACTGTGGGACATCAGGAACAAGCAGAAACATCAGGACTGGAACAAGCAGGAACATCAGGAAGTCCAAGGGAGACATAGCCTAGGTAGACTAGCCCCATTGCCAAAGCAAGGACTGAGTGAAGAGGAAGTCCTTTTATAGGACAGGAACAAGCAACTCCCTGGGAGGAGTTCAGATGAGCAACACCTGGCTGGCCCTTTAACTGGAGAGAAGAGCTGCGGGCCAGCCCCTAGGGAGAAGGGTGGGGCCCAAACCAGGAAATCCAGGTGAAGACTGAAGCAAGCCTCAGGCAGGCCCCGAGGACTTCAAAGGCCTCCCAGACCATGGAGCAAAACCTGGGCAACCAGATCAGGCGAGGCCCCGGCTTCGGAGCAGCCTCCAGAGAAAGGTGAGAAACCTCCCATAGCTCCAGCTACGGGAGGAATCATAACACAGAGAGAGACAGATCATGTGCGTGAGTATGTGAGAGAGAGAGAGAGAGAGAGATGCTGCGCAGGACCAAGGAGGAGGCTGCTGTTGCCTGTATGTTCTGGAGAGAGAGAGAGAGAGCATGTGTGTGTTTGAGAGGACATATGTGAGAGAGAGAGAGAGCATGTGTGTGTGTATGTATGTGTGTGTGTGTGTGTGTGTGTATGTGTGTGTCTGAGCATTCGTAAGTAAGCGAGTGTGTGTGTTAGAGAATGTGTGTATGTGTGTGTGAGAGAGAGAGAGAGTGAAAGAGAGAAAAAGTTTGTGCACTCCTGCCACATACACATACAGATACCCCATGATAATTTATGATAATCTCAGGCTAACTGGAAATCAAAAGTTCCCAAGTATGAAGAGTTAGAGATTTTTTTTATGCATAGCTGTTTTCATTATTGGGTGTTATTTATTGCATCTGCCATTTTGAAATATTGTATTGATATTTGGGAAATTGTTAACATTTTTTTGAGTTTTTAATTGTTAAATATTCTTTTCATCAACTGTTTTGAAATATGTATTCTTTCTATGAGTATGGTTTTCTATTTGATATTTTCTATTTCTTGATTTTATTGTTTGATGTTTTATGTGGGATGATAATATTTTTGTTTTTCTATTGTTGCACTGCATACAAAGTTTGGCTTATTGAGGTTTGAAGTTGAGTTTGCATGTTTCTATTTATAATTTATAGTCTCTTTAGTTTGTGTTTGGTGAGGGTTTGTCTATATTCTGCATGTGTGACCATGACGAAGTATTCTGCTAGCATGTAGTTACTATGTATGGATCTTTAGCAGTTTGTCTTGTTCTATTTTCCTGTTAGAAGGTGTACTAGTGTTTTAGGGCCAAGTGCAATATTTACAGTGTTGCCTTTTTATAGGTAGGGTTGTTTTTATTTGAATTCTTGCAGTTAATGATATTTTGATATGAAAAGTTTACTATTTGTAACTGTAATTCACTTTATTCAGAAGATTCATTGTCAGTTTGTTTTCTGCATCAAATTAAAGGCAGTACAATTTGTAAATCTCTACAATGCTTTAACCCAGAGGCTCTAAATGTCTATATACTGTGCTGTGTCTGGGTCCCTAAGCCAGCTATGAGTGCACCTTAAGAAGAGATCAGTGAAGGGTTTGGATGATTGATACACTCATAATATTTATATAACATTGAGAAAAATGAGCATTGCACCTATAATACAGATGTGCTGGAACAAAAAAATATGAAATATGTTGGGTTTAAAGACTGGCAAATGATGATCATGGTGTGGATTGTTTGACATGATTATTTAGCCATTTTTCCATGGTCTTGATGTCTTTTCAAACTCATAAGTTTTCAAGTTTAAGTTAAATTGTTTTAGCTCTACTATATTTATTTCTTTATTAAGATAAACCTCCCTCTGCTTGGCTTCCTGAATTGCCATATGAGCATCAGGAGGACTGAGTGCACAGCTATATTGAACCAAAGCATACACATTTTGCCCCCAACTCCTTACTGTTTTATCACTACCGATGATACTGCTTTCCAGCTGGCTCATTCTGCCCTGCCTCATTCTTGGCTGCACTGGGATGTATTTGGCCCTCAAAAGAAGCATAAGGAAAAGGTTCTCCTGCCCTGCCATTTTCTGGATGCTGTGGGATTTGGGTGACATCGTTTCTCCTGCTGCCATGCTCTATATTCAATGCTTTGGGATGTTGATGAAACTATGGTTGCTACCTTACCCCTTACTCAAAGCCTTCCGGTTTTTCAAGCTACTCTTCTTGCTGACTTATATTCCACTCTGAGCCTTGGGGTATTGATGACAATACTGGTGCTTTTTTTCACCCTTCTTGGTTCCTTGGGGTATTCAATTCATGCCATTCTTGGTTCTCCTTTAAACTCACACAGTGCCTTAGGAGGTTCATGCTACTGTTTGTGTTGCTTTGCAGCTTTAACGGTGCTGTGAGTCTTTTTTCTGGCTGTGCAGTCACATTGCCCTCTTGCAGTGACATGGGGTGTTCATGCCATTCCTTGTGCAACTTTGTTCCACTCTTGGTGTCATGGGGGACTGTATCCTCATCTCCTGCTGCCTGCCTGCAATTTTGACACAACTTGAATGGTAAATCCCAATGTTAGAGTACAAAATAGGATGCGTTGCTTCCCCTATAGACCTAAACAGAATTGAAATACATGACAGAATGAAAAACAAATGGCATAGCTTGGAAAACATTACACATGGATCAAAAAATTGCAAATGAAATGAAATGATGTAAATATATTTTCCATATACACCTCTAGTTATAATCTGATCAAGGACAATATGCTTTTGCATAATCAGAATGAAAATATAACAAACACAAACAGGGCTAAAATTTGAGGAGCTGTGGACTTGTGAAAGACTCAGAAAATGCTAGTCAAAGAATTTGAAGACAAGAATAACAACTTTACTGGTTCAAATCCTGGATACCAACATTAATCATACACTTCATATTGACAAGTGTAATAACCTTGAGACCCAAACTAGTCTCTGTAGGTCCAGAGTAGCTCCTAAGAAAAACACAGTTTGTCTGCTGTCTCATTATCGGAACTTAAGTTTCCCTTCCCCCCAATATAATTTCACTGCTGCAGCCAAACACACAGATCCAGATTTTCAGCAATCTTGTGGTCCTGGTTGCTATTTCAGTATACAGGGATTTTAAAACATTTCCTCCACAAAAGCAGTTCACTATCACAGCTGTAACATACAGTTCTCTTTTTGAGCACCCTTGGCTTTCAGGCTACTATCCTAGTATAGCAACTTTATATATTCCCTTAACCAATGCTTCTCTGGTACAAAAGAGCAAATCTTCTGTTTCTTTCAGAAATGTCTGACTTGTAAGAAGTTTCTCAGACTTATAGCATTTTTACTAGCTACAGTATATGCAACCCCAAAATATTCAGTTTTGTTTGTTCTTTTGTTTTGAGTGGTTTGTTTTACATTTTTATTTAATTCATAAGGAGGGTAACTTTAAAAGGAGCACATGCGCACCCATACATACATGTATATAGGCATTTGGCCACATTTGCTGAAATTTTATATCCTGTACGTGTGAAGGGTGGCATGGATGGGAGCCCTTTGTACTGCAGCGTAGTTGACACAGACTTGTAGTTGAACCTACGAGGCCTACACAGGTGGCTGGTGAAGGTGCCCTGTAGTGGAGCAATCTGAAGCTTCACCTATACCAGCCACCTTACCCACAGGTTGATCCCTTGTGTTCTGGTGGCCAGCTGGACTTAGGCATGCCCCTAGGGTGATGAGAAGATCAAGAATCCAATGGCATGCTGGGGTCATTGCAGGCAGCAGGCTAAGGATGTCAGAGACAGGGCAAGATTAGGGGAGGCAGCAAACAAAGATCGGCAGGTATAGGCAAGAGTTCAGTCCAGGCAGCAGGCAATCATGGTCAGGTCCAAGCAAGCAGTCAGAATCTGGAAGTCAGGCCAAGGGTGGACGAAGACACACAGAAGACACTGGACAAGATGGATAGGATGAGGCAGGACTGGACAAGAATGACTGGATGAGACAGGGCTGCTTCTCGGGCCCCGATTGCTCGGTGGCTCAATGGCAGCTATTTCTTCTGCATACCTATTGAAAGGTACGCCTGTTCTGGTGGGTCTCCAAGCCCACTCGACGCGCACTCAGGCCGACTCGTGGGCGGAAGCTTCGCAAGTGTCGCCACGAGATTTGCAGGGCGGCAACTTGGGAATCGTTGCATGCTTTTGCTCGACACTATCGGCTGGATGTTCAGGGCCTGGATTCTGGGGGTTTTCGGAGAGAGAGTTCTGCGAGCGGGACTCTCTGGTTCCCACCCTCAGTAGTTCAGCTCTGGTACATCCCAGGTGTCTGGACTGATCCTGGTACGTACAGGGAAAGGAAAATTAGTTTCTTACCTGATAATTTTCGTTCCTGAAGTACCAAGGATCAGTCCAGGCTCCCGCCCATATGGTTTTCAGATTGAGAAGAGTCCGCTCGATTGGTTTTCAATTGTTGGTGTCGGTCTGTTGGTCCTCTGGTTCTGGAAGTTCTGATCCAGCTGGGGTTTTTTTGTGTGGCATCGGCCCTAGTGTGGGGCGGTATAGTTAGATAGTTTGGTTTCATTGCGGTTTTGCTTTGACATTCGGATGAGGCAAGGCTGGAAGAGGAATCAGGAACACAGGATATAGGAACCAGGAATTTGAAGGCAACGTGCACTGCTAAGCAGGAGACCTGTTGCTGAGGCATGGTAATGCTGTGAGGCCCTTGTTTAAATGTCATCAGAGGGCACCGCTTATCATTTCCTGCCTCGGGGCCTATATAATGCGTGCATATGCACATGCACTCATCTAAGGAAAGGCAGCGGGAGTGGCAGCTGGCAGCATCTTGGGCTGTGCTAGATGGTGTTTGGGGAAGAGAGCTGTGCGCTGACTGTGGGACAGGTCAGTCATGTCAAGGGTTAGTGAGGCATCTCACGGGGCATTCCCATGAGCCACCAAATTTAACAGTTCCTGCCCTCCAAAGCCCCCTCCCCAGTCTTCCAGACTTGGGTTTCCTGGAGAATCTCCAGTATACTAGCTGGGAGGCTTGGAGTTTGGAGGCTGGATCCCAAGAATTCTCCTCTGGTCCATAGTTCTTCCAAGAGATTAGATACTGCAATTTATTTCAGACCCATCAGGAATCCAAGATCTCCTGTATTTCGAATTGGGTGTATTCTTTGGTAAAGACTTTGGAGAGTTGATTGGCCTGGACAAGAGAGAATTGCAGATTTTAACAGAAATACATGGAATACATCATGGATGTGTAGAGATGGAGATAATTTGTAGGCTACTGGCCCGATTTCTTGTTCAATGGGGAATGGACCCATGGATCATGGAGCAAACTTCAAGAAATACATTTTCAACTACAGGTTTTTAGTGCTGAGCCAAGCCAGGTTTCTCAGGTGAAGTTGAGGTGCTGGGCAGTGTTTCTTGTCTGCTTATTTCTTAAACTGCTCTGCCGCTTGCTCTAGGAGGCAGTGTGTCCTCTGCCAAAGTTTCTGGACTTCATGCCCCATCGGGATAGATGCCGGAAAAATGACTGAAAGTGGAACAGGTCTTGGTGTATGGGGATGATGCCTGAACTGTATGTAATAGGGTGATGACCCCATGGAATTGTTTACATGGTTATTATGGCAACATTAGGCTCATGGGAGGAGGGAGACCCAGTTATCCTGTCATTGGTACACATAGGCTTGTAGAAAGGCCTTGAGACTGATTTACTTGCTCGTTTTGCCCATTGCTCTGAGAGTGTTAAGCTGAAGTGAAATCCAATATATTTCCAAACTTCCTGCACAAGCTTTGAAGCAGGCCATGAACTGCACTCTCCGGTCTGATAGGATGTGAAGAGAGAGTCTGTACAGATGGAAAATAGGTTGAACTAAGAGTTTAGCCAGTTCATTATGCTGATGGGAGGCCTGGAAAAGATGTGAAATGTACCATCTTAGAAAATCTAATCAATACCACCCATATGGTGATGTTGTTACAAGAGAGGGGATGGTCAGTGATGAAGTCAGTGAACAAGTGGGTCCAGGGATCCTTGGGGGCTGTAAGCACTGTAACAATCCCCAAGGTCAAGCTTGCACATTTTTATTCATGGCATTGATAGGACAGGACTCTACATTTAGATAACTGGGTGAAATGCCCAGTCAAGAGCCCACTGAAGAACCTTTTGTCATAGATGCTGGGGAACTACAGTCTTCTATGGAGGGAATGCAGCAGCAATTACAATCTTTGCAGGGTTGATGATATGCTGAGGAGACTCCAGAGAATCCTTGGTATCAAAGGAGCATGAGAAGGCATCAGCTTGTTGGTTCTTCTCAACTGGATGGTACCGCAACTCAAAGTCAAACCAATGTAAAAACAACAACCAGGAATTCAGCCTCTGTGCTTGTACTAAATGCTCTATGTTATGGTGATCCATATAGATGGTTACTAGGTGCTTAGCTACTTACAACAGGTGTCACCATTCCTAGCTTGACTGCTAGCAACTCACGATCACTGATGGTCTAGCTCTTCTCTGCTGGAGGAAATGTTTTCAAGAAATAGGAGCAGATCACAAAAGTACCATTATGTTAATGTTGCAGGAGGACAGTGCCTACCATGAGGATAGATGCATCTATTTCCAGAATGAATGGCTTAAATGGATCTGGGTAGTGTAGACACAGATCAAGGGTGAACTCCTCTTTAAGATGCTTGAAAGCTTGGTTAGCATCTGTGTTCCAGCTTTTGGTGTCCTATCCCGTCTTGATTAGGGCTATGAGCAGAGCTGCCAAAGAGCAGTAATAATGATATAAATTGCCTATAGTAATTTGCGAACTCCAGGAAGCACTGCAGTGCCTTGAGGCCCATGGGCCAGGGCCATTCCAGTATGACTTTTAATTTATTTGGAGGCCTTGGTGAGAGAGAATATATCATAAGAAGGGAAGCTCTTCCTATTCAAAGGTACACTTCTTTAACTTAGCATAGAGGTAGCTCTCACAGAGTCTCTGGAGGATCTGTTTCACCTGATGTTGATGCTCTGTCAAAGACTTAGAGAAGACTAGGATATTATCCAAGTAAACTATCTCATGGTAGTAGAGCCGGTCCAGGAAGATCTCATTGACCATAAATTGAAATACTGCAGGGGCATTGCACAACCTGAAGGGCATCACCAGGTATTCATAGTGTCTATCACAGGTGTTAAAGTTGGTCTCCCATTCATTGACTTCTCGGATCCTCATTAGGTTATATGCCCCCCAAAGGTACAGCTAGGTAAATATCTTTGTGCCCTGAAGGAGATCAAAGAGCTCAGAGATCAAGGGATGAGGATAATGATTCTTCTTGGTAATGAAGTTAAGACTATGATAGTCCATACAGGGATGTAACAACTTGTTCTTCTTCTCTACAAACAAGAATCAAGCCCTGGCAGGTGACAAGGAGGGGCAAATGAATCATCTGTCCAGATTATCTTATATATATTTGGTCATAGCCTTGTTTCAGGGGCAGAGAACATGTATACCCTGTGGGACCTTTCCAGAGACCAAGTCAATGGTACTGTCATAGAAGAAATGAGGTGACAAGACCTCCACCTGCTGCTTACTGAACACATCTACAAACTTTGTGTATTGTGGTGCTAGACCTGGAAGCTCTGAGATAATTGCCTTGCCAAGGAAATCACAGGGGACACTTTAGTAAAGCATTGCTCATGACTGCTAGAGCTCCGTTTTGCATCTGGAATGTGGCCCAATCAATGTGGGGCTGATGTAGCATGAACCCCGGTAGGCCCAACATGAGTGCATTGACTGCTTTAGGTGTCATACAGAGACTGATTTGCTCTCCATGAAGAATCCATGTTTGCATAGTGAGGGATACGTTGCCTCTTGCAGTGTGACCAGGCAAAGCTTCTCCTTATATGGATGAGATTAAGAGTAGAGTAACCAAAGTGATTGTCAGTATCCAATAGTGATGGATGAAACTGATGCCAACACTGGTATCCAAAAAGGCTAAAGCATCCACAATAATGTCCCCAAGAGAGAGAAGTTCTGGTTCTAGCAGCTGTGGAGACATGCAAGGATGACCTAGGATGGCCTCTCCCACTAGGCCTAGGTCCATGAGTTTTATGACTTATTCGGGCAGCAACTTGTGAAGTGCCCAGATACAGCATGATACAAGCACAGGATACATTTTGTGACATTTATGCTTCTCCTCCGCGGTTTAAAGCAGTGAACCTGCATGGCCTGTTCTAAGACCAAACTCATCTCAGGAGGTGAGGGGGAAGTTACTGGTAGCTGGAAATTTGGGGCAAGATGGATGTGATGACCGTCCAAGCCCTTTCCTGGGCCCATTCCTGGAACCTTAGATCTAGCCATATGACTAGGCTGATTAGACCCTCCAGCATCTCTGGCAGATCCCTTTCAGCCAGCTCATCCTTTATTGCACTCTGAGAGCCTTTGCCTGAAGATTGTGGTCAGACTGTCACTGCCCCACTGAAGTTCAGAGGTCAGAGTGCAGAAGTGCACTGCATACTACCCCACAGACTGAGAACCTTGTCTGACCTGCAGGAGTTCAGATGCCTTGGAAGCCATGAACCAGATTCATCAAAGATCTGATGGAATTCTTGCAAGAAACAATTCAAATCCCCCAGGAGCAGTTCATATCTTTCCCAGGCCAGGTTGGAGCCACCTAGCAAGGATAGGATATTCGTCACCTTGACTTGATCAGTGGGAAACAAAGGTGCCTGTAATTTGAACTTCATCTGACATAGATTTAGGAAATATCTACATTCCACTGGATCTCCATCATACCTTGGTGGTCATGGCAGGCGAAGGAAGGTTGTAGGCTGTATTTTGGGTACTGGAGCAGATGCTGGTGCAATCCAGGCAGCTATACCTTGGAGATACCTGGCCATGGAATTCAGCTCATCCTGCTACTGTTGAAGCTGATTCACTAGCCCTGTAATATTAGAGGTCTGAAGCAAGTCCACTGAGCCCATGGCCTCAGAAAACTGTGACCAAGGGTTCTGGAGTCCTGTTGAATCCAGATTAGCTTGGCTGACAAGGAAAATATTCAACCTGGCTCCTCGAAAATGAGCCAGAACTGCTAGAGAAAATCTGGAAGACTCTGGAATAGCAGATCATCGTGCTCCCAAAAGGGCAAAGCCTATGCTAAGGTGGTGCCACCCAGCAGTGACAAGATATAGATGTCCTTGGAATGGTCAGTGGGGAAGAACATGAACTGCAGCTCAAAATGCATGTGGAATTTCTTAGTATCTCCATGATAATGTGAAGGTGCGGGCAATTGTAGGAGCGGCCTATGAGGGGAGGCAGAGCTAGAAGGAGGCAGAAACACTGGAGGCAGAGCCGGTGTAGGGATCAGGGTGTCCATATGGTGCATGAGTCTTTCCAGTACCATAGTCATCTGATTAAGACCCCCTTGCTGTTCTTGGACATGTTGAGCCAGGTCTGATACAGTCTGAAACAAGGTCAAGTCCACCAAGTCCATGGCCTCAGCAATCTCTTAGATTTGTGGACCCTTGCTGTGGTAGCAAGATTGGCTCAACCTATGGGGAAGGCCCCATAGGCTCTCACCAACATGGGGGGGGGGGGGGAGCTATGCAGAGAAGAGACTGACTAGGAGCTTCACCTATACCAACCCATTTCCTCTTGGGTTAAGACCTTGGATTCCAGGGGCTGGCAGGTCTTAGGCAAGAGTGTCT
This sequence comes from Rhinatrema bivittatum, assembly GCF_901001135.1. Taxonomy (NCBI): domain Eukaryota; kingdom Metazoa; phylum Chordata; class Amphibia; order Gymnophiona; family Rhinatrematidae; genus Rhinatrema; species Rhinatrema bivittatum. The sequence goes on along the minus strand of NC_042616.1, from coordinate 365,181,187 downwards.
GTGGCTGTGGCACGCAAGAATGGCCAGTATCCAGTCAAGGGTCAGAGGCAGGCAGCAACAGGAATGGTCAGTGTTCAGGTGAGGGTCAGATTCAGAAATCAGTCCAAGGGGAGATAAGAAGCTGAGGCAAGGAAAGCTGAGAAGACAAGGTGAGGCTGGGCTGGAGAAATGAGGGAAGGCTGGGCTGTAGAAATGAAACAATGCTGGCATGCAGGAGGATACCACTTCACCTACAATATAGATACACTACACCTAAAATATAGATGACCCATTGTTCTGGCGAGGAGGGGAAGTCTGGGGAAGCCCTGAATAGGGCTGAGGCTCTGATGTCATCTGAGTTAAGTGGCGGTGATGGCAGCATCCTGAACTATTAGAGGGGAGTCTGGCCATATTCTGCTGTGAGGACATGGCCAGCTGGCTGGTGGTGGCGGTGTAAGTCCAGTGGTTCACTGGGCCTTCCCATGAGCTATGACTTTTAGTCAGAGCACCATTTTTCTTCACTTCCCTTGGAATTCTGGGATTTTTAGTTCTCTATTATTTTTCTTGCTCTGGAGGCCGGGCCCTTCATCACTTATTCTGGCAGCTTTTTCCTTTAGACTTGTCATTTCTTCCTCCTTCAGGGATGAAGATAGGAAGTACACCTAATCACAACAAGGTTTATAAAATTAAGTATTGCAGATGGGAAAAATCCATGAATAGTAAGTAACCTTGTTTTCTAGTGTTTGAGAACCAGTTCACAATATTGTTCTCAGGTAATGTCTGATGGTAAAACTGGAACTTTACTAATGATTGTATTTATTTATGAAACCAGTAAAGATGCTGTTATGGAAATTGTTAGTAGCAAAATAATATTCATGTATGCTAACCATAAAGGTCACATTTTATGATCTAGCTAGAGTCATACGGAATAAACAGAAAAGTTTTGATTTGGAAAGATTTTATTTAAATAATTGTGACAGTTTCTATTCTTTATCTTTCCATACTTAAGAATTGTTTTGAACTCAATGCAATTTGTCTTCTTTTCAATGATGTCAAATCTTTTTAATAGTGAATAATATTCTACATTCAAAGCTTCATATATAAAAATTCTTTCAATCCTAGAATTTAAGACTTTAATAATAATTAACTCTGTCTTACCAATACTAAATTATACCTGAAAATTCAATTACGTTTTATGCAGTAACTTTTATTTTAAGAACTGCATCAATGGAAGACAAATATTTTCTGAAATATACCCAACACTTTGACTTTCCTTTGCTTGTAGTGACTGATATCTAAGAGTACCTAGTACACTATAGGATAGATTTTAAAAAGGAGCGCGTGAGCATACATGTGCACGCGCTACCTGGCACGCACACAAGTATACCCGATGTTATAACATGCACGTGCAGGCGCGCAAGTCATAAAATCCGGGGTCGGCGCACACAAGGGGGTGCACAATTGTGCACCTTGCACGCGCTGAGCCTGCTCCGAGCAGTGCTGCCTTCTCCCGTTCCCTAACCCCCCACCCTATCTTCCCTTCCCTTCCCCTACCTCCCCTGCCCTTTCTCCCCTACCTTTTTTTCTTCTTTTTTTATCTCGAAACTTACTTTGGCCCTGGGGCCGAAGTAAGTTGCACCCGCCAGCCAACTGCCGGCGAGCGATCCCTGGCACAGCGGGAAATTGGCCGCTGTGCTGGGAGCCTGCCCCTGCCCCGCACTGCCCCGCCCATGTCCCGCCCCCTCCCCCGCCCCTTTTTTAAGCCCCGGGAGTTACATGCGTCCCAGGGCATTACGTGCGTCTTTGGGCCTTTTTATAATAGGCCCGGCGCGTGTAACCCTTTAAAAATCCGGCCCTATAGCTATTGCATAAGAGCTCCTGGGGCATGTGAGAATAATTCTGCTGGGTTTCCCCTCTCACATTGTTTATTTCTATTGCAGTAATGAATGCATTAATTCCACATTATTCCAAGAATAATAAAAAATATATTTCCCTTCATTCATACCTTCTTTCTCTGAAGGCAAATAAACTGTTCTAAAGAACTCATCTAAATATATTATAGTAGTTTTTAAAATATAATTCCAATAATAGATAATATCAATAATTGACCATTGGCAAATGATTCAGGTATGACTAGACTTTTTTCAATAAGGTTTTAACCATTATTGCTCATAATCAACATTTTTCTACAGTAAAATATCTGTGATCATAAACTGACTGTAAGGATAATATTTTCTACTTGTGGTTTAAATTCGGTTTAATAAAAATGTGTTTGGTTTTGTGTGGTATGAAGATGTTTGCAGTGGATTCCAGTTAGTATGTGCAATAACATATTCCTCACAAAGTAGCTTAGTGATGAGATCAGCATGCTGAGAACCAGGAAAATGAGTGTTCAAGTCCTGCTTCTGCTCTTTGTGACCTTGGGCCATCCACTTCACCCTTCCTTGCCTCAGATATGAACTTAGATTGCCCTCTGAGGACAGGACAATACCTGCAGTACCTGAATGTAACTTGCCTTGAGCTACCAATGAAAAGGTATGTGGCAAAATCTAAAATAAATAAACATGAGTGATTATTTTGTTTTATGGGGTTTTTTTTTTTCCTATGCCTTTGACAAATCAGCGATACTGAAGTTAAGAAAACAGATGGACTCATTCTAATCTAGAAATTCAGTGCTGCCAAAAAAGGGAATCTGTTCTATGCATTGTATTTCTGAAACAATGGATACAAAAAGTATGCCAGCTTATTAAATTGTTACCGAACAATTCAGTGCTACAGCTAAATCATCTTGGAATCAATACCATAATTATTCCGAGTGCATATATTTTTAAGACCATTTATTTAATTGATGCCACTGACTCTGCCAAGAACCAGAAACAAGCATATTGCATTTGTCAATAAAAGAACATACTGTTTATTAGCCACAGTATTAAGCTGAATGTCCATTCGATGCATGTCCAGTAGGTTAATCTGAAAGAGCTGTAGCCCAAACTAGGTCAGAATGTCAAAAATATAGTAAAAAGTGAAGTTCTTGAGTGATGTCCATAAATTGATTGATTGATTATTCATCAGCTTGAACAAGTTTGTATATATATTCCAGTCTCAGTTTTCTTGGCAAGTCCTGAAAAAATGCCTGTGCTTCTCAGATTGTAATGGATAAAACTCCACTATATCTTAACTCCACTTTAAATTGAATTTCTACAGAATGAATTTGAAAAGAAAATTTGCCGTGACTAATTAGGGAAAATAAACACAGTAACCGTTTGAGTCACTATTAATTACAATGTGAGAGTATGTCTGCTGTGTGTGTGTGTGTGTGTGAATGATTGTGCATGCATTGTGTGTGTTTATCTGAGTGAGTGTGCATGCAAAGTGTGTGTTTGTGTGTATGTATATGGGGGAAGGGGAATCTAATCTAAACAAGCTTCTCATTCCTTAATGCTGGATTTCGGTAACTGCCTAATATTGTCCCATATCAGAAAATTGAATCTTATTTTATGAAACATATGTTAAGAAGTTGTATACATTCAATAATTACTCTATAACAGCCCTGTTTTTATGCAAAGCTAACTAGATATTGTCATATTAAAGCTGCAAAATTCATTTTATTGCTTATGAAACACATGTTTAAAAAATAAATAAAAGACACCCTTTAATTATTTCAAGAGTGTTCATACTGAATCAGCAGCCTACTGGATATTGCATTTGTTTAAAACTCAATCATGCAAAATGAAGACTCGATTTGAAAAATTTTAATAAAGATAACCAGCCTATCATTATATCATTTGAATGCTAATCGGCACTTTCATTCAGCCGAGGGAGTACTGATAGTGTCATCTTTGCTGGAGGCTCTTTATTTTGCAATAAAAACATTTACATTCTAATGATTTTATTAAAGCATAGTAGCTGTCAGCAGCCCCAGATGACTCCCTGGCAAACTGTATCAGTTATCAACTCATATTGCCTTTATCAAAACCACCCAGTGGTGAGCCAAGGCCTGCCACAATGAGATGTCTATTGCTCGGAGAGTTGGTATTTAATCATTTCTTCTCCAGTATTGTTCTGCTTACAGTGCATAAATAAGTGCTTCAAATAACCCCAGAGTGCTCCTGACAATGAAACAAAGTATCGCTCCTATTTATCTTTCTCACATTCTTCAGAAGCCCTCTTTTCTGTTGTTGTTGCTGCAGGCACTCTTTTTATACACTATAACCTATCATCATTCAACAGCTCTGAATTTCTCCATGATGGGCGGTAGGATTCACAGATAGAGTCTTTTTCCAATCAAAGGGGGGTGATATTATTTGCTCTGGAAAGCAACATAATGAATACTGGAAACAACTGGATTAAAGGCGAGAGATGGACTGTGAAGAGATGGTGACCTTAACAGAAGAACGGAGAAAGAAAAAAAAATAGGTTGCCATTTTTGTCCTTGTAACAAAGAATTTTTTTTTTAATAGAGAGAGAGAGAGAGAAAAGAATAAGATATGAAACCCAAAAAGACAGAAAGAGAACAGCAATAAATGGAATCCGACTGATCACAGTCTTGTAAACTTAGTTGCTAAATAACTTGTCAACTTTCTCTAAAACCACTGCAAATAAATCAACCACAAATATTTTCTTACTTGTTTGGATAAATAATTTTGAGAAATGTTCTCATCATGACCATTTTAGCATAGTGACAAGAAAATGAAAAAATGAGAGAAGAATTTAAACTGGGTTAGAGTCCCAAGTGTCCTCTAAAATTTTGCTTCACTTTATAAACCACTCCAATATTTTAAACATAGTAATTTCCCAAATATTGCTCAAGGCAGCTTACAGCCTTATTAGTATTCAGGTACAATAAGTCCCTGCCACAAAGAACTTACAATCTAAGGGGTCCATTTTTCAAGCTGCATTAGGCATTTATTGTACAGCAAGTGCCTTGAGTTAGTGATAACGCATGACATTTTAAACACAGCATGTTATTTTTGCCCCCAATAATATACACATGCTAATGAGCTGCTTCATATGCAAATGCTTTGCAAATGTATGCAAAGCAGCTCATGGAAAGAAAATAGCATGCCTAGACTGAAAAATTGAAAGCTGTTTTATTTTAATGAAAATTACCTACAACTCTAGAATTGTACTTAATAGTCCCTAAGGAGCATTGGGATGCTATTGTGCATCTTGTTGCTCCTGGCTGTTAGTTAATGGGCCCAAGAGGCCCAAACACCCTCCTCCAAACTGTTAAAACCCCAGTGGTCTTGTGAGGATCCCACCCTCATCACACCACCCCCGCAGCTTCTAGAGGCATCCCCAATAGACAAAAGTTTTTTTTTTAAAGTTTTAAATTGCATAGTGCTGGCCCTTCCCCATCCTTTTCAACCCTGACCCTTGGTTAAAAAAAACAAAAAATCAAAACAAAATACTCCCTAGCCTTCAAATCCCTCCAGGGATCTGCAAGCCACCCCCCCCCCCCCCCCAAGCTATAGAACACCATCACCATCTTAGGGGCCAATGCTGTGTGATTTAAAACTTAAAAAAAATGTTCTTGAGAAGCCACCTCTAGTGGTGGTGGTGGTTGTGGTGGGGGTGGGGGATGGGACAGGGGGCTCTAAGAAGACCGCTTGGGTCCGTTAACTATGAGGTGGTCTTAGGTTGAGGCGCTGCCAATGTGCAGCAATTACAGGCCACCTAACCCATGGTGTTTTACCTCCAGTGAAAATACTGCATGGTTCCTTAAGCTGCCGGATCCAGTACTGCAGCTTAGTAAACACTGCAGCATTTTCTTCCTCTGGGGGAAAATTTTGCAGCTTAGTAAAATGACCCCCTAAGTTTGTACCTGAGGCAATGGTAAATAAAGCGACTTGCCAAAGGTCACAAAGGACGCCAGTGAGGAAACTAGGATTTGATTGCTGATTGTCCTCATTCTCTGCTGTTTGCGCTAACTACTAGGCCACTTCCATTCCCTAAGGTGTCTCCGTACCTTAGAATGTAATTGTCTTAGAGCCACTGATTCTAAGAATGGTCTCACTAATGAGTTTTAACACTTTAAAATTATTGTTCAGTTAATGCAATTCTAGTTACTGTCCTCTGATGAAAGGGTTTGTTTTGGTTTTCAAGTTCATATACTGTAACACCATTTTGCTGGGTTTCTTTAGCCACTGAGTTTAACTGCATTTAATTTTTCCTTTTTTTTTTTTTTTCAATTTGCCTGATGTGGCAGGTTATTTTTAAACTGCCTCTGAGAATTTGAATATTACTAAGAGTTTCTCTCCACAGGGAATCATTGGCTATTGTTTTCAGAACAGTCCAATGGTAGCTGAAGGCCACACCTTTACTCTATCTTTATGCCTTGGAAAGCAGCTGTGGACTTTGTGTTTGGATGGTAGCTGTGGAGGCATTGCATACTCTTTCTAATATTCATTGGACATTCCCAAGCTGAGTTGCTTAGTTCACTTATGCTAGGTATGTTATTCTTTGCTCTTTAAAATTCTGCTGGGTTTCAGTAGCCATTCAGTTTAACTGAATATAATATTTTCTTTTTCCTTTTCTTCAATTTACCAGAGATGGCTGATCTATTTTTAAACTGCCTTTTGGAATTTGAATCTTAATCTCACCCATTTTATGTGAACTCCCAGCCACCTCTCTGCCCTTTCTTCATATGCACACTCCACAATCTCATGGTGGACAGCCCTTCCCTATCTTTAAGGATCCTCATTGGCAGATGTTAAACTGTGTTTAATTTCTCCTACCTCCTTCATAGTTTACTAATTTCTTGTGTTTGAGTTTAGACAGAACTCCATCTTGTCCCTGTTTTTGTTACTTAAAAATTTCTTAAATAATAAATACATAAAATATGCAGACAGAAGTCCAGCAGAGATATCCAGTCTTTTGCAGCAAGTGCTACATGAATGATTAAATTCCTGTCAGGGAAATATTTTATGCACGCACCTGGCGCAAGGATCTCCTAGCACTCAGGGAATGAGGATGGTCTCTGGAAGCTAGAGTTGCTGACCTGGAGAAACTGAGACAGACAGAAAAGTCCACAGAAGAGACCTTTAGGGACATAGTAAAGCAGTCCACCTCCACACTGGCAGCCCTGTGCTTTGTTGGAGAAGCAAGGTCACGAGGAACTGAGGGAAACAGAGAGGTTTATAAATGAGAGCTGCAGGGATATAGTAGAGGTTTTACATCTCCATTCTAACCTTTCTACTGCCTTGGAGAACCAAGTACACAAGAGAGGAGAACAGCACTTTTCAGTGGCAGGGAGTTTTCCTGTAGTTGGGGCATGCCTTCCAGAAGAAGTGTTATCTTTTTGCTCCAAGGATACATCTTTACAGCAGTGTGTCAAGAAGGGATAGGACTGCTGTGTTTATTGGTGATTCGATCATTAGAAATAAAAAGATAGCTGAGTGGCTGGTAGATGGAAGGGTTGCTTGGCAACTTGCCTGCCTGATGCATAGGTAGCGGATCTCATATTTCACTTAGACAGGATTTTAGAAAGTGCTGGGAAGAAGCTGGCTATCATTGTTTCCGTGGGTACCAATGACATAGGAAGATGCAGGAGGGAGGATATGGAGAATAAATGTAGGCTTCTAGGTAGTAAGCAAAAATCCAGAACTCTTTATGGTTGCAATCTTAGAAATGCTACATTGCTACCAGTTCCACCTGCAGGACCCCAGAAACAGGTGGAGTTGCAGATTCTCAAAGTGTAGATGAAGCAATGGTGCTGGGAAGAAGGCTGTAAATTTATTCGGAGCTGGGAACTTTAGGAAAAAGAAGATGCTATTCCAGTAGGATCGGCTTCAACTTAACCAAAGTGGAATCCAGCTGCTGGCACTAACAATTAAAAAGGAAACAGAACAATCTTTAAACCAAACTATGGAGGAAAGCCTACAGTCACTCAGGAGTGCATGGTTCAGACTATGGTATCCACAAAGAACATCTTTAAACAAAGGAAAATACATTGTCATGACTATGAACTAGTAGATGTAGTGTATTTGGATTTTCAGAAGGCGTTTGACAAAGTCCCTCATGAGAGGCTTCTAAGAAAACTAAAAAGTCATGGGATAGGAGGCAATGTTCTTTCGTGGATTACAAACTGGTTAAAAGACAGGAAACAGAGAATAGGATTAAATGGTCAATTTTCTCAGTGGAAAAGGGTAAACAGTGGAGTGCCTCAGGGATCTGTACTTGTACCGGTGCTTTTCACTATATATATATAAATGATGTGGAAAGGAATACATGAGTGAGGTTATCAAATTTGTGGACGATACAAAATTATTCAGAGTAGTTAAATCATAAGTGGATTGTGATATATTACAGGAGGACCTTGTAAGACTGAAAGATTGGGCATCCAAATGGCAAATTAAATTTAATGTGGACAAGTGCAAGGTGTTTCATATAGGGAAAAATAACCCATGCTATAGTTACACGATGTTAGGTTCCATATTAGGAGCTACTACCCAGGAAAAAGATCTAGGCATCAGTGTATAATACTTTAAAATCATTAGCTCAGTGTGCTACAGCAATCAAAAAAGCAAACAGAATGTTAGGAATTATTAGGAAGGGAATGGTTAATAAAACGGAAAATGTCATAATGCCTCTGAATCGCTCCATGGTGAGACCGCACCTTGAATACTGTGTATAATTCTGGTTGCCGCATCTCAAAAAGGATATAGTTGAGATGGAGAAGGTACAGAGAATGGCAACCAAAATGATAAAGGGGATGGAACAGCTCCCCTTTGAGGAAAGGCTGAAGAGGTTAGGGTTGTTCAGCTTGGAGAAGGGACGGCTGAGGGGGGTTATGATAGAGGTCTTTAAAATCATGTGAGGTCTTGAACGAGTAGATGTGAATCAGTTATTTACACTTTCGAATAATAGAAGGACTAGGGGACATAACATGAAGTTAGCAAGTAACACATTTAAGACTAATTGGAGAAAATTCTTTTTCACTCAATGCACAATAAAGCTCTGGAATTTGTTACCAGAGGATGTGGTTAGTGCAGTTAGTGTAGCTGGGTTCAAAAAAGAGGTTTGGATAAGTTCTTGCAGGAGAAGTCCATTCACGGCTATTAATCAAGTTTACATAGGGAATAGCCACTGCTATTAATTGCATCAGTAGCATGGGATCTTCTTAGTGTTTGGGTAATTGCCAGGTTCTTGTGGCCTGGTTTGGCCTCTTTTGGAAACAGGATGCTGGGCTTGATGGACCCTTGGTCTGACCCAGCATGGCAATTTCTTATGTTCTTATGAAGTGGTCAACACTAATTCCAAGCTATCTGGATTATCTACTTGTAAGATGGGCATGGAAAAGAACACTTTGTGATGATTGTATTCAAATGCCAGAAGTATGAAAATAAGATGGAAGGGTTAGAATGTATTGCACTAGAGGAACATATCGATGTAATAGGCATATCAGAGATCTGTTGGAAAAGGAAAACCAGTGGAACATGATGACACAAGGGTACTGTTGCTGATCTGATGCTAGAAGTTAGCAATCTGATATTGATCAGATGCCTGATGGGAGGAGCAATCAGATAGTTGTTATATATAAGAGTTGAGGGTGGATCCTTGGACCAGTGGCAGATGACCATATCCCTGGGGGATGATCCTGAGAGGGACCACCGGTCAGGCTCAGAGATAGGAGACAAACACACACTAGTTCTTTTATTAGACAGTATAGTGAACCACTAGAGATGGCAGGAGTGAGCTGGTAAGCCCGGCTGGGCTGTAGTCCCTCAGATACTGGAACAGCAATCCCTGGAGACTGAGCTGAAGAGAGACTGAGATATAGTGAGTAGGCAGGGTATGCAGATGATAACACTCACACAATGTCTCAATGAAGCCCAGGAACTGGAAAGTATAGGCCCTCAAGGAGCAAGTACCTGGTTCCAGGGAAAGCTCAGAGAGAACGATGGTAACTCACTGATGTAGCTGAGATAATTGGTAGTGAAGACTTCCAGGCAGAAGAGTATACTAAGTAAGTCTGGGATGAGGACCCTCGAGGGATGAGGGTCCTCGAGGGTCCTCGAGGACCGTCGAGGAACCGGTTCCAGTCTGTCACCTGCAAAAAACAAGGAGAGAGCGAGGCCCCCGAGGAATGGGTACCTCTGGTAAGTCCGAGGAGGCAGAGTAGCTTAGACAGACAAAGCGAGTCCATTGTTAATCCTTGCTAACTCAATGTGTTAGCAAATTCCAAGACCTTAAATATCCATTGCGGGTGACATCATCTTCGGGGGATGCCCCCAAGGTTGCACCAATGCTGGTACTTGAATCGGGGCCGTGCCGCGCGCGCGCCCCTGGGCCTCCTGGAAACATGGAGATTGCAGCATCGAGCCGGTCCGGGAGCGCCGGAGGACAAGTGGCAGGAGAATGCCACGGCAGCCAATTTTCCCGCTGACAGAGAGGGAGGCGCCAGAGAGGTAAGGAGGGTGGAGAGAGGGCATCAGGCACCAATGGACACAACAGGTACAAAACATATTGAAGTGATACAGTAGATAGAAATAGTGGTGGCCCTATATGTCAAAACTTTCATAGAATCAAGTAAAATAGAGATTCGAGATGAAACAAACTGACATCTGGAATCATTATAGATTTAAAAAAATGTCATGCATTGGGAATATAGGAATATAGTAGTGGGAGTTTACTATCACATACCTGACCAGGATGGTGAAACAGAAAATGAAATGCTAGGAGAGATTAGACAGGTTACTAAGTGTGGAAACAAAATAATAATGGGAGATTTCAATTGCCCTAACATTGATTGGGTAAATGTCTCATCTAGACATGACAAAGAGATCAAGAACCAACAGGTTAAGGGGGTGGGCTACCTTAGATTCTAGGTCTCACTGAAATGCAGGATCTAGTGCAAGAGGTAGCAGTGGTGGAGTTGCTTGTCAATAGTGATCATTTCAGATAGTCACTGAAGAAAAAAAAAAGTACATTTATTTATTTATTTATTTGAAATATTTTATTTAAAATCTTTTCTATACCATCATTAAGTTATTTACCATCATAACGGTTTACAGGCTGGCACAAATAGGCAAAATAAATGTTAGTACTTTAACAGAGGTGCCAATAGATAACCGGTAACATAATTTCATACAATCATCAAAATACAGCTCCTTCATTACTTTAAAGTGCATAAATACAAAGGTTGTCTTTCATGATCTTCTTTCTACCTCCATGAGGGATGCTGCTGCTGCTGGAACTGTGGTTGAGGATGAGGGGCGACAATGATGAAAAAGGCCAGGTTCAATGCTCATGCTCTCTCTCTCTGTAATGCCTGCCCTTCCTGAGGAGTTTCTCTCAACATCATCAGTATCATCTACCTCCTCTACCTCTTTATTAGAGGGTGAGTCCTACTCACTAGACCTTGTAAATTCTCATCACATACTACTTCTTCAATATCTTCTAATTCAGTGGTTCTCAACCTTTTTTCTGTCGGGACACACCTGACAGATGGTTCTCACATGCGTGACACACTGACCCATGATCGTCACAGGGCTAGATGTAAATGTACAGTTTGCATCCACGGGAACCCCCCTGATCCACAATAATGGATGTAAAGCAGAATTATGACATTCCCCATTCAACTCACTCTACAAAAAAGATATTCTGGTTCTGGTGTCATCTCAGTAACAGCAACTCAAACTCCTTCTACTTTCAGGCTCAATAGCCCTACTTATGAAAAGACAGCAGTTTACCACCAATGCATGTCCTCTTGAGAAAACGCAACAAATAAGACTGATAAAACACTTACATGCTAGTAAAATATCTCTGTAACAGACATAGAACCGACCTAACATGCTCCCAGGATCTGTAGTAATGCAAATAAACTAATCCACACACAGTTACACCTGTATTATGGAATACACTCAAACAGGAGCAACCCTATCTATGAAAAGGCAACACTACAAATATTAAATCAGACCCTAAAAACCAATACACCTCTTATTAGGAAAACAGAACTAGCAAGCAGCTATAGATCCCCACACAGAAATAATTGTAAAACTATACTAATAAGCAGAATAAATGTTTCACAACAACTATGAACAGAATACCATCCAACAATTAAAAACTCATAAAAACTATTAAAAATTCTCCAAACACCAATAAAATATTTCAAAAAAAGCAGACACATCACATAATATTAAATAATTAAAATAGCAGTCAATCAAGAAAAATAAACTTAAAAAGCCACCTTTACTTACCCCCTCCAGCAGCTCTCCTACTCCTCTTCCATGCAGGCTGTAGCACACACCAGAAGCAGCAGTAGTGGCTAAGCTCTATACTCATGGTCCTCTTCCTTAGGGCCCATGTCTCTCTCACACACACACACACCATACCAGTCATGCCCCCATGACCAGTTTCTGTCTCTCACACACCAATCATCTCCCAGTCTTTGACAAACACACCAGTCACCTTCCTGAACAGTTTCTCTCATGCCATACACACACACACAGGCTTCCCACTCCCGTGTTCCACTTACATATATGGGCTTCTCACTCTCATAATCACTTTCTCTTTCTCACATACACTCACCAGTCTCTCACTCCCATGCTTGTTCTCATCCACATGCACAGGCTTCTCATTCCCATAATCACTTTCTTTCTCTCCCACATACACACACACCAGTCACCTGATCTCTCTCATGCATACACACACACACAGGCTTCCCACTCCCATGTTCTCTTTCAGAAATACAGGCTTCTCACTCCCATGCTGTATCTCACACACTCCCAGCTTTCTCACTCCCATGCTCACTCTTCACATGCACAGGCTTCTTATTCCCATAATCACTTTCTTTCTCTCTCTCACATACACACAAACACACACCAGTCACCTGATCTCTCTCATGCATATACACACACACATAGGCTTCCCACTCTCATGTTCTCTTTCAGATATACAGGCTTCTCACTCCCATGCTGTGTCTCACACACACACAGGTTTCTCACTCCCATGCCCACTCTTCACCTGCACAGGCTTCTCATTCCCATCATCACTTTCTCTCTCTCTCTCACACACACACACCCGTCACCTGATCTCTCTCATGCATACACACACACACAGGCTTCCCACTTCCATGTTCTGTCTTATATACACAGGCTTCTCCCTCCCATGCTGTGTCTCACACACACCCAGGTTCTCACTCCCATGCTCACTCTCTTCACATGCACAGGCTTCTCATTCCCATAATCACTTTCTCTGTTACACACACACACACACACACACACACACACCCAGTCTCTCTCTCATTTCCATGCTCGCTCTCCACGTGCACAGGCTTCTCATTCCCTGAATCACATTCTCTCTCTCACATTCACATACACACCAGTCACACCGTCACCTTACCAACCAGCCCCTCTCATATACATGCACACACACAGGCTTCCCACTCCCATGCTCTCTCTCACATAATCAGGCTTCTCACTCCCATGCTTTCTTTCACATACACCCCCACAACACCAGGCTTCTTACTCCCATGCTTTCTCACATACCCAGATTTCTCACTTCCATGCTTTCTCTCTCTCTCTTCTCTCTCTCACACACACACACCACACACATCCCTGACTGTCTCACACTCTCACATACACATCAGTCATCTCCTTGAGCAGTCACTTTCATTGTCTCTCACATATACACATACATCGGCTCTCTGACCAGTTTCTCTCAATCACACACATACTCTCGATCAAATACATTCACTCACTTACACACAGGCTGTCAATCACACACATTTTCTCACTTACACACAGGCTGGCTGGCTGTTTCTCTCTCTTTCTATCACTCACTTCCTCTCCCCCCCCCCCCCGAGCACAAACGGTAGCTGCTCCTCCTCCTCCAGCCCCCGCAGGCCAAGAAGGAAGAATTCCATCGATCGCGGGAGGCTCATGCTGCTCTCTCCTTTCCCTTCCGCTTTCTCCCCCAGAGCAGGAAGATCAGCTGCCTCTCCTGCTGCCACTGGCCTCCTGCTATCTTCGGGCGTCGGGCCGTATGGTCCGCCGAACTTCCTGTCGGGGGGGGGTAGCGGAAGCGCAGCGCACAACGTCCGCTTCCTCCCTCCCCCCCCCCCCCCCCGACAGGAAGATCGGCGGACCATACGGCCCGACGCCCGAAGATAGCAGGAGGCCGGTGGCAGCAGGAGAGGCAGCTGATCTTCCTGCATTGGGGGGAGGAAGCGGAAGCTGCACGCAGCGCTTCCGCTCCCCCCCGAACAGGAAGACTGGTTGGCCATACGGCCGCAGCAGCGCTTCCCCATGTGTGCTGTGATGGCGCGCGAGGCGTGGGTTCTCTTGCGGTACGGCCTTTCTTCTTCCCGCGCACCACTTCCTGTTCCGGGTCGGGGGGGGGAATGCAGGCGCGGGAAGAAGAAAAGGCCAGCCGCGGATGCCACAGCTTTTTTTTTTTTGCACCGCTGCCGTTCCCGCTGGGCTTGAACGTGCTGATAGCCCAGCGGCAACGGCAGCAGGGAAGAACGAGCAGCGGGAGGGACCGGGAGCTACGCGACACACCTGCCGGTGCTTGGCGACACACTAGTGTGTCGCGACGCACCGGTTGAGAACCGCTGTTCTAATTCATGGAAACTGAGACATGATTCTTCCTCAAAATCAGTTTTTGAAAAAGCTGCTTCCTTTAACTTAGAAGCAGCAATCATGGAGGATCACACTGCTGGTTTTCAGTTTTTTTCAATATATATATAAATGATGTGGAAAGGAATACATGAGTGAGGTTATCAAATTTGTGGACGATACAAAATTATTCAGAGTAGTTAAATCATAAGTGGATTGTGATATATTACAGGAGGACCTTGCAAGACTGGAAGATTGGGCATCCAAATGGCAAATTAAATTTAATGTGGACAAGTGCAAGGTGCTTCATATAGGGAAAAATAACCCTTGCTGTAGTTACACGATGTTAGGTTCCATATTAGGAGCTACTACCCAGGAAAAAGATCTAGGCATCATAGTGTATAATACTTTAAAATCATTAGCTCAGTGTGCTACAGCAATCAAAAAAGCAAACAGAATGTTAGGAATTATAGGAAGGGAATGGTGAATAAAACGGAAAATGTCATAATGCCTCTGAATCGCTCCATGGTGAGACCGCACCTTGAATACTGTGTATAATTCTGGTCGCCGCATCTCAAAAAGGATATAGTTGAGATGGAGAAGGTACAGAGAATGGCAACCAAAATGATAAAGGGGGTGGAACAGCTCCCCTTTGAGGGAAGGCTGAAGAGGTTAGGGTTGTTCAGCTTGGAGAAGAGATGGCTGAGGGGGGATACGATAGAGGTCTTTAAGATCATGAGAGGTCTTGAATGAGTAGATGTTAATTGGTTATTTACATTTTCGGATAATAGAAGGACTAGGGGACAAACCATGAAGATAGCAAGTAGCACATTTAAGACTAATTGGAGAAAATTCTTTTTCACTCAACGCACAATAGAGCTCTGGAATATGTTGCCAGACGATGTGGTTAGTGCAGTTAGTGTAGCTGGGTTCAAAAAAGGTTTGGATAAGTTCTTGGAGAAGTCCATTAACAGCTATTAATCAAGTTTACTTAAGGCTAGATTTTAAAAGCCCCGCACTCGTAAATCCTGCCGGATTTACACGAGCAGGGCAGTCGCGCGCCGGCGCACCTATTTTACATAGGCCGCTGGTGCACGCAAAGCCCTGGGAAGCGTGTAAGTCCCGGGGTTTCGTAAAAGGGGTGGGAGGGGGCGTGCCCGGGGCATGTCGGTGGTCGGGGGCGGTCCAGGGCGGGTCCGGGGCGTGGCGACAGTTTGGGGGTGGGCCGGGAGGGCAGTCCCGAGTCCCCCGGCACTGCAGCCTGTGCCGGGGGATGCCGAGGCGTGCTTCAAGCAGGCGTAACTTGCACAACAAAGGTAGGGGGGGGATTTAGGTAGGGCTGGGGGTGAGGTAGATAGGGGAAGGGAGGGGAAGGTGGGGGGACGCGAAAGGAAAGTTCCCTCCGAGGCCGCTTCGATTTTGGAGTGGCCTCGGAGGGAACAGAGGCAGGCTGCGCAGCTCGGCGCGTGCAGGCTGCCGATTTTGCACAGCCTTGCACGCACCAACCCCAGATTTTATAAGATACGTGTGGCTACACGCGTATCTTATAAAATCCGGCGTACTTTTCTTCGTGCCGTTTGCGCGAACAAAAGTACGCACGCGCGTATTTATTTAAGATCTACCTCTTAGGGAATAGCCACTGCTATTAATTGCATCAGTAGCATGGGATCTTCTTAGTGTTTGGGTGATTGCCAGGTTATTTTGGCCTGGTTTGGCCTCTGTTGGAAACAGGATGCTGGGCTTGATGCACCCTTGGTCTGACCCAGCATAGCAATTTCTTTTGTTGTTATGTAGTGGCACATGCTCTCCCAAATTGAATTTCTTATGGCTTGAGCTAATTTCCATTCCTGGCTTTCTTCAGCTAAAAACATATCTAGCTGCAGAAAGCCCCTGTCTAAGGGCAGGACTCTCTTCTCACTGCTATTACTGCATGTGCTTCTGAAATCAAGGGCTGGCTCTGAAGGAACACCCAATCATCTGCCCCTGTCATTTTTATGCCCAGAGCCATTCTATCCTCTCCTCTTTCTTTGCAGTGGCATGATGGAATTAGAAGGGTCTACTGGGGGGGTTGATGTCACAATTTACTTTATTGATACTCTTCTACTCACCAGCTCCTCTATAATACTGACAGTGTCTGTCTGTCACTCAAAATCAAGTGACAGACTGAGTTTACTTCATTGCTTAGCAAGCACTGCCAACTTGAAAATCATTCATATTACTCATTTTTTTGTTATATAGATTATAGATACCCCACCTTCATCCCAGGCTGGAAGAAAATCTTCCAAATAAGAGTCAATTAGGGATTTAGAATAACATACAGTTAACCTGATTTTAGTTATTGATTCATTTTAATCTTGTTGCTGGTCATTCACAAACATAAGTCACCTGGCATTCACAGACACAAGTCACTGCTGCGGCCAGGCCCACTTACCCTGTTTGCCTGCTCCAGCTCCTGGTTCCGCCTTTCCTGCAGCCGTGGGCAGCTGTCTGCTACCCGAACTGCAACCAGTACTCCCAGCTCCTCCGCTGACTTCTCAGCTCCTCAGCGGGCCTCCCCGTGTGGCCTGCAGGGAGACACCGCTGTCTCGCGCCATGCCGCTTCCTAGGTGCCCGCGAGCATCTGCTCTACCTTTGAAGGGGCCATGGTGGGAAACCACCCCGTGGCCCCGGATGATGATGTCACTTGGTCCCGGTACTTAAGCCCGTGCCCAGCCAGTGCTCCCTTGCCTTGGCAACAGGTCACCATGTTAGTCGTGTGCTTAGTTGCTCGTTTCTGTGCTTCGTCTGTGTTCCTGGTTCCCGGTTTGCTCCTGCTTTGTCTGTTTTCCTGGTTCCCGGTTTGCTCCTGCTTCATCTGTGTTCCTGGTTCCTGGTCCTGCCTTGCTCCTGGTATCTGTTCCTGTTCTCGTGTACCATGTCTACGCTGCTTGTCTTTGTTACTGACTGATCTCCGGCTTGATTCCTGCTTCGTCTGACTACGCTACGGATTGATACCTGGCTTGACCTCTGCTAAATCTGACTATGCTCCTGCTTGATTCCTGGATTGACCTTTGCCTTGCCTGACCATTCTCGGACTGACTCCTGGTTTGACCTGTGCCCGTGTTACCACTTCTCCTTGCTTGCCACCTATCCCGACCACAGCCTGGTCTTCTACTCTGCTGCTGAATCTACTCTGGACTTGGCCTCTCAGGCTTCGGCCTGTTCTTGCTCGGGCACTATCTGTCTTGCTGCTAGTTCTCCATTGGCGCTCGGGTCTCTGGGACTCTGCCCCATCTGGACTTGTTCTCCTACCCAAGCTACCACTGCTGGCCTCTGGCGATCCCTTCATTGCATCCAGGAGGACCTCGGATGGAGGCCCACCTAAAACCAATCGGCCCCAGTACCCAAGGGCTCAACCTGCATGGAATGAGGGTGGTGTTTGTGAAGCTCCAGCTGGCCTCTGTCAATAAGCCAGCTCCACCTAGCAATGGAGGGGACCCATAGGGCTTGTCCTGCAGGTAGCATCAACCCCACCTCAGGCCAAGGGCCCACCTCTGGCGCAACAGTCACCTAGTTAACAATTTTAAACTTTAGATTTAAAGAAAACAAATAATTAAAAAACAAATGCATTGAAAATTTTAGCAACTCAGACAGAAGTCCAGCAGTGAGTTAGGAGCTATCCAGTCTTTTGCACCAAGTATCACATGTATAATTAGCTACCTGTTAGGTTGTAGAGATGTGCTTCATTTAAACATATCGGTTCGGGCTTCGGATCAGGCGCTCTGTGGAAAATTTTGGTTTTCCAAGGTTCGTTTTTTTTTTCCGGCAATTTTCAATGAAGTGCGTTAGTGCGCACTAATGCACATTACTGCACACTAACAACCAGTTAGTGCGCACTATCTCCGCATTAGTGTGCAGAACACTGAATGAGATAGTGCGCACTAGCTAGATGTTAATGCACATTAAGGCCCATTAGTGCACAGCAACAGGTTAGTTAGTGCGCCCTTATAAAACTTACAGTGCACTAAGTATGTAGTAGTGCATTGTTGCTAATGTTAGTGCACACTAAAAAAATGCTACTTAAAAATTAAAAAGTATCAATTCTGAGGAGTTTCTTAGCTAGAAAAACAGTGCACAGTAATTGGTATTGCTGCGCACTAAGAGATATGCAGTGCTCAGTAACACAGTTAGTGCACACGAACACGAAATACAAATTTTGCTGAAATTTCGGCAAAAATCGCTTCGTATATTGGTGCTACTGAACCATGATGAATTAGACAATATCATTGACATTGTCTAATTCGTGAAAAACAAATGCACATCCCTATTAGGTTGTACATATGCACCTGGTTCAAATAGATCCTGGCTCTCAGAGAATGAATCCAATCTCTGGATATCAGGGTGGCAGACCTGGAGGAACTGAGGCAGACCATCAGGTCCCAACTTCAGTCAAGCAGCCCTTGCGCTGTTTTGGAGGAGCAAGGACTCCTGGCAGGAAACCTTCACCTTGGTATAGCAGGAAATAATCCTGTAGCTAGGACCTGCCCTCCAAGTGATGATCTATCCTCTTGCACTGAGAAAGTGTCTCTAAGAAAGTGTGTTCAGAAAGGAAGAGTTAGGATGGCCATTAAAGTGGGTAATTTGATTATTAGGAATGTAGCTAGCTGGGTGGCTGGTTGACATTAGGATTGATTGGGACATGGCTTCAGGACTGAGCGCCACCATTGGGCTTGGATCTGAGCCCTGGCCTCGGCCAAAGCCCAGGTGTCAGAACCCAACTTCCAGGCTAGGCCAAGGTCTCGGGCCTGGGCTTGGGCTGAGGCACAGGTGTCAGATCCTGGCCCATGGACTGAAGTTATGTGCTCTACCTTGGCCTAGGTTAAGGCACAGGCCTCAGTTCCCGGTCTTTGACTGGGCCCAGTATTGGGCCTAGACCCAGGCCCTAGCTTAGGATGAGTCCCAGTGATCTGGAACTGGCCTCCAGGCTGGGCTCTGGCATCTGGCCTGGGCCAGGCCTGGAAATGGTGTCATATTCTCAGTGGAAAAGGTTGGGAAATTTCCCAGGCCTGAGCCTTTTCACAGTTCTCAGTTGGGGCCCCAGCATCAGGCCAGGGCATAGGCTGAGATGCCAGCGTCACTCTTAGGCATATGCTGCAGCCTCAGCTTGGGCTGCGGTCTATACGTAGATGAAATTACAGCTATGTGCCTAGGTCTAGACTGAGGTACTGGCATCATGCTTGGGCGTAAGCTTGGGTCCTGTTTTGGGTTTTGGCCTATTCCCTATGTGAGGTTCCAGCTTCAGGTCTAGGTCTAGGCCTAATGGGTGACTTTTTTAAATCATTTTGTTTTGAAAACAACCCAAAATGAAATAGGAAATGAGACAAAATTTCCTATTTCATTTCTCTCGAATGCCCTTTCCTAATCATAATGCAATCAAATTTCACATATTCACTGGAGGGAGGACATTACGTAGAATTACTAAGATAGCATATAATTTAAAAAAGGTCTGTAACTTTTTGGCTGGCTGTGGGACATCCCATGACTGGCTGCAGTTACCTCCATCTCCCCTCGCCACCAAAGTGGCTGAGACACCATGTCCCCAGGGCATCCTGAGCATGTTCCTGTGCAGCGCGGTGCCTCCTAAAGGTCCCACAGTGGGAAATACTTCAGCTGGCATTCTTTAATGTCAGAAGCCTGTCTATTTAAACCTTGGTTGCCCTCCACAGTCTTGTCTCAGCAACAGGTCCTCCTGCATTGCAATGCATGTTGCTATTGTCTCTTTGCCTTGCCTGGGTGTCTCCTCATCTTGTCTTGACTCATTGTCTTCTTGACTTATTGTCTCCTTGCCTCATTGTATCCCTGCCTCGTTGTCTCCTTGCCTCATTGACTTCTTGCCTCATTGTCTTCTTGCCTGCCTGCCCTTCTTGTCTCTGCTTGACTTCTGGTTCTGACCCTGATATCAGATTCTGACTATTCTTCTGAACTGCTGCCTGCCCTGAACCCATCTTGGACCCAGTTACTGTTTGCTTGCTGCCTGCCTGACCTTGGCACGGATTTGGATATCCTTGCTTGCTGCCAGCTCTGACCACTGCCCAAGACCTGTCTTCCTCAAACTGCTTCATACCAGATGTTTGTCTAATCCCTGCCAGTCCCTGGAACCTAAGTGCTCAATCTACAGGGAACGAAGCTTATATAGGTGAAGTTCCAGCTCCAGTCCTGGTAGAGTGAGTCTACCTGCTTTTGGCGTGGGCCTAGTGGATCCGCCTACTAGGCTGTGTCAACCACACCACAGTCCAAGGGCTCACATCCATGACAGGGAGACTTTGATATAATGAGGAAATTAGAAAAAAACTTAAGGATTGGCTGCAAAGGCTAAAAGATTGCCTGAGAAGTGGACATTGTTTTAAAATACCATTTTAGAAACCCAGATAAAATATATTCCTTCCATTAAAAAAGGCTGGATGTTGACCAAATGCCTGCCAGCATGGTTTAATGGTGAGGCAAAGGAGTCAGTTAAAGCATCATTCAAGAAATAGAAAATAGATCCAAATGAAGAAAATTAGCAAGAACATAATCACTAACAAATTAGATATAAACAGTAGTTAGATAGGTCAAAAGAAACTTTGAGAAAAAGATTTCCAGTGATGAAAAAAATAATAATAAAAACTTTTTCAAGTACATTTGAAGCAAAAAGTCCATGAAGGAGACAGTTTGGCCTCTAGATAATCGAAGAACAAAAGGGATGCTCAGAGAGGACAAGACAAAAAAAATACTGAATTGAATTTTTTCCTCAGTCTTTACTGTCGATGATATTGGGAACATACTCATACCTGAAACATTCTTTAATTGTGGAGATCCAGAAAAATTAAAACAAATATCTGTGACAATAGAGAATGTAATAGTTCAGATTGACAAATTAAAGAGCAGCAAATTCCCAGGATCAGATGGCATCCACCCAATGTTTCTAAAATAATTAAACATGAAATTGCTAACTTTTTACAAGTAATCTATAACCTATCATTTAAATCAATCATGATTACTGAAGACTGGAAAGAGTCCAATGTTATGCCAATTTTAAAAAAGAGCTCCAGGGAAACAATAAACCAAAGAGTTAGACATTGCTGCCAAGCAAAATGGTAGAGCCATTCTTAAACACAAAATCACTGGCTAGATAGATAGACATGGCTTAATAAAGAGTCAACATGGTTTTAGCAAGGAAAAGTTTTGTCTTTCCAATCTTTTAGATTTTTTTTTTAAGGTGAAAATAAACATGTCGATAAAGGTGAGCCAGTTGATACAGTGTATTTGGATTTTCAGAAGGCATTGGACAAAGTCCTAAATGAGATACTCCATAGGAAATTACAAAGTCATGGGCTAGGAGCAGTGTTCTATTGTGGATTAGTTACCGGTTAAAATGCTTGAAACAGAGGATGGGACTAAATGGTCAGTTTTCCAAATGAAGAATGGTCATTACTGGAGTGCCACAGGGATCAGTACTGGAAACTATGCTGTTTTACATAAATGATCTGGAAAAAGTGTTTGGGTAATTGCCAGGTTCTTGTGGCCTGGTTTTTGGCCTCTGTTGGAAACAGGATGCTGGGCTTGATGGACCCTTGGTCTGTCCCAGCATGGCAATTTCTTATGTTCTTATGTTCTTATGAGTGAGATGATCAAAATTACAGATGACACAAAATTATTCAAAGTTGTTAACACAACAGTAGATTGTGAGGAACTGCAGAAGGAGCTTGTGAGACTAGGAGATAGGACAACTGGGAGATGTAGGCAAGTAGCTTCCATTAGTGCTCCACACTTCCCTGCTCCACTCCTTGCTATGTAGAAGCATCTTGAACTTTGCATATCTTAATCCTTACTTTATGGATTTACTAGGAGCTCAACTTGTTATGCAGCATGGATCCTTGTGTCAAGGGGAAGTTGGTACCACCTGTGGGAAGGAGCCCCACCTGTGGGAAGGAGCCCCACAGGCCTCCATCATTGGCAGGTGAGGCTATGAGAAGCTTGAGACCCGGTTGATGCTTCATCACTACCAGCCCACGTTCCCCTCAGGTTGAGCCCTTGGGTACTGGAGCTGGCTGGCCTTATGTAGGGTCTCAGGTGACAGGATCTGGGTGCTGGCATAGCTCTTGGCAGGCAGTGGTGAGTCGGAGACAGGAGCTGGCAAGGCTAGGCAGGTGGCGTAGCTCAAAGGTCGTGTGCAAGCAGAGGTCTTGGCAGGTCAGAAAGCAGAAATGTAGGAACGGAACTTCCAGGAATACAAGCACGAGCCGAGTAGCCAAGGCAAGGTCTTGCAGGAAGGCCTTGCCTTAAATAGACCAGGTCAGGAGGGAGGAGCTATAGCACCTCCCATAGCAATTCCTTTAAATTATGTCAGAGGTCACGCACGCTCGCCTAGGAGCACGAGATGTACATGTGGAACTGGATAGGGCACCGCGGTGTCCCGGCCGAGAAGAAGCAGTGGCATCGGCGGCCTAGCGGAGGCCCGGCGGAGGCCCTGCGCGGGTGGCGCACATGGCCAGGAAGGAGCAGCAGCGTCGGAGGCTCGGCGGGGACCTGGCATGGGGAAAGCGTTCCAACCACGGCACCCTGCAGCCCCAAGACTCCTGGGACTGATGAGCAGCAGGCAGCCGTGGTAGTAGGTGGAGGGAGCCGGTTGTGGCCAACCATGGACAGTTCCCGTAACACATCTCCCTTGTGTCTTTGGTATTCCTGGTTTGCTGGTTCAAATCCCAGTGTTCCTGACACTTACTCTAAGAGGTTGGGGGTGTGGACCTCACTTATCTCAAGAGCCATGGCTCACACAGCCTTCTCAACCCACTCCTTAGGGCACCCCTAGTCAGTCAGGTTTTCAGGATATCCATATTGAATATGCATGATATAGATTTGCATATAATGGAGTCAGTGCATGCAAATCCATCCATGCATATTTATTGTGTATATCTTGAAAATCTGACTGGCTAGGTGTGTCATGAGGACTGGGTTGAGAACCACTGACATAGAATAATAACACAAAACTAACAAAGGCAATCAAGAAACACTACAGGGACCTAAGTAAGGACCAGAGGATTCAAACAAATATTTCAAAAGTTTGACTTCATTTATATGTGCAAATCATGATATACATCATCACAAGCAGACAGTAGGCTAAGATAAACTACTTTTCTATACCTTAATATTATAGTATTTAGCATTGAAGTATTAAAGCATCATTGCAGGTCATTCAAATGCTTCACATGGTAGAACATCCAGGCATTCATGTTCTTCCTCTTTTCCACAAGTCCAAAGACTTAGTCTAAGCAGACCATTAGGTCATACTTTCCAGCTAGTTCGTAAAACATCCTAGAGGTGGAGTCCTTCTCAATGATGGAAATGGAGATGGAAAAGGAGGAAGCCAAAAGGTAGAAAGTGTACATCTGCTGTTTGCTTCTGATTAAGACCCAGCAAGAGAAAGAGGTCAAGGATCTAGGAAATTGTGCTGAAATAATGAAAAATAGCACCATATCAAAATTCTATTCAATAGTCCTTTACTCTTTATTCCTTCTACACGTTCTTTTGGAAGACCATTAGCACTATCTCTGGACCCCCCAACCAGTTGCCCCATATCCTCTGCAAGAGCATGAGATCATCACGGGACACAAATCAGGCATTTGTGCAAAGACATCTGGTATTTGAATCAAAATATCTCCTAAAGTATGCACTGTTCTCACTCAAATATTGGTTCACCTGAAGGACAACATAATTTTGCTCTGTGTATGATACAATCCCCTTATATGTCAGTGTTCTTAGTCTCCTTACTGCAATCTCTGTACAATAATTTACCTTAACAAATTATTTGGCTTTTTTGCCATGGATACCCTAGCAATCTCTGCCAAGTTTGCTAATAAATCTATTACAAATTCTCTAATATGATCTTTTTACCACTGGTTCTTATGTTCCAAAACCAGAAAAACAGAACTATAAATAAATAATAGTAGAAAACTGTCAAGAATTAATAATAGGCTTTTTAGTATTTGTCTTATATTAGACTTAAAAAAACTAAATGACTATGGAGGAGAAAACAATATTTATGAAACATTCTAAAAAAAAAAATGCCACACCTCTGCATGTGCTCCCTCAGTTGGTCAGGGCTTGGTTATCATAACCACATTGTAATGGAATGCTTCCAGGTCTTTTATCAGTTTGTCCATCAAGTTTTTATTTTTCTCAAATTGCTTCATCCTTCTACATTTTTAGATAATTTTAGTCAGATATTTCCTATTCTTTTGATTGGGTATATGCAGAATTATAAAATGGTGCTAGATGTTGATCAGTGTCTATATACCTGAGAAAGTTTCATTGATTGCCTATTTTTCATTATCCATGTGCCTACTTTGGATTGCTGTTATTTTTGTTATGCTTAGCACTTCTGTGAACATGCATCTCTAGCTTGACCCTTTGGGAATGACTCCTTTTTGCCATAAGGTCAGTTGTATCCTCCACTTCTTGATATGAAATGTTATATTAACATATCTTTGATGCTGGGCTAGTGTGAGTTTCTGTAGCTATTTTTTTGCTTTGAGCAATCTTCAAGGCTGTCTGATGCCTGAGGCTGTCTGGGCAATTTTTTCCATACTGAAACCTTGCAGATTATTTCTTCCTTAAATTCAACCTCTTATGCATTAAGCCCTTACTCTACTGCCTTGCTGAAATGCTGTCGCAATGATAGTGTGGTATCTCCTGCTACCTTAGTCAACTTTAATTTCTGGCTATCTACCATCATCATTGAAGAAGGCCTCAGTCATGTAAGCTCTATCAGAACCTGGCTCCATTTTAACAAATTACCATTAAATATAAAAAAAAAAACCAAGGCAATTATTCTTGGCCTTCATTTCCTTACCTAATTCCTCCTACCATCCTGTTCGATGGAAATATCATTCTGCTGTCACAGAAGGTTAGTGATATGGGAGTAATCCTTGATCTTAGACTGTCGATTATACCACAAGTGTGGTGCAGAGTCCTTTTTTCGAACTGAAGTTATTAAGATATTTGAAACCTTTCTACATTCTGCCAACCTTTGTACTGTGCAACAGGCTCTGATTCTTTCTGGTATTGATTACTGTAACACTCTCTACTCTGGACTAAAACAGAGTCTTATGGGCACTCCAAATAATACAAAATTCTGCAGCTCTGCTATTAACCAGGACAGAATTAAGGGAACACACTATGCCTATTCTCAAAACTGCATTGATTACCAGTATGCTTGCATATTCAACATAAAACAGCTGTAACAATATTCAATCTCTTGCATAATGTATTCCCTCACTGGATTAACTGTACACTATGCATTCTTACACCCATTTGTTAACTCTACTCTTCGACTCAGTTCCTACTTGATATTCCATCTCTGAAGATCGCAAGACTGTGAGACACACAAATGCTCTTTTTCCATTTTTGACCCTTCCTGCTGGAATTTCCTACCTCTCAATATACACCTCACATATATCTTTTTAATGAATCATTTGCCTCTTCCAGCAATAACCCATAATTGGGGTCTGAAATATTCAGCTTTCCTCTCCTGAATATGCCAGAGGCAAAAGTTGAGATATACATATTGAGTTTGATTTTAAAAGTGTTGTTCATGGGAAAATGCCCACATATGCGTATATGTGGGCCACATGTGAGCAGCACACATTTCAAAAGCTGCAAAGTATACACATATGTGTGTGCTCGAGCAATGGCACATGCATATAAAAGGGACATATTAGGCGTGTTAGTGGAATATATGCACGTAGTGAAGTATTTTAAAACTGACCTATGTGCTGAAGTGCATGCAATTATGGATGCCAATTTGCCACAGCAGGTTTACATGCATAGCCACCAGATAGCCTTTTAATTAGCTGCTTTTATTTGCCAAGCCACCTTCTCCTGCTGACTGGAAGCAGGAACTGCCAGTGGGTAGGAGAGAGGACCTCCAGTGTCTACTGGGACCAACTGGAGGACACTGAGAAAACCTTGCCCTTCATCTTGGGAACAGGGACAGCCAGAGTCACATAGAGAACACCCTCCAAGTATAAGGGGTAGACCGGCAAATCAGGTTGCTACTTGCAACCTCCTGCATTTGGCTGAGCCTTAGAGGAACAAATTGCAACAAACAGGAACCTTGGAGAGAGGTAGCAGCAACATATTGAGGGTGTGAGACACTGGGTCACACTTTCATTTTAAAATGACTCTAATCACTGTATGGGTACTCGTGGCTTTAAGACAGAGGAGAGAGAGAGGGAGGAACGGAGGAGAAGGAGGTACTCTGCATACAGAATAGGGATGTGAATCGTTTTAGGACGATTAAAATTATCGTCCGATAATTTTAATATCGTCTTAAACTGTTATGGAACACAATACAATAGAGATTCTAACGATTTATCGTTATAAATCGTTAGAATCGTGAGCCGGCACACTAAAACCCCCTAAAACCCACCCCCGACCCTTTAAATTAAATCTCCCACCCTCCCGAACCCCCCCCCCCCAAATGACTTAAATAACCTGGGGGTCCAGCGGCGGTCCGGAACGGCAGCGGTCCGGAACGGGCTCCTGCTACTGAATCTTGTTGTCTTCAGCCGGCGCCATTTTCCAAAATGGCGCCGAAAAATGGACACGATTGGACGGCAGGAGGTCCTTCCGGACCCCCGCTGGACTTTTGGCAAGTCTTGTGGGGGTCAGGAGGCCCCCCCCAAGCTGACCAAAAGTTCCTGGTGGTCCAGCGGGGGTCAGGGAGCGATTTCCCGCCGCGAATCGTTTTCCGTACGGAAAATGGCGCCGGCAGGAGATCGACTGCAGGAGGTCGTTCAGCGAGGGTTCCGGCGCCTCGCTGAACGACCTCCTGCAGTCGATCTCCTGCCGGCGCCATTTTCCGTACGGAAAACGATTTGCGGCGGGAAATCGCTCCCTGACCCCCGCTGGACCTCCAGGAACTTTTGGCCAGCTTGGGGGGGCCTCCTGACCCCCACAAGACTTGCCAAAAGTCCAGCGGGGGTCCGGAAGGACCTCCTGCCGTCCAATCGTGTTCGTCTATGGCCGCCGCCATTTTTCGGCGCCATTTTGGAAAATGGCGCCGGCTGAAGACAACAAGATTCAGTAGCAGGAGCCCGTTCCGGACCGCTGCTGTTCCGGACCGCCGCTGGACCCCCAGGTTATTTAAGTCATTTGGGGGGGGTTCGGGAGGGTGGGAGATTTAATTTAAAGGGTCAGGGTGGGTTTTAGGGGGTTTTAATGTGCCGGTTTTGCGATTTTACGATTTTTTGATTTTTCACAATTTTTCACGATTTTTCACAATATTTTACCCCCCCAAACGGCAACAATACGATTCCCTCCCCCTCCCAGCTGAAATCGATCGTTAAGACGATCGAGGACACGATTCACATCTCTAATACAGAATCTACAGGACAAGGATTCAGTGTTTAGATCTGTCAGAGGAGGAAGTTAAGCACTAGGGATGTGCTTTGGCTGAACCTTTTGGTTCTGCCTTTATCGGCCCGCCGTGGGAAATTTCAATTTCCCGCGGTTCAGGTCTTTAAAATTCGGGGAGACACGAATTTCGGTTTAGTGCGCACTAACTCCCTGTTAGTGCGCACTAAACCCAAAACAAATGTTGCTCGAAATTTCAGGAAAAATTCCTTTGGATTTCGGGCTCCCTGATCCAGGACAAATTAGGCAATTTTGTTGAAATTACCTAATTCGTCCTGAACAAATGCACATCCCTATTAAGCACAGAGTATCTATGCCAGTAGTTAGAGCCAAAGCTACAACCCACCCAGACAGAGGGGTCATGCCTTACCCGCACAGCTCAAGATCATCACTGCCCAGATATTTTGCTACTGGCATCTTCCAAACTCCTCTTGGGGTCATATCCAGCAAAAGCCAGTCTGCCACCTTCATGTGCACAGGTCTTGACTGCCTTGCTAAGAACATGTCAGTATAAATCCTTCCCTCAAAGCAGACATCAGCAAGAACAAATCATGCAGGATTTCTTTCAAGTGACATGCTTTCCCTCTGTTCTGGAGGCTATCGATTGCACACACATTCCTATAAGGACATCAGGGGAAGAATAGACTGCCTATTGCAACAGCAAGGGCTTCCACTCTCTCAATATGCAGGTGGTTTGTGATGCTATTGGCCTCATCCTGGATGTCATGCCCAAGTTTCCTGGATCCACTCATGATGTGTACATCCTCTTGCAGTCATGAATTCATGACTGCTTCCAGGAAGATGCATCACTGGGAACTGGCTACTAGGTAGGAAAGCATCTCTTGCTATCCTCACATCACAACAGAACTCTTCTGTGTGTTTCCCATATCTCTAGCTGACCTGCCTGCCCAGGAATACAGTTCAGACCTGGTGTAATCCCTTAATATCAGTCCAACCTCAAAGCCTATCTTAATGTTCTCCTCTGGTAATCCACTCAAAACCTGGCTCATGATCCCTGTAGCCACTCCACAGACTGCCACCAAGTTGCTATATGACAGGATCCAAATGCTGACCAGAGCAGTCATTGAGAGAACCTTTTGCTTTCTGGACACATCTGGGGGATACCTTCTCTACAATCTATCTAAAATCTGTGAGATCTTATCCTGTTGTATGCTACATAACTTGGTCAAAACCAGAAGCAAACCTTCTCCAGAGGGTGTGGATGAGAACACAGATGACTAGGAAGAGGAGGAGAAGGAAGAGTTCAAGTCAAGAGGACTTGCAAGTCATACATTGCCATAGTCAAAGACTGGCTATAGAGGAATGGAACACTCTGATACAAATATATTTTCAGTGGTGAAAGTGCAATTATGTATATGTGTATATAGATGTGCTTTACAATAAACACATTTATTGGCTCCTTCTGCCTCTTTTTCCCTTCGGTGATCACAAGTAGGGGCCTTGGGCTGCCTTTGGAGAGAGTTCCTCTGTAGCACAGGTCCTTCAGAGGGTGCAGGACCTGGCTGCTGTGGAAGGTGGCTGCAAGAGGGCTTGGCAGGTGGAAAAGGTGCAGATGGTGTTGCTGGCAGTGGCTGTGGCTGCCAATTGGGCCTACATTGAAGTAACTTGCTCCAGACAGATGTCTGTTTCTCCATCATCTTTTGAAGGCCACGGATTTCCTCCCTTAGAGCCCGTCCTTCCTCAAAGATGGCCACCTGGAGCCTGTGGAGCTCTGGATAGAGTGCACTCACCTCCTCCATGATCCAGGCATTCAATTGGATAAAGAGGCACTCCATTGGCTTAGCCTCTACCTGTAGATGTTCTGCAGCTTCCTCCTCTGTAGAGGAGCTGTTCTGCAAGTGTCTGCCTGATGGCACACCTTGCGGTGAATCCAGCCCAGGTCTCTGCTCTTCTTCCTCCATCTCCTCTTTCAGCTCCTATTCCTGCTTGGCAAATGGCTGCCACTGCTCTTCCTGCAACTGTCAGATGCACAGGTGAGGTCTTTGGAGACCACTCATCCCAGCAACCACTTAAATCCCATGTTCTCTACCACCTAAAAGGTCTAGTCATCCAAGGCAATCAGTTCCCTGATGCATCATGTCATAACCTTGCATGCTTACTGCCAGTGATGTGGAATATTACTCTATCTGCAGCATGGTGGCTTGCTGCTGACATGGGCATGGTTGCTGCTTTCTTGCCACCTCAGTGGGGAAAGGGATGGGGAAAGGTCAGTTAAGGAGATGGACTTCCCCTTTTCTATGGCTTTCCTGTTCATGCTGAAGCTGCTGTTTTGAACAGAAGGTGAAGTCCCCAGACTCATAATGTTGGTTCCTCTGAACCCAATGCTAACAGGTATTGTTTTTGCAAATAATGCAGCATGTCAGTCTTTGAAAGATGGTGCAGTCATGTTCCTCTCCTGATGCCTTCTGACATTGAATGCAACACTGAAAAATGCTGGTTCTCCAAAACTGAAAGGTGCCCCAACACCTCTGATGTCTTGCAGGATCCCCTTTCCCTTTCTGGATCCTAGGATACTGCTGCTGAGGATGGTACAAGACCAGGAGCATCTCTCATGCTTTCTACTAGATTTCACAGCCAGATTGGTCCACTAGCTCCCATGACTGACATCAAAAGCTTAGATTGTCTTTTCAAAGCAAGCCACAAGACTATACTAGAAAGATACCTTGCTTGTTACAGAGACTAAAGTCTAGGAAATAAAGAAGGAACTCCTAATGTAAAAAAGCAGCACTGTCAGAAAATTGATCTTCACTGTGGGGACAAGAGAGGATTGGAAAATTCATGCCTTTCTTCCTTTTGACTCTGCAGCAAACTTATCCAGCCTTCACATAGTAAACCACCTAACTAATGCTGCAAATGTTTCATGACACTAGGTAAGTACAATACAGGAACTTGCCCCCAGCACAACCCCAGTTCGATGAAGAGGCAGTCAGAATTTGGTAAGGATATGTATTTGTTAACTAAATGGTTTCAATTTGATTTAAAATGAAACTAAAGAAAAACAAACCAAATGTAATGTATTCCCTTTAACTAGATAAGCAGAGCTTTTACACTTATCTAGCTATTTGACTTTGCCAGATAAGTAGCATTTAAATAAAAAATGAAATAAACTAATTTAAAAAGGAAAAACAAATAAATGAGGCCTCCCTTACTCACCACCTATCCCTCCCACCGAGAAAAGTGCCTGGGCTAAGATCCTTTCCAGCCCCCATGGTAGGCCACTGCATCCTCGGCCTAGGCCCTATGCAAGGCCCAGGCTTGAAAGCCTGGTCCCATCACCTGTGCATCACCCTAGGCCAGGACATGGGCTCACACCCAATGCCAGGGCCTGGTTTGTTGGCCTGGTCTCAACACCTGGGATTTGGACCAAGCCTTGAAGGTCCTCTTTCATTGTCTTCTTTCTTCCGTCTTCTGTCTTCAAATGACAGTGTGCACCTGGGTTATGCTGGAGTAAATTAACTGCAATGCATCCTCCTCAGTGGAGGGTGCCATTTTTGTGTACGGCTGTTCAAATATCTGCCATACATCAAAATAGCACTATCCACTGGGGAGATGCACCAGAGTTAATTTACTCTGGCTCATTCCTAGCAGATGCAGTCATTTGAAGACAGAATAAAGAAGACAATATAACAGGATCTACAAGGCCTGGGCTCCAGCCTTCAGGCCTGGACCTGACCCTGGGCTGAGTCGCCAATGTCAGAACTAGCCTCCAGGCTGGGCCCTGGCATGAGGCTTGGGTCTGGGTCGAGGCTCAGGCATCAGGACCTGATTTGTATACTGGGCTCCTGCATCAGGCATAAGCTCGACATCAGGACCTGGTTTCCAACTCAGGCCTTAGCGTGGGGTCATGTCATCCTCTTGGGGCCTAGACTTTCGCAAGGCCAAGGATTTGGCCTGGGCCTAGACCTCATTATTGGATTCTCCACTGGACTGGGTAAGTGGGGGCTGGCGAGAATCCTGGCCTCTACATGATGAGCTTTAAAGAGGCCTCAGGAAGCTCCTTTTTTGTTTATTTTAATGTTTATTTCATTTTTGCAAACTTTAGAAAATGAAATAAACATTGAACAAAACTAAATTTGTGGAATAAAACCCTCCTATAATGAAATTAGACATGAAAATAAATTATTTTCTTGGGATAAGCATCATGAAATCTCTCAACCTCCAGAGATCCTGTAAGGTATTTGTGATCTGCCACTATTGGAAACAGGATACTGGGCGTGATGGCCCATTGTTCTGACCCAGTATGGTAAATCTTAGGTTCTTGACTAGATTTTTTTTTCTAATATCTTTTGATCAATGGTTCCTCCCTGTAGTGGCAGATTTCCACAGTAGGTCCAGATAGGGAAAGTAAATCCAATCTTCATTTTCCAAGAATAGATTGATAAAGCAAAATCCCTCTGAATAACTTAATTACTGAATTACTTAATTAAAAAAAAAAAGATTCAACTTCCAAGCTCAAAATCTTATTCTAAACAAGGTGGCACAGAGAATTATAAATAAAAGAAAATATTTCAGATGGAGAGTTTTTGACCTGTAGACAAAGGCCTAGATTTATCAAAATGCTCTAAACTGAATGTGATAGAAAAAGGGGTGTGTTTTATGGTAATAGGCAGTTTATGACAATTTGTGCTAATACCTATGCAAAGAGCTAAGTTACTGCTAATTATGATAACTTTTTTGCACTTTAAGATAAGATCATGGAGAGAGAGAGAGAGAACCTAGCCATAATGGCCCAACACTAGATAGGTATTTATATCTCTATGGGAGACCCACCTAGTAACTCGAGGTAAGGTTTATGTATTAGTGTAGGGGTTAGAGGCCACTTTGACATTCAAAGTGAGATGTACGAACAGAACAGTGCTCTCATGTGAAGATTTGATGACCCTCAGAGTGAGGAAACTCACTCAAAGATGAGATTTGTGCAATGTTCTCTCAACCTAGCTTGATGTTACCCAGGTAGATAGTCCATCAAGCGAGGTTGAGAGAACATTGCACAAATCTCATCTTTAAGTGAGTTTCCTCTTTGAGTGGCTACCCCAGATACCTGCATTGCATTGTTGGGTCTCTTCTGGTGCGTTCAGGTTCGGCAGAGCTAAGGGCCCAGAATCTTCAGCCTGCTGCCCATGCTCAGATACATCTCTCCTGCCTCGGCGCTTCTCCGGAGTCCCTTCTGGGGTACTGCCATGGCCCAAAGGCACACTCTCTTTCCCGGATTGGGACCACACCCTAGCACTCCTGCAACAGATTGCAAAGGCCATATGTCCAGTGAGTGTGTTCCTGTGATGGGTCCAGGTTTTGATTTCCAGAGTTCCTGATTCAAGACATTTTTTCCTAAGATTTTTTCTCCAAGTCTTCCCTAGAATCCCTCAACCTCCTGGAGGCACCAGCCTTTGCTTGGGATTTTTTCTTTTTTCTTTGACTCGCAGAAAAAACCTTTTATGGGAAGCACCCCTATGGCCTGCATATATTTTTTCTTCACAACTTGCAGGAGGCGCCTGCACCCATGTTCATTGGCTTCCACAAGCTGCCTAAGATTTTGGTTCCGTCTCCCTGTTTCCGCCTTGCCAAGATTTTATATTTTTTTCCCCTGGGTTTATTTTTTCTCCACGGCCTGCAGGAGGCGCCTGCATCCAGGATGTTATCACCACACAGCTGGAAACCCCATGTCTTCTGTCTACAAGCATCACCCCCTTGCAAGGGGCATCTGCACTTCATGGTTTCCAATTCTCCAGCCTGTTGAGGCTCCTCATTCCAGATCATCTGCAGGAGGCACCTGCACCCCACCTGTTGCCATCTTCCGATTGGGGCCTGGATTCCTTCCTTTTCCACTCGTGTGTTGAACCACCAATTTATCTTCGCTTGTTGCGCTCAGCATTTTCAGATTCAACCGGTTTCCATGCTTTAGTTTTGCTTTACCACCTCTCAGTATTGTGCAAGTCCTCAAACTCTTCTGTTGTATCATCCTTTCTGCCATCTGAACAAATGATCTCGTTGGCATTCCCCTTGGATGTGTCTTGGTCTCTACTATCCTGTTGAGAGGACGCCACTCTACCTAATATTCCATTAGCCTTAATCTGTAGGGCCTTTTCTGCCAAAGTCTCGGCCTGCTAAATGGCACCTGGCAAATTTTACCATCAGTCAGGAACAATTCAAGTGTGAGTATCAACTTTAAATCAAGAAACTTTAGGGTAAATTTTTAAAAAGTATGTGCGCGCACATGGATGCACAATTTTATAACATGCATGCGCTGGTACCCATGACCTTCCCCAGTTCGCTCCCAGTACCTACCCCCTAGCCTGACCTTCCTACCCCTTCCCCTAAACTTCCCGTCCCCTAGCCCTATCCTACCCCCCCCCCCCCCCTAAACCCTTGTCCTACCTTTTGCGCCTGCCAGCACCCTGCCGGCTTGCGATCCCCCAGCACAGCGGCAAATGGCCGCTGTGCAGGAGGCCTCTAGCCATGCCCTGCCCCCATCCCAACCATTTTCTTTGGCCCCTGTACTTACGCACATAAAGCTTTTAAAATCTTGGCCTTTGAGTTCTAGCCTCACCTAAGGGTTTGCCCTTTAAAGGAAAATACAAGGAAGCCTGTGCCTACAAAAGTTTCTCTTCTGCTTCTCAGTATGCTTCATCCTCATGGAATTGTACCTCCAGCCAGAGTGAGTTTAACCAACACCTATACTACTGCTGAATGAAGATCAAATATCAGCAAAGAAGACTTCATGTTAAGTCCATTGCCGAGAATATATCCACTCTGTGACCAACTGGAAGTAGCTATCTTATTTTGCCTACTGCCTTTGGAATACTGCAAGCAAAGGAGTTCATGCTGTCCTAACACTTTTATCATTTAAGAGACATTGCCTTGTCCCCCGGCCACTGGAATCTCTAAAGCCTTGCTCTTGAACCATCAGCTAGTGTCAAATGTTATATAGGCACTCCATGCTCAGTCGGGAATTGGATAACCCTTGGAATGTGCCAATGTGACCAGTACTGGTACTTGATAGCTTGTCATCCAGACTCCTTGTCTACAACTCCATCCACAGAAGAATCATTGGAGTTCTAGCCTTTCCTAGAATCCTTCAACTCAGCTTCAATTCTGCGGTTCAATTCCTCATCTTTCAACAACAGTTTCAGCCTTCAAGAGTGTATGTGAGCCATAAGCTTTCTACGACCTTGTTTGCAAGAACCTAGATGCAGCCTAGCTGTCCTGCAACACAGTAAGATGTATAACCTGCGACTGCAGTGATGTTCTGTGTACAACCTTGTCTGAATCATTGATTACCTCCATTCCATGTCTTCAGCCTTGTATACTTCATCTCTTCAGTCCCTCACCAAGGAATTCCAGCTCCAGTTCTTGGACCCTCAATCTCCCCCCGATGGTATGGATGTGATACATTTGACCCTTCCAAGCTGCTGAAAGGAGGCTTGAGGAGGGGGTCTTTGAGGAGGGGGTGCTGTTACGATGCTGCTTGTGGGCTTAGCCATAAGCAGCTCTCACCTCTAGTGCAGCTTGGAGGCCGCAGCCACTGCTGCCACCCACGCGGCCTAAGCACCACCGCCGTCTGCTCTTTTCGGCAGGAAGCCACGGCTGACCTCCTCCTTCTTCGTGGAGTGGAGTCGCTGATGTGTGGGCCCTGTTTCATGACCTAGTGCCACCTCCAGCCTGATCTTCACGACATGGATGCCACTGCCGCTATCCCCAGTCCTGGCCTCTCTCTAAGAGCGCAGCCATTCCTCTGTTGTGTTCGTGCCTATTCTCGCCCTTGCTCCACCTTCTCTACCATGCAAGGGGGTGCACATTTGTGCAACCTGCGTGTGCCGATGCCTGCGGCCTTCCCCAGTTCCCTCCCAGGCCACTCCAATTTAGGTGCAGCCTAGGAGGGAACTTCCCTACCCCCTAATCTAACCTTCCTACCCCTTCCCCTAATCTTCCCACCCCTTAGCTTTATCCTAACCCCCCAAAAAAGGTTATCCTGCATATGACTATGGCCCAGAACAGTGGCAAATGACTGCTGTGCCAGGAGCCTCTAGCCCCGCCATGCCCCCTCCCCACCCCTTTCCCGAAGCCCCAGGAATACACGCATCCTGGGGTTTTATGCGCTTGGCTGGGTCTTTGAAAATAGGACCGGCGTGCATAAGGCCACCTACGCACGTAAATCTCGGGGATTTACGTGCATAGGCCTTTTAAAATCTGGCCCTTAATTTCATTGCTTCTGTGTTTACTGAAGAGGATGTTGGGAAGATACCCGTTCCAGAGAAGGTTTTCATGGGTAATGATTCAGATGAACTGAACCAAATCAAGGTGAACCTAGATGTGGTAGGCCGGAATGACAAACTAAGAGTAGTAAATCACCTGGACTGGATGGTATACACCCCAGGGTTCTGAAGGAACTAAAAAATGCAATTTCAGATCAATTGGTTAAAATTTGTATCCTATCATTAAAATTATCCATTGTACCTGAAGATTGGAGGGTGGTCAAAGTAACCCCAGTATTTAAAAAGGGCTCCAGCAGGGATCCAGGAAACTACAGACCAGTTAGCCTGACTTCAGTGCCAGGAAAAATAGTGGAAATCCCGGTGAACCCAGAAGATGTGGTAGGCCTGATTGACAAACTGAAGATTAGTGAATCACCTAGACCAGATGGTATATACCCCAGGTTTCTGAAGGAACTCAAAAATGAAATTTCAGATATATCAGTAAAAATTTGTAACCTATTATTAAAATTATCCATTGTTCCTGAAGGCTGGAGGGTGGCTAATGGCGATATAGGAAACTACAGACCAGTTAGCCTGACTTTAGTTCCAGGAATAATAGTGGAAAGTGTACTAAAGATCAAAATCACAGAACATATAGGAAGACATGATTTAATGGAACAAAGTCAACATGGCTTTAACCAAGGCAAGTATTGCCTCACAAATCTGCTTCACTTTTTTGAAGGGGTTAATAAACATGCAGATATAGGTGATTCAGTAGACATAGTGTATTTAGATTTTCAGAAAGCATTTGACAAAGTTCCTCATGAGAGGCTTTTAAGAAAAGTAAAAAGTCATGTGATAGGTGACGATGTCCTTTCTTGGATTACAAACTAGTTAAAAGATAGGAAACAGAAAGTAGGATTAAATGGACAATTTTCTCAGTGGAAAAGGGTATACAGTGGAGTGTCTCAAGGATGTGTACTAGGATCCGTGATTTTCAATATATTTATAAATGATCTGGAAAGTTATACGACGAGTGAGGTAATCAAATTTGCAGATGATACAAAATTATACAGAGTAGTTAAATCACAAGTGGATTGTGATAAATTGGAGGAGGACCTTGTGAGACTGGAAAATTGGGCATCCAAATGGCAGATAACAAGAAGGAACTGAAGGTGCCTTAGCAAAGTAAAGCCAAAGCCTTAATAGTCCATGTCCAGAGGATAGGGACAGAGGCGTCACTGTCAAGCTTGAATGGAAACTAGCGGCAATTGGAAGGTGTAGCAAGTGAGGTGGAACTCTAGACTCTAGAAAGTCTCAGGCAAAGTTGTTCATAGCAATGGTCAAGGCACAGAGAAGGCAGGCGTGGGCAGATGAGCAATGGTCAAGGCACGGAGAAGGCAGGCATGGTCAGGCATAGCAATGGTCAGGCTTGGAGAAGGCAGGTGAGGTCAGGCATAGCGGTGGTCAGGCTTGTAGAAGGCAGGCGAGGTCAGGCATAGCAGAGGTAAGGCGTAGCAGAGGTCAGGCTTGGAGAAGGCAGGCGAGGTCAGAAATAGCAGAGGTCAAGCTTGGAGAAGGCAGGCGAGGTCAGGCAAAGCGGAGGTCAAGCTTGGAGAAGGCAGGCCAGGTCAGGTGTAGCAGAGGTCAGAACGATGTAGATGATCCAGTAGACAGACGAGACAAACAAAGAAACAGGAACCAGGAATCACAGGAACAAGACAAGCGCAAGGCACTAGAACTCGGAAACCGGAACAGGAGACCAAGGCGACCTGTTGCAAAGGCAAAGCTGAGGAGCTCTGCCTGAGCTTTTATATGTTGAGGGAACTGACGTCAACATCCGGTTCCGTGGCCAGGTTCCCACAACAGGCCCTTTAAAGGTTTCACTGGTGCGTGCACACGCGCCTAGGGAGGGGTGAGGTACCGCCAGCGGCATCTCTCCGCGAACCCCACAGAGAGGCCTGATGGATGGAGGCATCCTGGATGAAGGTATCAGGAAGCAGAGCAGGGCCGGAGGTGCTGGCGGAAGTCCGAGGTCGGGACTGGTGGCCCACTGCCACCAGCGATGAGGATCTGGAGCCTGAAGCTTGTGTAGAGAAGTGAAAGGGCCGCACCGTGGGGCTATCGTGGGCGGCGAGCATAATAGTATCCCCCCGTTATGCCCCCCTCCTGGAGGTTGGGGTTTGCCCAGATGGGCACAATGGAAACTCGAGAGGATGGTCTTGGAGAAGATGTTACAAGTGGGCTCCCATGAATTTTCCTCGGGTTCATAACTCTCCCAAGAAAGGAGGTACTCCCATCGGCGGCCTCTACGGTGGACGTCTAGAACTTTATGGACCTTATACGTTGTATCAGTCTCTGCCACCAATGCAGGTGGCTCAGAGACCTTTCAGTTAGGCCAGGAAAACACTACTGGCTTAAGCAATGAAATATGAAAGGTATTATGTATACCCAAGGAAGGAAGAAAACAGAGCTGGTAAGTCACAGGTCCGATGCGTCGGGTAATCAGGAACAGTCCAATAAATCTTGGAGCAAATTTCTGTGAAGGAATTTGTAGTCTAATATACTTGGTACTCAACCAGACTTTCTGGCCAGGAAGGAATTCAGGAGCTGCACGGCAATGACTATCTGTAGTTTTCTTGGCCTGGGAAGCGATCTGGTGCAGGCGAAGATTTGTCTGTTCCCGCAATGTCTTAAGAGTATCCGCAGTAGCCTGTGCCACAGGAGACGGCACGGAGAGAGGTATAGGTAATGGTAGTCGAGGTTGTTTCCCATAGACTATAGAGAATGGTGATGTTCCAGGAGCTGTTTGAAGTCCCCAATACTGTAGTTCTGCTCTGCCAATGAATATTTTCGAGAAAAGAATGAGCATGGAACTGTGGTACCAGAAGCCGTGCGCTGACTTAGAACAGCTCCAGCCCCAATGGCAGAAGAGTCCACCTCGACTAAATATGGACGAGTCAGTAGAGATGTGGTTCGTTTTTCGCCCGAAATAGGAAATTACCCGAAATTTCCTATTTCGTTTTTGTTTTGGAGGCCCCGAAACCTGAAAAGAATTTTCCCTGAATTTTGGGGAAATTTCGTTTTTCGGGTTTGCCTGGGGAGAGGGGCACAAATTTTTTTTTTAAATTAAAAAACACCCCAAACCACCCCAAACATTTACATTAACTATAATACAACACCCCCCCTGATCCCGATCCCTCCCCAAGACTTACGAAGTACATCCCTGGTGGTCCAGTGGGGTCCCGGGTTCCATTTGCCCTCCATGCCCGTGCTACTGCAAGCCGTGCTCTTTAAAATGGTGCCGCATAGCCTCTGAACTACCATGTCACAGGGCCTACCGGCGCCATTGGTCAGCCCCTGTCACATGTCACATGGCCATCGGCGCCATCTTGTGCTCCTGTCATGTGACTGGAGCTGATCAATGGTGCCGAAAGCCTCTGTGACATAGTATGGGCAAAGGCTATCGGCGCCATTTTGATTACTGGCAGCCGACAATGAAATCGCTCCCGGACCCCCGCTGGACCCCCAGCTGGACCCCCCCCCAAGGCTTGCCAATAATCCCTGGGGGTCCAGCGGGGGTCCGGGAGCGATTTTGTTGTCGGCTGCCAGTAATCAAAATGGCGCCGATAGCCTTTGCCCATACTATGTCACAGAGGCTTTCGGCGCCATTGGTCAGCTCCAGTCACATGACAGGAGCACAAGATGGCGCCGATGGCCATGTGAGAGGGGCTGACCAATGGCGCCGGTAGCCCCTGTGACATGGTAGTTCAGAGGCTATGCGGCACCATTTTAAAGAGCACGGCTTGCAGTAGCACGGGCACGGAGGGCAAATGGAACCCGGGACCCCGCTGGACCACCAGGGATGTACTTCGTAAGTCTTGGGGAGGGATCGGGATGGGGGGGGGGGGTAGTGTATGTATGTAAAAAAATGATTTTAAATGCTTGGGGTGGGTTTTTTTTAAGCTTCCTTTGCCGTTTCGTTTTTTGGCCCGGTTTCGGGTTTCCTCGT
This sequence comes from Rhinatrema bivittatum, assembly GCF_901001135.1. Lineage (NCBI taxonomy): Eukaryota > Metazoa > Chordata > Amphibia > Gymnophiona > Rhinatrematidae > Rhinatrema > Rhinatrema bivittatum. The sequence goes on along the minus strand of NC_042616.1, from coordinate 365,140,988 downwards.
TTCGTTTTTCAAAAAAACGGAACGAGGAAACCCGAAATTTACCACGAAGTATCCGAGTCAAAAAACGACCCAGCAGAAAAAAACGAAGCACATCTCTACGAGTCAGGTCAGGGTGACATAAGCAGGACCCCTTTTGGAAGGCTTATTTCAAATAATGAAAAGCGGTAACAGCCTTGGGCGGCCAAATCCGTATATTTTGGCCCTTCTGGGTCAGGGCCGTCAGAGGAGCAGCCAGTGTGGAGTAATGCGGGATAAAGTTGTGATAATAATTAAGGAATCTGGATTGCCCTCAATTTATCTGGGTCCATGGAGAAGCCTTGAGGAGAGATTATGTAGCCAAGGAATGGTAAACTGGACCTCTCAAACAAACACTTGTCCAGTTTTGCAAACAAGTGGTTTTCTCATAGGCATTGTAATACCATTCGTATATCGGCCCGGTGGGTGTTGAGGTCCTTCGAAAATTTGAGGATATCATCCAGATAGTCCATGACCTTGATATATAGCAAATCCCTGAAAATTTCATTTATCATCTGCTGGAATATAGCTGGTGCATTGGAAAGGCCAAAGGCATCACCAAGTATTCATAGTGGCCGTCTCTAGTATTAAAGGCGGTTTTCCAGATGTCATCAGGGTGGATTCTCACCAAGTTATACGCCCACGTAAATCCAGCTTCATGAAGATGGTAACACCTTGGAGATGAATAGTTCAGAAATCAACGGCAAGGGATAATTGTCATTAAGGGTGATAGCATTTAGATAGCGGTAATCGATGCACAGTCTGAGTGATCCATCGTTCTTGGTCACAAAGAAGAATCCTGCTCCGGCGGGTGACGTGGATGGACGGATAAACCCTTTTGCCAGATTCTCTCGAATATATTTAGTCATGGCATTTCTCTCAGGTATTGACAGAGGATAGTTGTGTCCATGAGGAGGCGTGGTTCCAGGAAGAAGGTTGATTGGACAATCGAACCGACAAAGAGCGGGAGGAGATCGGCTTTTTGTTTAGAAAATACATCCTCATAGGCGGCGTATGGAGAAGGTGTGCCAGAAGAAGTGGTTACGAAAGGAATCATCGAAGATGGAGTCACCATCTGAAGACAGGAGTGGTGACAGGCTGAACCCCCACTCTACCAGTTGTAGTGAAGTCCAATTAAATTGAGGGGAATGTTTCTGTAACCAAGGAAGTCAAAGCAAAATGGGATGGATTGACTTATCCAACACCAGTAACTCGAGTACCTCAAGGTGTAAGGCCCCTGTATGTAACTGGACAGATTCAGTGGTCAAAGAGATATGGCCAGGAAGTGGATCTCCGAAGATAAAGGCAATACACAAGGAAGGGTTAAGCGAATGGGTTTTAATACCCAGGAGTTGCACAAGATCTTTGAGGATAAAATTACCTCCTGCTCCGGAGTCTATCAGAGCAAAAACCGGAAAGGACCAAGAGTCCCAAATTAGTGTGACTGGAACTGAGAGTTGGGGGGACGGAGAAGTTGTACCCAAGATCAGGGCCTCTACTTAACTTGGGCCCCGGAGTTTTCCCGGATGGATGGGACAATTTTTAAGATGGTGGCCTGGGGCTCCACAATACAGACACAAGCTGGCCTGTCTTCGCCAGAGTCTCTCTTCCGGTGTCAGTCGCCCTCGACCCCATTGCATGGGTTCTTCTGCTTTGACCACTCTGCTGACACTAGATGCAGAGTTAGTAATGGGTGGTGAGCGGGAGCGAACCTGCAAGGGCCTCTTGGGCATCCAGCTCTCCCGGTGATGCTCTTGAAGATGGTGGTCAATTCGGCCTGTCAAATCTATAAGGTCCTCCAAGGAGGGAGGGAACTCCTGAGCAGCCAGCTCATCTTTTAACTGCGAGGAGAGACCATCCAAGTAAATAGCACTGTCAAGCTTGAATGGAACCTGGCGGCACTTGGAAGGTGTAGCAAGCGATGTGGAACTCTGGACTCTAGAAAGTTTGAGCAAAGTCGTTCGTAGCAATGGTCAAGGCACGGAGAAGGCAGGCATGGTCAGACATAGCAATGGTCAAGTCCAAGGTCAGGACTGGCGGCCCACCACAGCCAGCAACGAGGAGCTGGAGCCTGAAACCTGTATAGAGAGGTGAGAGGGCAGCACCGCAGGGCTACCGAGGGCGGCGAGCGTAACAGTGCAAGGTAAATCATATAGGGAAAAATAACCCATGTTTTAGTTACCTGATGTTAGGTTCCATATTAGGAGCTACTGGCCAGGAATGAGATCTAGGTGTCATAGTGGATAATACTTTGAAATTGTCGGCTCAGTGTGCTGTGGCAGTCAAAAAAGCAAACAGAATGTTAGGAATTATTAGGTAGAGAATGGTGAATAAAATAGAGGATGTCATAATGCTTCTGTATTGCTCCATGGTGAGACCGCACCTTGAATACTGTGTACAATTCTAGTTGCCGCATCTCAAGAAAGATATAGTTGCAATGGAAAAGGAACAGAGAAGGCTGACCAAAATGATAAAGGGGATGGAACTGCTTCCCTGTGAGGAAAGTCTAAAGAGGTTAGGGCTGTTCAGCTTGGAGAAGAGATGGCTGAGGGGGGATATGATAGAGGTCTTTAAACTCATGAGAGGTCTAGAACGGGTACATGTGAATCGGTTATTTACTCTTTTGGATAATAGAAGGACTAGGGGGCACTCCATGAAGTTAGCATGTAGCACATTCAAAACTAATCAGAGAAAATTCTTTTTTACTCAATGCACAATTAAACTCTGGAATTAATTGCCAAAGGATATGGTTAGTGCAGTTAGTGTAGCTGGATTTAAAAAAGGTTTGGATAAGTTCTTGGAGGAGATGTCAATTACCTGCTATTAATCAAGTTGACTTAGAAAATAGCCACTGCTATTACTAGCATCATTAGCGTGGGATAATCTTATTTTGTGGGTACTTGCTGGGTACTTGTAGCCTGGATTGGCCACTATTGGAAAAGGATGCTGGGCTTGATGGACCCTTGGTCTGACTCAGTATAGTAATATCTTATGTCCTTATGTGCACTAGCTCCAAAGAGCTCCTAGCCCTCAGAGAATAAATCTGAGGGCTAGGAGCCGCGGATAGCTTGCCTCCACATCAAGAATTTGACTGTGCGATTAATTTGATTCCTGGATCCATGCTCCCTCGGGGTAGAGTCTATCCCTTGTCCGCTTCAGAGACTCACGCCATGTCCGAATATATCCAGGATAATCTTCAGAAGGGGTTTATCCGAAAAACCGAATCCCCAGCTGGGGCCGGGTTTTTTTTTGTCGGAAAAAAAGATGGAACTTTACATCCTTGTATCGACTTCCGTGGACTGAATGTGATTACGTATCCATTGCCCCTTATTGCTGAACTATTTGATCGCCTACAGGGAGCCTGAGTATTCTCCAAATTGGAGAATCCGAGGAGCATATAACTTATTCAGGATTCGTGAGGAAGATGAGTGGAAGACGACTTTTAACACCAGAGATGGCCACTATGAATATCTTGTCATGCTATTCGGACTAACCAATGGTCCTGCTGTCTGCGGTTTACAGACGCATCATCAACACTTTATTCAAGTATTGCAACATTTGAGAGAACATCGACTCTATGCCAAATTAGAAAAATGTATTTTTGAAAAAGAATCTTTACCATTTTTGAGGTATATCATTTCTAAGCAAGTTTTTCAAATGGACCCCACTAAATTAAAATGCATTCAAGAATGGCCCCAGCCTAATGGTCTACGTGCACTCCAGTGATTCCTTGGATTCACAAACTATTATCTTAGTTTTATCCAGAACTTTTCTAAACAGGCTGCGCCCTTTACTGCACTCACTCGTAAGGGGGCAAATATCAAGGCCTGGCTTTTAGAGGCTGTAGAAGCCTTTCAGGCTCTCAAAGGATCCTACCTACAACAACCTTGCCTCTGACATCCTGATCCCAGACATCCATTTACAGTAGAGGTTGATGCCTCCGCTGAAGGAGTAGAAACTGTCCTGAGCCAAAATAATGTATCTCATCCATGCTCCTATTTCTCTAGAAAATTTTCTGCAGCTGAACGCAATTATTCCATTGGTGACAAGGAACTTCAAGTCATCAAGCTCGCGTTTGAAGAGTGGTGACAGTGGTTGGAAGGGGCACAACACCGTATCACTGTCTTCACGGACCACAAGAACTTGGTATATCTCCAACAAGCTCAACGCTTGAACTCGTGTCAGGCTCGCTGGGTGCTTTTTTTCACATGTTTCGATTTTGAACTATGATATCGACTTGCTAATAAGAACATCAAGGCTGATGCACTGTCCCGATCTTTCTCCAATGTTGACATTGAGGAGCCAATTCAAAATATTATTGACCCAGTTCACATTATCCTCTCCGCAATGTTCACGGTCCCACCTGGCAAGACTGGTGCCTAAGAGGCTTCGTAATAAAGTATTAAAATGGGGACATGATTCTCAGTTAGCCGGACATCTGGGTAGAGTTCGGACTCAAATGCTCTTACAACAATATTATTGGTGGCCCAACATGCACAAAGATATTCATGCATATGTAGATTCTTGCCCAACTTGTGCACAGCACAAGATTCCTACTGGAAAGACTTGGGGACTTTTACAGCCGCTACCTATTCCCCAGAAACCCTGGACACATATTTCCACAGATTTTATTGCGGATCTTCCACCATCTGAGGGCAATACTATATGGGTAGTTGTGGATCGATTCTCTAAAATGGCCCACTTTATCCCGTTACCCTCCCTCCCATCTGCTCCTCATCTGGCCCAACTGTTTATGCTCCATATCTTCTGCCTCCATGGTCTCCCACAGCATATTGCATCTGATTGAGACCCTCAGTTCATGGCCCATTACTGGCTCAATCTTTGTAAGAAGTTTAATATTTCTCTGGACTACACCACTGCGTTTCATCTGCAGGCAAATGGACAGGTGGAACGTACAAATTGTACGTTAAAACAATTTCTTCGGATGTATGTCATCTCCCGCCAGGACGATTGGGCATCGCTTCTCTCATGGGCTGAGTTCTCTCATAACTCGCATGTTGTTACAATTGGGCACCGGTTAGGTGTAGTGAACACCACCTGTGGGAGTGTCTCATGGTGGAGAGAAACAGGAGTAGCAATAGAACCTCTGATACTGGCTGGAGAAGAATCTGGTGCAGGCAGGAGTGTGTAGAGCTGGGTACTGGCTGGAACTTATGGAGCTGAATGCTAACTGGAGGATGCCTGTGGTGGTGGGAGCTAGATGGAATAGAGCAAGGCAGAAGCCCGAAGGCAACAGAGCAAGGCAGAATGCCCGAAGACAACACAGAGGCAGAAGCCTGAAGGCAACACAGAGGCAGAATGTCTGAAGGCAATAGAGCAAGGCAGAAGCCCGAAGGCAACAGAGCAAGGCAAACAGGAGGCTAGAGCAGGGAGCCCAAATGAGCTTGATGCCGAAGCACTGAAGGATTGGGTCGGCAGGGTTATAAAGGAAATCCAGAACATAGAACAGATGACTAGGACGGTTTGGGCCAGCCAGGAGAGCATGCTCTTGAGGGACCTCTGGTGGTGAGGCAGCTGTACAGCAGCCATAGTCGTAACACTACCCCTCTCTTTAAGGCTCCTCCTCCTCCGGGGTCCCAACTCTGCGGGGGGTACTGAATGATGGCCCCTTCCTGGGATGGTGTAACAAGGTCAAACCCCTCCTGGGGTGATACAGCAGGCTCAAACCCTTCCTGGGGTGGGGAGGGCAGGGTCAAAACCCTCTTGGGGTTGTGTGATGGATGCAACCCCTTCTCGGGGTAGCAGAACAGTCCCAGACCCCTCCTGGGGTGGAGAAACAGTCCCAGACCCCTCCTGGGGTGGTGAAAAAGTCCCAAACCCCTCCTGGGGCGGCACGGCAGGCTCAAACCACCCCTGGGGCGGGAGGGCAGGGTCAAACCTCTCTTGGGGTGATATGGTGGATTCAACCCCTTCTTGGGGCAGCAGAACAGTCTCAAACCCCTCCTGGGGCAGCAGGGCCAGTTCAGACCCCTCCTGCGGCAGCAGGGCTGGCTCAGACCCCTCCTGGGGTGAAGTGGCAGGCTCAGACCCCTCCTCGGGTGGTGAAACAGTCCCAACCCCCTCCTGGGGTGGAGAAACAGTCCCAACCCCCTCCTGGGGTGGCAGGACAGGCTCAGACCCCTCCTGGGGCGATGCAGCAGGCTCAGACCACAGGGTAATAAAATTTGTTGTGGATTGTTCACCAGTTGTGGGAGTAGTTATGATGGTGTGAAAGGAGGATAAAGACTGGACAGCTGAGGACTTGGTAAATAGAGACAGATTCTTGAAGCTTAGATCATGGTTCCCTGGTTCTGAGGTGTGGACTTGCAGCTTATTGAAAGCACAGGTAGCTCTGGAACGTCTTGGGAAACAGGTCGTTAGTCGTGACTGACCTGCAGCTGTGGGAAGTAGAGCTCTGCTGGGCTTAATCAGCTCTCTCTGCTTTAGAAGATCTCGTTTCTGAGACTCTGGCATGGAAGTCACAGGAGCATTCCTGACCAGGTGAGTTCTAGGGCTTTCTGGGAGATAACTTGCTTTTATGTGCGAGGTTTTCTTCAAAGTTTTATGAAAGGATGTACTGGGATTCTCTATCCATAAACTGCCAATAGTGGTAACTTTATTAGTTGGGCCAGAAGCAGAACACAGAGTAATTGAACTGGCTGAGGTTTCTAGTGAAACAGCTGGTCTGGTAGCTGTGCAATGGGGGCAAGGTTTGCCTGGAGGTAAAAGACTAAGGAAACAGGAACATTTCCACCATCCTGGTTTGGGAGCGTCACAGTTCAAACATTCTTGGTAGACTGAAACATTCTTTTTGTGACAGTTACTGCATGCCCAGTGTACCTGATCCGAGAGTTGACAGGCTAGACAGTTTTGATAACTGGGATAATTCAGGGTTTGGCAACGAGCACAGATATACAACCTTTGAGACTGAGACATGTTGTGGGTTGTGGAAACAAAAGTTGACTCACCGGATGGGTTTAAAGTCCTGTCTTTCTCTCTGGAGGTGGATGGCTTCGGCATACTGTTATGACTGGGCACCCATTAGGTGTAATGAACAGCAGCCATAGTCGTAACACATGTCTGCTCCTCAACGGGGACCTTTCCATTCCAGATTATATTTGGACGACACCCCAGGCCGCCTCTACCTTTGCCCTTATCGGTGCCATCACCGGGAGCTCAGCTTACTGCAGTACAGTTGCGGCGGCTCTGGATTCACACCCAGCACATGCTCTGGAAAGCTGCCCACACTGCCAAGACATTTGCTGACAAGTATTGGCGATCAGCTCCACGGTTTCATCCAGGAGAGAAAGTGTGGCTTAGCACCCGGCACATCTGGTTGAGAGTTCCTTCCATGCAATTGGCCCCACGTTATATTGGACCTTTTCCTGTACTGCGACAGATTGGTCCTGTGACTTACCAAATCCATTTGCTGGTCACCTTGAAGATTCATAACTCTTTCCATGTGTCCCTTCTGAAGCCATTGGTCCTCACTTGGCCTTCCTGGAGAGCTCCCGATGTCCGACAACATAGGGCTGAGGAAGAGACCATGTACCAAGTACAGGAGGTTCTTGATGTCTGGAAACGAGGTAAAACCTGGGAATACCTTCTAGCATGGGAAGGATTCAGGCCTGAGGAGAATTCTTTGGAGCCTGCTACAAATATACTGGATAAGTCTTGCTGAACACCTTGGAAAACCCAAGCCTTCTAGGGGAGGCCTAAAAGGAGGGGTTACTGTTAGGACTGCCGGCCATGGCGGCCCATGACCGGGGCCAGGTTTCATGGCCACCGGCAGTGGCGAACCGCGAACAGGGTCGGGCCGACAGCCATGGCAATAGAATTACCCGAGGCATCGGATTTCGTCGAAGGCTCCTGCTGTGGCAGGCAGCCTTCCTTTTTGACCTCTTATGGCCGCTGCCGCAGCCAGGCCCAGCCGCATGGTTCCTCGGCCGGGCCGGCTCCTCCCCCTCAGCCTGCTAGGAGCCACGCGTGCGGCTGAAGAGAAAATTTAAAGGAGCCATGACAGGAAATTGTCATGGCTCCTCCTGGGACTCCTCCCTCCAGTTCCTGTATTTAAGGCAAGGTCTGATACTCAGACCATGCCTTGGTATTGAGGCTCTGTGCTTGGTTCCTGTGTTCCGTGTTCCTGGATTTGCTCTTTGTCCAGCTTCTGCTCCTCCACTTCGTTGGATTGATTCGTTGGCTTCTGACCTTCGGACCGGCGGTGGTGAATTTCTGATGTTGACTTGGACCAGCTTTGGATCCTTCGCCTGTGTTGCTCCTGGACTGGCTTCGGACCACTCTCCTATGGTGCTCCTGGACTGGCTTAGGACCACTCTCCCGTCTGCTCCTGGACCGGCTCTTGACCTCTCTCTGGACTTTGACCCTTGGACCAGCTTTGGACTATTCTTCAACATCTACTCCTGGACTGATTACGACCTGCTGGAGGTGCCAGCCATCTGGAACCCACGACCTGCAGGAGGCGCCTGCATCCAGACTATCTTCAGTCTTCAGTCTCCTAAGTCCCAGTGGCCATGTCCCTACGGGCTCCTCCTGGGGGCATCACGAGCTTCCAGGGTGAAGCCTTCATCTAACATCTACATCAGCAGGCCTTGCCATCCGACGGTAGAGACCAAAGAGGATTGACTCCCTTTTTGGTAGCGCTGACTCTACCTCGGAACAGGGGTCCACTTTCTGAATCATAACAGACCAAGTCCTTAGTGGAACATAAGATTTGATGCGAGAGGTAACAATGTTGGAGCCACTTGGCAACAGTGATCACAAAATGATCAAATTTTATTTAATAACTGGAGGGCAGACACTAAAGTAATCTACTATGATAGCATTTAACTTTTCAAAAAATGATTGATAAAATGAGGAAAATGGTTAGGAAAAAACTTAAAGGAGCAGCTACAAAGGTTAAGACTTTACAAGAGGAATGGACATTGTTTAAAAATACTAGGGAAGTGAATTGTTTTTCTGACAATTGAAAATATCGTACAATATTTTCAAACTCGTCAGATTTCGGGGGGGGGGGTCTCCGAAACCAAATCACATCTTTATTTCCTATATGCACTGTGATTTTGATCTTCAGAATAGTTTCCACTATTTTTCCCAGCACTGAATTCAGGTCACTGATCTATAGTTTCCTGGATCACCCCTGGAGCCCTTTTCAAATATTGTAGTTACATTGGTCACTTTCCAATCTTCAGGTACAATGGATTATTTTAACTAATAGACATGAAATTTCATTTTGAGTTCCTTCAGAACCTTGGAGTGCATACCATCTAGTCCAGGTTATTTACTCATCTTTAGGGGGTCATTTATCAAAATGCGGTAAGGCATTTTTGCATGCGTTAAGGGATTATCGCATGCAAAAGCACCATATCGTATGGTGCAATGCAAATAAGAGGAGGAGTGGACTTGCCAGTCTGTGAAGAGCTATTGCACAGACTTAACACTGATTTTAACTACACCTTTTTCAGTAGTGTTAAGCTGTATGATAGCTTGTGTTATGGGGCTGTAAGGTATTAGTGCATTTTATGATGTCTCCTGAAAGGCCTGTTTTAGTAGGTTTGAGAGAGAGAGAGGTGGAGAGAACATTGCACAAATCAAATTTGGGTGAGTTTCCTCTCTCTGTAGTTCAGCAAATCTTCACAAGAGACCACTGTTCTGTTTGTACGTCTCACGTTGAATGTCAAAGTGGCCCCTAACCACTTACACTAATACCTAAACCTCACCTTGAGTTACTAGGTGGGCCTCCCATAGGGATACAAATACCTATCTAGGGAGAAGACATAATGGCTAATCTCTCTCTCTCTCTCTCTCTCTCTCTCTCTCTCTCTCTCTCTCTCAACAATGGTCCCCCAGTGGTTGAATGCAGGAAATACTACAGGTATGGCACATCACAAAGTCTGAAAATGTTATTGCAATTTGTGCTAACTTAGCTCTTCACATAGGGGTAGATTTTAAAAGAAGCGCGATCAGCCTACTTTTGCTTGCGCATCAGACTCAAGCAAAAGTACGCTGGATTTTAGTAGATACGCGCGGAGCCGCGCGTATCCACTAAAATCCTGGATCGGCGCGCGCAAGGCTATCGATTTTGTATAGCCTGCGCGCGCCGAGCCGCGCTGCCTCCCCCCGTTCCCTCCAAGGCCGCTCCGAAATCGGAGCGGCCTCGGAGGGAACTTTCCTTTGCCCTCCCCTCACCTTACCCTCCCTTCCCCTACCTAACCCACCCACCCGGCCCTGTCTACACCCCCCCCTTACCTTTGTCGGGGGATTTACGCCTCCTGGAGGGAGACGTAAATCCCCGCGCGCCAGCGGGCCTGCTGCGCACCGGGCCGCGACCTGGGGGCGGGTACGGAGGGCGCGGCCACGCCCCCGGACCGCCCTGGGCCGTAGCCACGCCCCCGTACCCGCCCCCAAAACGCTGCCGACACCCCCCCGAAACGCCGCGACGACCGGGCCCGCCCCCGACACGCCCCCGACACGCCCCCCTCCGAAAACCCCGGGACGTACGCGAGTCCCGGGGTCTGCGCGCGCCGGTAGGCCTATGTAAAATAGGCTTACCGGCGCGCAGGGCCCTGCTCGCGTAAATCCGCCCGGTTTTGGGCGGATTTACGCGAGCAGGGCTCTGAAAATCCGCCCCATAGGTAATTATTGCAATAAACTGTATATTAGCATAAAACACACCCCTTTTGCTATCACATTCGATACTTATTGCATTTTGATAAATCTAGGCCTTAGTTTGTCAATCTGGCCTACTACATTTTCCAGGTTCACAGTGATTTGGTTCAGTTCATCTGCCTCATCACCCTTGAAAACCAAGTCCAGAACTGGTATCTCCCCAATATCCTCATTAGTAAAAATGGAAGCAAAGAATTAATTTAGTCTTTCTGCAATGGCCTTATCTTCCCTAAGAGCCCCTTTAAATCCTCAGTCATCTAACGGTCCAACCGACTCCCTCACAAGTTTCTTGCTTCAGATATATTTAAAAAACAATTATTATCAGTTTTTACCTCTATGGCTATCTTCATTTCAAATTATCTCCTAGCCTGCCTTATCAATGTTTTACACTTAACTTGACAATCAGGAAACATGGTCAATGGCAGCCAAGGTCAGAATCCAAGGATTAGTCAATAAAGCAGGGGTCAGATGAGGTCACAAGACAGGCAGTCAAGGAGCAGGCCAAGTTCAGTACCAGAGAGACAGTTGGAGGATACTACCTAGGGAAACAGGACAGACAGACACTGGTACAGAAGGACAGTAGACAAGGCTGTGAACCTGAAGGCAAACTAGTACACTTACAGTGCCAACCCAAAGCTGTGCTTGATGGTAATACAGCCAGGCCATGGATCTCCAGCCACCATGGACTTGGAATACCAGACAAAACAGTACAACTCAGGAGATGGTCAACAGGAGCAAGGGCCAAGGAGAGCAACTGAACAGGACAGTGATGTTCCAGTTGGTATAGGTGTTCTTGGAATTCTTGAAGTGGGACCTTGAACCCACAAGCTTGGAATCAAGTGTTCTTGGCTTTATAGATGTGGGGGCTTGAACTCACAACCTTAGGATCAAAGTCTCTTATAGAAGGATCAGAGTCTTTTCACCTTAGCCATTACTCCATATGCCAAGGCGAGGAAGTGCAGGCAGGGACTTCCTTATATAGTACTTTCAATCAGGGCATGCTGCAGAGCTAGGACATGCCCTTGGCCCTACAAGAGGCCGGGCAGTCCACACGCGCACGTGTAGGGGCATTGCCAACATCACTGGGGACACTGAACTCCAGTGTGAGGCCTGGTGTGCAGTGGAAGGCCTGGCGACCGCCGCTGCGGGATGCCGAGGCCTAGAGGAGCTTGCGGGAGGCTGACCCATGTCCTGCAGAAGAGCTTGAGGGAGGCCGACCCATGTCCTGCAGAGGAGCTAGTGAGGTGAGCAGGCCCATGCACTGGCCGGGCGCGGACGGGGCGCCAACAGCGTCCACATAAGTAACTTTGTCCACCTGGGAGCATCACTTTTCCATGCCCTGCAGGGTGGGTGTTTCCCTGCCCTGGTACAAGATATTTCTGCACAAATAAAGAGAAGAAAGACTGTAAGGCAAAAGGAATCTTGTGATGCTGAAGATTAATTTGTTGTGTCATATTTCACCAAGTATCCGAATAGTAAAATCTTTATTTTTTGACTCTAAACAACTGAATCCAGAGTGTTTTTTGGCAATTACAGCACACATTGAGGTTACATACCCTTCTCCATGGAGGCACAGTGACAGAGAAAATGAGACCCCTCTCCCAGGGATGATCCAAGGAAAGTCATCCTTAGCATTCAGGGCCCTGAAAGTTAGCCCTTTCCCCCTCACAAAAATAATCCATGCCCTAGGGAAAGAGACTGCAGGAACAGTTAGTCAGGCTTCCAGCCCTGAAGAGAGTTCAAATAAGTTTATGGCCCCATTTGAGTGCTGCTTATCTCCCAGAATGGTGTTACACATTTGACAATGTCCCTCATGGGAGAGTTCTCAGGAAATTAAAAAGTCATGTTATAGGGGGCAGTGTCCTATTGTGGATTGGGAATGGGTTAAAAAACAGAAAGTAGGGCTAAATAGTTAATTTTCTCAATGGAAAAAGGTGAATAATGGAGTACTCTAGGGATATGTTTTGGGACCACTGTTTTTTAACATAATTATAAATGACTTGGAAATGGGAACAATGAGTGAGCTGATCAAATTTGCTAATGACACAAAATTATTCAAAGCTGTTAAATCACTAGAGGATTTTGAGAAACTGGAAGAAGAGCTTGCAAAACTGGGAAACTGGGCTTGCAAATGACAAACAAAATTTAATGTGGAAAAGTGCAAGGTGATGCATTTAGGAAAGAAAGCAACCAGGCAAGAAAGCAAACAGAATGCTAGTAATTATTATGAAAGGGATGGAGAATAAAACAGAATATCATAATGCCTCTGTATCACTCTATGGTGCACTTCATCTTGAGTATTGTGTGCAATTCTGGTCACCCGATTCAAAAAATATATAGGAGAATTAGACAAGGTACAGAGAAAGGTGACCAAAATGATAAAAGGTATGCATTGATTCCCCTATGAGATAAGGGCTGTTCAGCTTGGAGAAGAAAAGGCTGAGGGGAGATATGATAGATGTCTATAAAATGAGTAGACTTGAATGAGTAAATGTGAATTGGTTTTTTACTCTTTCAAAAAGTACAAAGACTAGGGAACACAAAATGAAGTTACTAAGTTGTACATTTAAAACAAATAAGAGAAAATATTTTTTTACTCAACGCATAACTAAGCTATGGAATTCATTCCCAGAGAATTTGGTGAAAGCTGTTAGTGTAATTGCATTTAAAAAAAGGTTTGGGCAAGTTCCTGGAGGAAAAGTCCATAAACCATTATTAAGGTGGAGCTGCAGAAATCTACTGCATATACCCGTTGGGATCCTGACAGGTATTTTTGACCTGGGCTGGCCAATGTGGCCACTACAGGAAATAGGATACTGGGCTTGATGAACTTGATGCAATATGGCAATCTTCTGTTCTTATGCTCTATATCTCATGCAAATTCATTGTGGATATCCTGAAACCCAGGCCTGCTTGTGGCTCTTGAGGACCTGGAGATGGCCACCCTGGCAATATTTTTTACTAAGGGAAGTTCATGTCAAACAAATCTGCTTTATTTCTTTGACTAAGTTACCAAGTAATGAATTGAGGGGAAATGCTAGATTTCAACAGGATACATTCTTTAGATATTAATCCATTGTAAATAAACATTATCCACTATACTCAATTAGTGTCCAGTATATGATAATGTCTAGAAATGGAGGAAGTGAACTCTGCCAGCCACATGCATTTGAATTCTCTTTTATTTATATGATATACTAATTTTCTGACATTACAAACTGCTTTAATTAAAACAACTTAAACATGTCTCAGTTGAAATTGACTAATGTATATTTATTTTCTCCTTGTATATTTCAAATCTGCAATAAGTATATTGTGCTATTGCTTTAATGCTTTTCCAACTGCTCAGAGCAATTAATATGAATGTGTATTTGGTTATTCAGCAGTTTCACTAAAAATCACCTGCTTAATGTCACGGTGGCTGGATAAGGGGATTCCCCCAACTGGAGCACTACAGGCAGAGCAGGGCAGGGAATCGTGTCTGACTAGTCATCTTCTCCTTGGGTTTGAGCCCACAGGTTCTGGAGGCCGGCAGGACTTTCATGGAATGGTACATGACCGAATGAGGTCTGGACACGCAGCAGTCAGGCATTGTCGAATTCCAAGGAGAGGTTGAAGAAGGTGGAGATCAGCAACAAATGGCAGTAGGCAGTCCGGGTCAACAAGCAAAGATCAATCCTAGGGAGGCTGAGAGAGAGACAAAGCACACAGAACAAGGATACAAGGCAAGGCAGGAACAGGGAAATATAAGCCAGGATCAAGGTAATTATGTACTGCAGAAGCAAAGTAAATATGTACTGCAAGAACAGGGTAAAAACGGAATAAAGGTGTAAGGCAGAGTACAGGCAGGCTAGGTAGGTCGAATCACTGAGGGGTCTAAATAGACAAGAGCAAGAAACACTGACAAGGGAGGTCACTGGAAAGTCCAGACAGGGCAGGACAAGACATGGAATATATGCAGACAGGGTAGGCCCAAACAAGACAAGGGCAAGACAAAATAGTAGGGGTGTGCATTCGTTTTCGCCATATTGGCGATCCACAACATATATTGCACTATTCGTAGTATTCGTGGGGAAGTGAAACATATCGCGATTCCCCACGAATATACAAATCTTCGCCGAATTATATGGCCAACTAAATACAAATTTAAACAAGCTCCCCACCCTCCTGACCCCCCCCCCAAAGACTTACCAAAACTCCCTGGTGGTCCAGCGGGGGGTCCGGGAGCCATCACCTGCACTCACACCCTCGATGCTGGTTTCATCATGGCACCGATAGGCTTTGTCACAGGGGCTACCAGTGCCATTGGTCAGCCCCTGTCACATGGCCATTGGCTCCATCTTGTGCTCCTACCATGTGACAGGGTCTGACCAATGGCACCGGTAGCCCCTGTGACATAGTATGGGCAAAGGCTATCGGCGCCATTTTGAGTACTGGCATCGGACGGACGGCGTGCAGGAGGTCGCTCCGGGACCCCCGTTGGACCCACAGGGACTTTTGGCCAGCTTGGGGGGGCCTCCTGACCCCCACAAGACTTGCCAAAGTCCAGCAGGGGTCCGGGAGCGACCTCCTGCATGCCGGCCGTCCGATGCCAGTACTCAAAAGGCACCGATCGCCTTTGCCCTCACTATGTCACAGGTTCCGACGGTCGGCCCCTGTGACATTGTAAGGGCAAAGGCGATCGGCGCCATTTTGAATACTGGCAGCAGATCACCTTTGCCCTCACTATGTCACAGGGGCCGACCATCGGTACCTGTGACATAGTGAGGGCAAAGGTGATCGGCGCCATTTTGAGTACTGGCATCGGACGGCCGGCGTGCAGGAGGTCGTTCCCGGACCCCCGTTGGACTTTTGGCAATTCTTGTGGGGGTCAGGAGGTTCTAGAAATAGAAATCATAAAAGGTCTTGAATGAGTAAATGTTATTTACACTTTCAAATAATAGAAGGACTAGGGGGCACTCCATGAAGTTAGCAAGCAGCACATTTAAGACTAATCGGAGAAAATTATTTTTCACTCAACGCACAATTAAGCTCTGGAATGTGTTGCCAGAGGATGTGGTTAGTGCAGTTAGTGTAGCTGGGTTCAAAAAAGGTTTGGATACATTTTTGGAGGAGAAGTCCATTAACTGCTATTAATCAAGTTGACTTAGGGAATGGCCTCTGCTATTACTGGTATCAGTAGCATGGGTGGGTAATTGCCAAGTTCTTGTGGCCTGGTTTGGACTCTGTTGGAAACAAGTTGCTGGGCTTGATGGACCCTTGGTCTGACCCAGCATGGCAATTTCTTATGTTCTTATGTTCTTAACAAGGAGCAAGAGCAAAGCAAGGAACGGAGAGGTCAGACCCCGGGGAGATCTAGGCCTAAAGGGAACAAGTGAATACAGGACAAGACAGATAATACAAGAAGGCCAGAAGCCACACAGAAACAAGGCAAGGCAGAAAGCTAAAGGACAACAAAAGAGCAGGCAAGGCAAAGAGAAGACCACTAAGGCAACACAGGGAACAAGGAAAAGCAAGGCTAGAAGGCCGCAAAGGCCATACAGAAAACAAAGCAATTGAAAGGTTAGTCAAAGCAAGGAGTTGAGGGGACCTGATGATGATGCACCACTGGGAGAGGCAGTGTTATACAGGGCAGGGCTTGATGAGTCATGTAGCCTTGAAAATGGTGGTTAAAGCGAGTGTGAGCATGGCTCAGGGAGGATGCCTGCTAGAAGTGGAGATTTGTTACACTTAATCATGTTACTTAGATGGCTTTTTTTCTTCAATTAATTTTGATAAATCGACACAGTTGCTTTAACAGATCACATGACATCAAGTACAGCTCCTTTGTCTTATTATTCTTATAAAGAAACTGCTTGCAAAAAAAAAATATTCATTCTTAAAGAAGTACTATATTCAGCAATCTTCCTACCTCTGGGTATCAGCTCTAAAGATCAATTACACCAATGTCCTCCTACTGGCCAAGGAGGAGATACCCTCTTAATATACAGCTGCAGTTCTTGTCTTTTACCCCTAGAGGGCTTTCATTAGGCACAGAGAGAAAGAATTGCAGTTTTCCTAGCATCTTATTGTAGTCATTGTTCATCATGTTTTCTAAGATACATGCTGATGCAGCACTCTTAGAGCTTTTGACATTTCACCATCATGTACCTCATGGTGCTTTGTGCTGTTTTTGCAATGTTTACTTTAATACAGTACAAATCAGGGACTGCAATGCAGTTGTAATAGCAAAGCCTTAAAAATATACTGTTGATTTTGGCAGTGGGAGTCTTAGCACATAGCATCTTGGAGATTTTGAAGAACAAAGGTTTGCATTTGTAGAATACAGCTTTAGAATTGCAGCAGATACCTGTAGGCTTCATAAAGATCTTTTAGAAATATCTATGTGTTTTCTTGTTTGGGTTTGTGAGTTGTTCATATAAAATGTTATATATGTACTTTTGGAATCCACTATGAAGATCAGAATAAGCGGAATACAAATTTCTGATGAATGAATAATAAAATGAAAAATGGAATAAATATCAATGGCATATTAGTAACATTGACCTTCTTTAGCAAGGGTCAATTAATTAGAGGTTAGATACAGTAATAATTCCTGTAATATATACAATGTTTATGTTCACATAGATCAGGGGTGGGCAATTCCGGTCCTCGAGGGCTGGAAACCAGTCGGGTTTTCAGGATATCCTTAATGAATATGCAGGAGAGAGACCTGCATACACACTGCCTCAGTTGTATGCAAATCTATTTCATGCATATTCATTAGGGGTATCCTGAAAACCCGACTGGTTTGCAGCCCTCGAGGACTGGACTTGCCCACCCCTGACATAGATAGTATTACAGTAACTGACTGAAATATTTAGCAGTATTGCATGTAGCAATGTGCTGCCTTTTTCCGGTAGGACTCTATCTCTAGGTGGACCAAGGGTGTATTCTATAATGCACTAGCCTTGATGCAAGACATACATTCCATCTAAGGTGGGGACTGGCACAATGTATTCTTTGAGAATTTACTAGGCCAACACAAAATCTATGTAATGTTGATCTGCCTCATGCTATTGTTGACATTTTTATATTGTTAAAATGCTTAAAATGTCAAAAATAGATTACAAAGAGCAGAAAATTCACTTTCCTTTGAATAAAACAAAACAACAAACTCTGACCAACTGCTAGAGCACATCGTATAGAGAAGTCTAATAAACTGTAGCTTGCATAAAATACATTCTCAATTTTTATAAAATGTCACCTACAGGCACAGAAGAGGTGAAAACCCTGGATCTGTTGAGTTATATGCCTCTCTGGAGCTCAAGCCTAATTAAAGATATCAGTAGTTCAATGCCAACAATTTGTACTGCTTAAATTCTGAGAGTCAAAAGTTAAACAAGGATAATTACAGATAAGTGTTTACAGTTTTGATTATTGTAGAAAATGTATGAAGCAAGGATTTGCTTTAAAAGGTAAGAGCTTGCTTGAATAGTAATAAGTGGATACTTCCCCGAGTTAGTTTTGCCACATCTCTATTAAAGCTGACCCTTGCTACCCATAGGAAGTATAATAAATGTTGAAAATCTCCCACAAGGCAGGCATTTTAATGAACTGCTCACAGCAGTCGCCTGTCAGTAGCCAGTCCATAGGAGAGAGTGAGTGAAAATTTATCGCTGCTGGACAATATGTAACATTGCTTTTTACAGGGACCCAGGCTAATTTAACTCTGCAGTTTTCTGAATTAACAAGACTTGTCTTCAAACCTTTTGACACAGGAGCATTCTGTTCTGTTATAATTTTATTGCTCTCTTTCCCACCTTCCCTAAGGATGCACTTTATTTAATCCATCTGGAGTCTTAGAAACAGAGGCTTCCTGCTCTTTGTGACCTCAGCAATTTATGTTTCATATTTCATACTATGGTTGGTCCTTTATCACTTACATTCTCCTCAACTCTCCTTCTGCCAACAATAATTTTCCTTCTTTTGGGAAAATGGATACATATTTGACAAGGGGACTGTTTGTCATGCAAGTCTTAATGCAGTTACAGTTAGAGAAGTAATTCAATCTGCCAAAGCTTAAATGCTGATAGATCATTGGCTACTGCTGGACCAAGCATTGTGCTACTCATAACTTTTCACATTGATATAGCAATGTTTTGGAATATGGCATACGTCTTCAGAAGCTAAATCACTCCAGCTATAATTTGTCTGTCAGGATAGTAAGTGAAAGGAAATAAAACACCACAACAGGCTCATGCTGTTGAGTCTTGTGTCCCATGGAGGCTCCTATTGCACTGCTCACACATTGTGAGTGTTTCTTTAAGCAAGATGTAGAGTAAGAAAGAAAACAGAGATGAGAGAAGGTAAAAAAAAATATATAATAATAAATTTATATTCCAAACATGGAGCTTGCAATCAGTTTCCTTTCACTCAGTGCATTACTTTCTCCATGTTCATATCCTACTTATCAGATTTCATGGTTAATACCTCCATCCCCACCCCACAATCTGACTCAACACAATAGTACTGATAAAAATGGAAGCAAGTTTCTTCTTTTAGTGATTGTCAGCATTTGTAGCAAAATTAAGTTGTACTACGTTATCGTTATATATACAAGGTGCAAATAACCTAGTCTGAATAATCACAGTCTGTGTCCTTTTAAATGATTTTTCTTCCCCATTTAAGGGAGTCCTTTGATGTGATAATATTAATTCCCTCAGGGCTGGGAAATGAAAAAAAACTAGTTGAAGCGGAAATTAAATAAGCAATGCAATGTCAGTCAATCTTTTAAAGCAGGAGCTTATTAACTGCTAATCATTTTGTCATTTTGTCACTCAAAATAATGAATTTCTAAGATCAGGAAGAGAGTTCTTTATTTTTATTAGTTTTAAACAGAAACAGTTGTGAAAACATTACATTAATGAGTCCCAGAGTATAGTATTTTAAGAGCTTCTTTGTTTTCGCATTACTAATTGTTCTATCTTTTATCATGATTTATCATTATGTGTGACCTCTGTCAGTTTTTTATATGGTGAAATATTGTAATATGGAGAACTTTCCAGCAATGGGAGGTCCAGGAAGGTGTGATTAAGATAGTTAGTGAAAGACGGGTTCTTCCCCCAAAAGGGATGGGTTTCGAGGTGACATAAAAGGTGGATCCATAGAGAGGCATTAGAAAGATTTTAGAAAACTTAGAACCTGTGTCTGGTCCTAAGGAGTTTCAGAGCTGGGTGTTGGAGATTTTTTTGATCCATTGATGGAAGTAAAAGTGACTCTGCTTTGGCAAGGGTCAAAGACCCATTGGAAGGAATAAAACTCTTATCCTTTTTGGGCAAAAAGGACACACAAGTGATTATTTCATCCAACACCTTTGAAATGCTTTCTTAAATCTCAGAAAGGAAACCTTTATGAGCATGTGCGGGAGTACCTGTGCACCAGCCCCACATGAGTTTCCTTTGTCTTTTTTTCTCTGCTGCCATGGCATAACAAGGTTTCTGCTCGCTCCATTCCAGCAGGACTTTTTGGCATATTTCAATCATTTTCTTTCATTTTTTCAGTTTTCTTTTACTTTCTTCTTTTTATTACAAAGTCTCCAAAAATAAATATTTTTTTTAGTTAGTGAAGATGTCTGAAAAATATCAATGTAAACATTGCAGACATTGAGGTCACAAAATGGCTACTGCAGATCTTCACAAGCTCAGCTTGAAATGCCTTGGGCCTTCATATGATACTTCCTTCAGTAAAGCATGTGCAGGATTTCACTAAAAGCAATAAGGTATTGGCAATTAAAACTGTGGTCTGAAGTCATACCTTGAGGGACTAAAGTCTTTAGGATTTGGAGCATCAGAGCCAAAAAAGAAAGCCAAGCCTGAATCACCTAGATGCTGAAATAAGAATTTGTCATCTAATTCATCTTCATCTTAATCTCATAGGGATAAATGGGGGTACTCTGAGAGACATGCATCATAATACCACCATAAAATTCCTAAGTCTATGACTTCTATGGAGTAGAATCAAATGGTTCCATGCTCTGATGTGAGCCAAAAGCTTCAGTTGTGATATCTTTACCATAGGAGCCATGGGTTTCAGCGCCAAATATAGCACCATCATCATCTGTGCTGAAGATGATTCTATCATCATCCATGCCTAGGTCGGCACCATCATTAATAGTACTTAAGATGGTGCCATCATTTTCGGCACCATCTTGTCAAAGAATCCCATTTTAGTGCCAGAATCAGACAACTCTTATTTATTTATTTTACAAATTTGTAGCCTGCTAACCCACAGACTTTAGCGGGTAACAAGAATTACATAAATAATAAAAGCACATTAACTTACAAACTACAAAAACTAATACAATGCCTAGATTAAACATAAACAATTAAATTACAAAACAGATTAACATTTTTAATCACAGCAGCAAAAAATTGCAAGTCATCAACCAAAATAAAGCATACTATAATCCCTTGAGATAACTAGGTAAGGGAAACTTTGGAGAAAAAATAAACTTTTATTATCTTTTTAAAATATAATAGATCATACTCCATTTTTAGTGGTTCTGAGAGACTATTCCAAAGGGTGTAGCCTGCAATGCTGGAAATATGAGAACATGACTCAGCTAAGCAAATAGACTTATGTATAGGGATCACCAATAATATATGATTTGCTGAGCATAAATCACAAAGAAGATTGTAGAAAGCTGGTTGTGGAAAAGAAGAGGGAACAAGGCCCTTAATAACTTTAAAAATCAGAGTATTATAAATTGGCCGAGTTGGGAGCCAATAGAGTGTGGCCAAAACTGGGGAGATATGTGCATGTAATGCCAGAGACCAGGCAGGCTGCAGAATTTTGGCTAAGTTGTAGCATATGAATTGTAGATTTTTGCAGGCCTACATAGAGAAAATTATAGTAATCTAGTGAGTTTATGACCAATGGTTGAGTTACTAGCTTAAAATCTGAGAGATTTAAGAATGGCTTAATGGAGCGTAAAGGGTGGAGTTTATGGAAAGAGCCACTCACCAAAGATTGCATATGGGGAAGTATAGAAAGCTTAGAATCAATCAAAATTCCCAGACCTCTAGCTTCAGAACTGTTGGGAATAGAAATACCATAAAACAACCAACTATCTGGGAAATTGTCCGGTTCCGAATGAGAGCGTAATAAAAGCTCTATCTTATTAAGACTAAGGGCTAGATTGTTATCAGAAAGCCATCTGCTAATATGAGAAAAGCAACTATAAAACTTATCAAATGCTACATTATTGGAAATCGTGTTGGGGAAAAAACTGTATGTCATCTGCAAACAGTTTAAAATTAATATCCAGCTGAGACAAAACAGTACAGAGAGGTAACATGTAAATATTAAAAAGAACCGGGGAAAGAAATGAATCCTGAGGAACACCTGAATCCAATTTTAATGAGCTAGATCTGGAATCCATAATAACTATTTGGTAGGAGCAATTTGAGAGGAAAAAAGAAATCCACTGATAGACTGAGATGCAATACCAATGGATTGACGTCAGCCTAAGAGAATAGAATAGTTTAGCATGTCAAATGCTTCTGAAAGGTCCAACAATACCAAAAGTTATTTAAGTCCATAATCAAAACCCATCTGAATTGAATCAAAATTAGTTCAAAGTAGATCTTCTGTATTATGGTGGGGGCAAAACCATAGGGGCAGATTTTAAAAGCCTACGCACATAAATCCAGGTGGATTTACGCATGTAGGGGGGGTTACGCACCGGATCTATTTTCAAAAGGCCCGGTGGCGTGCATAAAGCCCCAGGATGCGCGTAAGTCTCAGGGCTTGAAAAAATGGTTGGTCCGGGGCAGGGCGGGGGCAGGGTGGGGCAGGGCCAGAGGCCTCTCTTCAGCCGCTGGGCCTGGGGATCTCATGCTGGCACTCGGCTGGCATGCGCAAGTTACGCCTGCCTAGGCGTAACTTCTGGGATAAAGGTACGGGTATTTTTTTTTCGGGCTGGGGGTGGGACAGGTAGGGGAAGGGAGGGGAAGGTGGGGGGGGGGCGAAGGAAAGTTCCCTCCGAGGCTGCTCTGATTTCGGAGTAGCCTCGGAGGGAACGGGGAAAGCCATCGGGGCTCCCCTAGGGCTCAGCGGCATGCAAGGTGCACTAGCGAGCACCCCCTTGCGCGCACCAACCTCGGATTTTATAACATGCGCGCGGCTATGCACATATGTTATAAAATCGGGCATACATTTGTGCGCGCCGGGTAGTGTGCACAAATGAACCCTGTGCTCGTAGGTCTAAAAATCCGGCCCATATTGATGCTCACGTAGAATGTTATTGTCATCTAAGAATTACTGTAGTTGGGTATGAACTACCGTCTCAATGACCTTCGCTAACATTGGAAGTGAAGAGATGGGATGATAAGTATTAAACCCTGAAGAATCTGCCCGATTTGTTAATGATAGGTCAGATAACTGCAGACTTTAATACTGATGGTAAGATGCCTTTAGACATGGAAGCATGTACTATAGGATTAATATCGTCTCCTAGATCTGATCTTAGAACCTTAATTAGAGCAGTTGACATGTATTAAAAAGGCATAGGAAATCCTTAAGTGAGACCAGAATAGAACAGATTTCTGCTGTGGGAGGAAGAGAAAACTCACTATACCCAGGATCCAGTGGAGATAGCTTTACAGATTCAGTGGCATTACTAGAAAAGCTTTTTGTCAGCTACATTATTTTTTGATGGAAAAAAAGTGTTAGGTCCTCACAGAAACCTGGTTGGAAAGATCTTTCCACCAGGATAGAGACACTCTTAAAGGGTCCATGACTGTGACAGGCACCTCGAGATCCTGGGAAGCCTGCTGCCACTGGGACCATAAGGTCCATTGGGCTCTCCTCATGCTGAGGCGAGCCAGAGGGGTCACAAGGAAGGAGGCCACCATGTGGCCCAGCAGGCAGAGCAAAAGATGAGCTGGCACCCTCCGGCTGTTCCAGACAAGGGTAGCCAGCAAGGCAAGGGTTATTGCCCAGTCTCGGGGCAAAAAAACTTTTGCCTGCTCCGTGTCCAGCCTGGCGCCTCTGAAGTTCAGCTGAGGAGATGGGCAGAGACGAGACGTGGGGAAGTTTATAACAAACCCCTCTGTCTGCAGTATCTGCACCATCAAGGTCAGACCATGCAAGGCGTCGAAGAGGGAGTTACTCCTGACCAACTAGTTGTCCAGGTAGGGGAACATGAGTGACGCCTGAGGTAGGCAGCCACCACTGCTAGGCATTTGGTAAAAATGAGGGGGGCCGATGTCAGCCCTAAGGGCAGCACTTTGTACTGGTAATGTGCTTTCCCCACCACAAAGCGGAGGTACTTCCGGTGACTGGGGGCAATTGTAATGTGTGTGTAAGCCTATTTGAGATCAAGGAAGCAAAGCCAGTCTCTTCTTCTGAGGAGCGGGATCAGCATGCCCAGAGAGACCATCTTAAACTTTTCTCTTATTAGAAACTTAACATAGAAAACATAGAAACATAGAAATGACGGCAGAAGAAGACCAAACGGCCCATCCAGTCTGCCCAGCAAGCTTTCGCACTTTTTAAAAAAAATTTTTCTCTCACATATTGTTTCTCTTGGCTCTTAGTAACCTTTTTTATTCTATTTCCCTTCCACCCCCGCCATTAATGTAGAGAGCAGTGTAGGAACTGCATCTAAGTGAAATAGCTTAATTAGTTAGGGGTATTAACCACCGCAATAAGCAAGCTACACCCATGCTTATCTGTTTATCCAGACTATGTAATTCAGTCCTTGTTGGTTGTTGCCTGAATATAGATCTACCTTTCTTCATTCCCCCCTGCCGTTGAAGCAGAGGGCTATGCTGGATATGTGTTAAGTGTCAAACTTTCTCCCCTGCCGTTGAAGCAAACTTGTTCAATGCCCGGAGATTGAGAATAGGGTGTAAGCCGCCATTTCTGTTCAGAATGAGGAAATATCTTGAATAGAACCCTCGGCACTGCTAATGGCAAGGGACTGGTTCCACTGTGTCCGATACGAGGAGGGTGGTGATTTCTGTCTAAAGTATGACTTGATGGGTGGACGAACCTCATGATGGACATGGGGGAGAGGTGTGCGGGAGCCGGCTGAAGTTTAGACAGTACCCCTGATGGATGATAGTGAGGACCCATCGGTCCAATGTGATGTTTTCCCAGCGATGGGCGAAGCTCAAGAGCCTGCCTCTAACTGGGGGATCCAACGTCAGGGGTACTGTCTTTGCTCCCTCGCTGCCAGTCAAAAGCCTGTGGCCAGGGCTTGCTGGGAGGCTGGTTGGGGTCTGGGTGCTCGCTGTTGGTGAGGAAAGCCCCTGGAACTGGTTCAGGGCATACGTGTCCGAGAGGCCGGAGTATAATATTTCCTCTGCAGGTAAGAGGGCTTCTGGGAACCCAGTCTGGAGGATTTCCTGACTGAGGTTGGGCTTTCAGAGGTGCTAACAGAGAGCTGTTGAAGGGTATCATGATGGTCTGTGAACTGCACTACCGCATCCTGGACCTTAATCCCAAAGAGGTTTTTATCTGTGCAGAGGAGGTTGGCTAGCCTATCCTAGATCTCCGGCCAGAGGTCAGAGGTCTGGAGCCATGCCATTCTTCTGGTGCTGATGCCCACCGCCGCTAAATGGGCCGCTGTCTCGAAAACATTGTAGGTGGAATGCATCTCTTGCTTTCCTACTTCAAGACCCATCAAGGTAATGGCTGAGAGGGTCTCTTGCTGCTGTTGAGGAAGGCACTCATCAAAGTCCTGGACCTTTTTCCAGAGATTGTGGTTATATTGGGTCATATAAAGCTGGTAGGCAGCAATGCCCGCCACCAGCATGATGCCTTGGAAGACTTTCCTGCCCAGTGCATTGAGCTCCCTGTTCTCACAACCCAGAGGGGCAGAGGCATGGGTGTGGGAGCGGAGGTCTTTTTGCAAGGCAGATTCCATGACCACCGACTGGTGGGGGAGATGCCACTTCTCAAACCCCATGGCCTGCTGCACCAAGTAGGTAGCATCAGCCTTTCTATTGATGGGGGAGATAGAAATGGGGTGCTCCCACAAGCACAGGAGAGAGGTCCTTAAATATCGTGGATAAGAACTGCCACAATCTCCTTAGGAGTGTTGATGAACTGGAGCATTTCCAGCATCTTATGTCATGCATCCTCCTCTGTAAGCAGCTGAAAGGGAATGGCTTCAGATATGACCCTGACAAACCCCACAAAGGTTAAGTCCTTGGTGGGCAACTGGCATTGTTCCTCTGGTGGAGAGGGCTCCGAGAGGGGTCATCCGAATACTCCAAGGACATGGAGTCATCACCCCAAGGGTCGTAAGGCCCTTCCTCTTCACTGAGATCAGCGTGCCTTGGGCGAGGCCCGTGAGGGGTATCAATCCTGGGCTCTGATGGCTTTGGAAGCCTCAAGGACACTGCAGGTATTGACGGTTCCCCTGGCATTGAGGGGACTGGAGGCCATGGTAGGCAAGGACTCAGGGAACCGTGGTCTGGGAAACACAGTACCGGCTGTACCTTCCTCTTCCTTGGACCCGAGAATTGGTATCGCTCCAGTGGGAGGGCATCGGTGGCTAATGGGGAACCGAACGTCCCTCAGGCAGCAGCTGCATCAGAAGGGCGCCCAGGAGAACATCCAGACACTCTAGCATGGGTGCTAGCATCAAGGACGGAGGCTTGGGCACCGGTAAAGGGACCAGTGGCACCGGCAGCTCAATGATCTGGAAAGCCTTAAGCACTGCTGACTGCACCTTGTGGTTCCTGAAAGTCCAGAGTGGCCAGGACTGATGGATGGGGTTGAGGCGTCACTGGCTCTTCCTTAGATCACGAGGTGGCATGGAGCCATCACCAGTGTCGGTGGGGAATGCCAAGGACAGCTTCTCAATTATTCATCTTGTTTGATCCAGGAACAACCGGTAGGTAAGCAAATCTTATCTGCATGGAAGAACTAAAAGGCTGGAAGAATGAGAGAGATGTGGATCAACAGTGGACCAATCTAAAAGGAGCAATTACCAAGGCAACTAATCTATATGTTAGAAAAGTAAAGAAAAGCAAAAGAAAAATGAAAACTATCTGGTTCTCAAAGGAGGTGACTGACAAAATAAAGGCTAAAAGAACAGCGTTCAAGAAATATAAAAGATCCCAAAGGAAGGAGCACAAAGAAGAATATCTAGTAGAACTGAGGGAGACGAATAAATTAATCAAGACAGCAAAAAGTCAAGCGGAAGAGAGGATTGCCAAGGAGGTAAAGAGAGGTGACAAAACATTTTTCAGATACATCAGTGAAAAAAGAAAAGTTCAAAGTGGTATAGTGAAATTGAAAGGTGGAAAGGATCAATGTGTGGAGAGAAACGAAGAAATGGCAGAAATATTAAACAAATACTTCTGTTCTGTGTTCACTAAGGAGGACCCTGGAAAAGGACCGTCCCTAGTTAACAAGAAACTAGAGGGGAGTGGAGTAGACATAACTCCATTTACAGTAGAAAATGTATGGGAAGAGCTGGAGAAACTGAAAGTGGACAAAGCCATGGGGCCTGATGAGGTTCATCCCAGGATACTTAGGGAGCTCAGAGATGTGCTGGCAGGTCTGCTGTGTGACCTATTCAATAGATCCCTAGAAACGGGAGTGGTGCCGAATGATTGGAGAAGAGCGGGGGTGGTCCCGCTTCACAAGAGTGGGAACAGAGAAGAGGCTGGTAACTATAGACCGGTTAGCCTCACTTCGGTGGTGGGAAAAGTAATGGAGTCATTGTTGAAAGAGAGAATAGTGAACTATCTACAGTTGGGAGAATTGATGGACCAGAGGCAGCATGGATTCACCAGGGGAAGATCCTGTCAGACAAACCTGATTGACTTTTTTGGCTGTGACTCCCTTGGGAAGGGGGCCGAGGGGAGTTAAATCTTTAAAGGTAAATTCACAAACAGAAAGAATATTCTTGTTGGGCTTTAGATAGGGTTCTACCACTGGAGATACCCTTTAAAAAAAGGAAACTAACATCAGGAGATGAGGGGAAATGGTGAGATGTGTGACTAAGATGTGTGACCACGCCCCCCCCCCCGACGTCACTGAGAGCTCCGTCGGCAGTTGAAAAGCGCCTCACCACCAGGCGCCGCGCGCCATGCGTCGCGCGCCGAAGGGGCACAACAAAGGGGTTCTCCCCTTTGTGCACCCCTTCGTGCAACCCTTTGTGCTTCATTTAAAATTATTTCATTTATTTTTTCTGTTAATTACCTTTTTTTCCAAGTTCTTACCTTATGGCTTGTTAACAATTTTTATAAATGTTCATTGTATTTGACTATGGAAATATATTTCCTGCTTTTATGTTTTATGTAAACCGGTATGATTTGCATTTGATGTAAGAATGTCGGTATATAAAAATTAAAAATAAATAAATACATAAATAGAAGAGGTACTAATTAGATATTAGTTATGAGTTAGCAGGTGTCCTGGTAACTGTGCTTAAATCTACATGAGAATATAAGATGTGCTATGTTGGTTCAGATCAACGGTCAATTGTTGCTCACTCCAAGGGATAAGGAGTGATTTTCCCAGGTCTATCTGGCTCAGAGGCATAGTCATGGCTGAGCCTCAAGGTCCTGTGCTACTTCACTTTTACCTTAGGCCCCCACCTCTAGTAGCAGGTCATATCCCATCTGAGTCACCTCTTAAAAAATGGAGGAGTTAGAGGGTTTGAAGGCTTTGGAATCACTGCCAGTTGGTGATCCCCTGTGCCTTTAAGGAGCCTAACTTTAACAGGAAACATCACTGCCCATGGGCTAGACATGTAAAGGTTTGAGGCCATCAAAATCGTTGTTTACTTTTGACAGATAATTATTTATCTTCCTCCTCTCAGCCTCCTTCAAGTTTCATAAATGCCTGGGCTGGGTGGGAACCTATTAATATAATTGCTTTTCAAAAGTCTGAGAGATAAACACTTATATAAAGTAGTTGCCTTAACCCCAGAGGGAGAGTGAGAAACAGCACAGACAGAAACAGAGTGTTGCCAGAAATTTCATGGGTTTTGTAGCCCACTTCTGAGAAGACCCACATAGGATGGGATAAGGGATAGGGATGGAGATGGAATATGAGGGGGGAGACTGGCCACAATGCCCACGCCATGCTAACCTTGTGTCCCCCCCACAAAAAAAAAAAAATCAGTTTTACTATGTCCCAGTTTTGCTATGGCTAAAAATTATTTATAGACTTTTTCTCTAGGAATTTGTCCAACCCCTTTTAAACTAAGTTATGCCAGATGCCTTGACCACATCCTCCACCAGCTTGATTGTACATTGATTGAAAACATATTTTCCTCAATTTGTTTTAAATCTTCTACTTGTTAGTTTCATGGAGAGTGTACTTATCTTAGTATTATTAGAAAGTAAATAGCCATTCCCTATTTACCTATTTCAAACCTTTCATGGTATTATAAATTACAATATTCCCTCTCAGTCAGGGCTCCATTTATAGACAAAAAGGATGTGAAATTGTAGAGCTTGGTGGAGGTGGAAGGTGGAGTGGGGAAAACATGCTAGAGCTCTGTATGACCTCTGTGAGGGGGAGGGACAAAGGCTGCATGTTACCTCTCTTTTTCCTAAACACAAACACTCTCTCACGCACATACTTGCAAACATTGTCAGTGGCAGCAGAAACAGTGGGGCAGACAGGCATTCACAGATCCAAGCTGGGCTTAAATAGCCCGGGCATCTGACGTCATCTCCGGGAGCTGGGCTGAGGTTTCCCGCCACCGCCCCTTTAAATTCCAGCCCAGTGTGTGCACTCGTAAGGGGTGGAGCCAGGAGCAGGAAGTAGGTGGCATCTCCCTCGTGGGGAGAATGCTGCAGGAAGGCCCTTCCGCAGTTCAGAGCTGCATGGAGATGGTTGCGCTGAGAAGCGAAGAGGAGCAGCAGGTAAGGGGGGACCCTGCCATGGCCGCCCGCGGCCGGGGTTTACAACACCACCATGGCCTGACACTGTTTATTCATTCTGTTGAGAGGGGTGTGTGAAAAATAGCAGCATCAGAGCTCAGATTTGCTATGGAACTTTACTGGATGAGTAGATATCTGTGTATAGTATACACCTCCCCCTCCCCTGCACCTGAGGCTCTCCCACCCAGTACCTGGAGTGACCTTATTTGTACTGGTATTTGGGGGTATGCATGGTTAAAAGGAGTTCATCTGCCAGGGAGGCTGTGATGTTTTTTATGTGTGTGCGTGTGGGTGGGGTTAGATGTTGTACACTGAGTGTGGGTTCTCAGGATTGGAGGGAAGAGAGAGGGCCAATGGTACAATAATGCCATCTACTTTCAGGTTCTACAGATAAATGGGCTGGTGGAGGGGTCAGTGCCAACATGTTGATGATACCTGGAGTTGGGGGAGGGGGGTTCAGGAGGCCTGCCAGCACCCCTATTAGTTTTATTTTTCTACACTGTGACCTACTTTCTCAGTTATCTGCAGAAACTATCCTGGTAACTAGACTCAGAGCTTGCCACACAAAGCCCCATCATTTGAGGCTTACTCTGCCATATGTACATGCTGGCAGGTTAGGCCTACAACTAATCAGACATATGTAGTTTGGTATGTTTTGGGTGCCTAGAAGAGGTAGCACATTTCTGCAGCTGATTAGAGGGGACAGGTTTTGCTGCTAACTGGTGCCGTATCACTTGTCTACTATCTGGCCTAAGGATTAGGTACCCCTGTCTTCTCCATGTGTAGATTATGTACTCTTTGGGTCTGCTACCTTCAGCTGCACATTTCTGATCCCTAGACATGAGCAAGACCTTGTACTTTATGCACTTTTCAAGTAGGCTTCTGACTAAAGACTTATGTGATGACAGCATTTGGTGCTAGACCCAAAGAGAAGACCCATTCTTTGGTCAGAGGTGAAATCTCTTCATCATGGATGATGCCAATGGTTTATTATAGCTGCTCTATGATATTAGCATAGCTATAACCTATTAGTCATCAACAGCTTGAAGGCATTGCTCAGCACATCTAGCCAAGCATTTCTACACCGGACAGCATTTGGAGGTGAACAATAGCTAGCTAGTGCCCACCTCACATATATGCCCATGTACCCATGAGTTAGCTAAGGGTAGGCTCTCTGGAGAAGGCAATGGGAAACACTTGTTAAGCTTCACAGTATGAAGTTTCCTATACTGCTCTTGTTGTTTTCCTTGGGAGCATACAATGAGCTATCAGTTGTATGGCCTAGGTCATATGGTTTTGCATGCAAGCAATTTTCCTAGTTGTAATGTCACTCTAGCATGCAAGGTCATTTGGGTCCCAAACCTTTTACCTAGTGAACCCTTAAGACAAAAACCACACAATAAAAAGACACAACCAGAAAGTGAAATTAAAAAACATGTGACCAGTTTATTACAGAAAAATTGTAGTCAACAGATTCAAAGGAAGTCAACATTTTTTGTAATCACATTCTGCAAGGAAAAGATATAAAATAGCACATAACATTGTGACTGAAATAACCTGCACATTTAGTGTAGACCTGTACATACATAGTTACAAATGCAGTATGTGATATATAGTATTAGGATTTTATATTTTTGCAAAATCATGATTACAGCAAACAGCATAGAAAGCAGAAGTGGCAACCCAAGAGCTACTGAAGAGCTCTAATGTTAGATCTCATACCAGCACAACTATGTGATTGCAAAAGAAGGCCCAGTCAGTCCATACTGAAAGAGTATGCTCAGGGGACAGCCTAAGGGCCAAGGTAGAAAAGTTGAAGAAGAAGGCCTGTACAGTCCATGTTGAAAGAGTATACTCAAAGGAGGAATAGCCTAAGGGTCATGGCAACAGAGTTCAAGATGAAGGCTAACATATTCAATGTTGAAAGAGTGCAGTCAAAGGGGGGATAGCCTAAGGGTCAAGGCAGTAAAGTTCAAGAAGAAGGCAGAAGGTCCAGGACTGGAGAGTGCAGCATATAGGCAGCAGGACAGGAGATGAAACAACAGCATGGAGAAAGCAGCAGGATGAGATGAGTTGAGCTATGACACCAGCATGGAGGCAGCATCAAGATGAGATGAGATGAGATAACACACCACCAGCAGGAGCAGGAGATGAAACATGATGAGAATAGACAGCATCAAGATCATTACTGAAGACCACTTCAAGGAGGCTGTAGTAAAGGCAGAACATAGAGGAGGGCATTATATATATGCAGCAAGGCAATACAGGCAGACAGTAGACCACCCCCCATTAGCTAGCTGATACAGGAACTCTGAGATCAGGATGGACCCAGAAGTCTTCTTCAATCTAGATGGTACAGGAACTCTGTAATTAGGATGGCCCCAGCAGGCTTCTTCCATCTAGCTGGCACAGGAATTCTGTACAGAGAAATGGCCAGGCTTGTTTCCACAAGTCTTCTAAACTGTGCATTTATGGCACTAATGCAGCCTAAAGGACCTTTTCCTTGGTGTGGCTTTCCAGTTGGGGGTAGCATCATTGTCCTTCTCGTCTTGGGCTGCTGTGCAGCATGGATTTCTGGGAAGCTGTGGAGGGTACAGGTGGAGGCTCTGGCATTCATTGAAGGATTTGTGTTAAAAAGCTGGTTAGATTACTGATCAACGTTGCCACAGTGGTTAGGGCTTATGTGTGGGCTTCTGTCTGATCACATAGGGCCTGGATGTGAGCCCTCCCGAAGTGCACTAGCTCTGCCTTTATGTGGTGGAGTTGAACGCCATGCCTCATTTCCATGCAGTCCAGCTGCTCATGCATAGACCACTTCACTGCTGCTGGTGCTGTGCTTGTTGTTGTTTGAGCTGCTGTTTGAACCTTAAAATTCAGCATGAGCAGGCTGGTGAGCTGATCTTGCTTGGAAGCTGCTGCCTCCTGCTAGTGATGTGGTTTGCTGGAGGTAGGTCAAGATGGCTTCCCTGCATCCCATTGCCATGTCTTATGTTCTTATGTTCTTATATATGGGTCTTCCATGAAGCATGTGATGTTGAGGATGATGTTCAGAGGTATTGGTGAGACTAGGGGTGCCAACATCTGCAGCTGTTCTTGAAGCAGTTGCTGCTGCTCTGCCCCTTCACTGCACTGTGTTTCTGCATCCATTAACAAGGGTGCAGTGAAAAGCAGGGCTGCGCTGCTGGTCCCTGTGATTTCACGGCTGGGACAGACAGATTCCTGGGAGAGAACTGTGGAAACAAAGAAGACATAAGTAGAAATGCTAAGAAGTACACATGTACTGTTTGGCATAAGATTTGTATTTTGCATCAATCTATGTGAGCAACTTATGCCAAAATATGTGGACATCTGTAGCAGCCTTGACATTTATAGGTAAAGTGAACTTACCGGCTCCAGCTCATGTGGTATCCAGCCGCTCATCCATCCCCTCAAAGACATCTGGTCCCAGTAGTTCAATGAGGCAATCCTCCTTGAGTGTCATAACGATGGGGCAAGGGGCTCCTACTCCGGTCTGCTGCAGATATTTATTCCTGCTTGCCACCTTGTTTTTTAGTTGTGCTTTCATGCCTGATACCGGTGGGCTACCTGCTCTACAGTCCATTTTACTCCACTTTGCCAGGATATGGCCTGGGCTACAGTGTGCCAGATCTGGCCCTTGGCTGCCCAGGACAACTCAGCAGCATGGTTGCTGAATATCATGGCATAGTTTTCAAGGTTTCCAGTGATGATCTTGTCATTGTCCTCAATGCTGAAATTTGAGGCCCAAAGTCGTATCTGTCCTGCTGCCTGGCTGCCAGATGAAAGGGATACCACTTCTGCTTCTGGAGAGGTGTCTCTTTCCTCTCACTCTCACGTCCAATCCCAACTCCCCTCCCTTCCTCCCCCTTCCTGCATCTGCCCTACCAACTCCCCTTCCTTCTGCCCTCTCTGTCTATCCCTATCCTGCCATCCTCCTCCCACCAAACTCACCTGCCTATCCCCTTCCCTCTCCCACTACCTCCTATCCCTTGCCTCCTCCCCTCTACTCCTGCCACTGTCCCTACTCCTACTCCTCCTCCTCCTACCATGCCTGCCCTCCTCCTCATCTCCTCCCTTCCTCTCCTACCTATTCTCTCTCCTCTCTTCATGTCTCTTCTCTCCTTTCTTCCTGTGCCTCTCACACTCCATTCTATCCAGATCTTCACTCCTCGCCACTACCACCATCACTCTTCCTCATTCCTCCACACTACTAGCTCTCCTCAATCCACCACCACCACTCCTCCTAACCACAACCACTACTCCTCCTCACTCCTCCATACTACCACTACCACCACCAGTCTTCCTCCACCACACAAATACAAACTTGACAAACTTACAAAAACTTTCACACACAAAGGAATAGGGAAACAGATGACAACAGAAGACAAGACAATGCACTCAGGTAATCAATCGAAGAAGCTCCTAAACTCCTACTAACAAACTCACCTATTTTCCTCTCCTCTCTCCAACACCTGACATACCCCCAAAGAGGCAGCTGCAGGAAACTGCTATATATAAAAACAAAGAAAATAATGTGCCTAACATAAATCAACGTGTGTCGCATTAACTAACTCATGATGCAATGATGCAGTGTGTGATACGATAATGTATCTCACTTTGCGGAAATTACTTGTGCAATGCAGTAGATATGAAATTAGCTTAACCATGCCCCTTTTTATTGCAGACACTACCACACCATATTTCTTCTTTAGTTATAGCAACTTGATGATTCTAGGCCAAAGTTAGTTTTCCTGAAGACAAGGATCCTCGCCTTTGATTGCACCTTCAACTTTTGCACTCTAATACTGAACCACACCATCCAGAGAACACTGGATCCAAGATAATTGTCCACTACAACATCAGAGATACTGTCCCCATTGGTAAGCACCAGGCCCAATATTGTCCCAACCCATGTAGGTTCTATTTCCAGTGTTATGGCCACCGACCGTGGCGTCCTGCGACCGGGACCTGTCCACACTGTCATGCCTGCCGGCCGCGGTGGTCAGCGACAGGGGCCAAGTACCGTTCCATGGTGTTGGGCCGCCTCTGAGGCGCCTGTGGGGGCAGGCTGCTCTCTTCGACGTTTTCCGTGTGGCCGCTGCTGCTACTAGCTCAGCCGCATGGTCCTGCGATGCTGGGCTGACTCCTCCCCCTCTGAGCTCCCTAGAGCCATGTGCGCGGCTGAAGATTATAGTTAAAGGGGCTACAACAGGAAGTTGTTGTGACTCCTTCCTGAAGATTTTCCTCAGCTCAGGTATTTAAGGCAAGGTCTGCTCCTCAGAACCTGCCTTGGTATTGAGGCTTCCGGTGGTTTGGGTTCAGTGATGGTGTCCCTGGTTCCTGGTTCCTGGTCTTCATTCCGCTTCTGTTCTCCTCCATCTTTGGACTTTCTTGGCATCTGACCCTTGGACCGGCTGTCGTTCTTCTCTTGGCTTGACCCTGGATCGTCTGCGGATCTGTCTCCTGGTTTGCTCCTGGACTGGCTTCGGACCATTCTCCTGTATTGCTTCTGGAACGGATTTCGACTTTTCTCCTGAGTTTGACCCTCCGAACGGCTCCGGACCACTCTTCGGCTTCTACTTCTGGTCTGACTCGACCAGCTGGAGGCACCAGCTGTCTGGAATCCATGACCTGCAGGAGGCACCTGCATCCAGACCAATCTTCAGTCTTCAGTGAGTCTCGTAAGTCCCAGCAGCCGGGTCCTACGGGCTCCTCCTGGGGGAACCGCGAGCTTCCAGGGCGAAGTCTTCGTTCAACTACTGAATCTTCAAGCCTTGCCGTCCGACGGTAGGGACCTAAGAGGGTTGACTCTCTCTTTGGTAGTATTAACTTTACCTCGGAACAGGGGTCCTCCTCTGGATTTGTAACAGAATACCAAGGCCATGGACCTGGCAGAGGCTTCATCTCATCAGGTCATTTCTGGACTGGCCCAGAAAGTCATGGAGCAGCAACGGATATTAGAATCTATGGCAGCCTCCCTGGAGCGACTCAACACCCATCTGGATTCTATAGCTGCGGTTCAAACAGCTCCTCCACCATTACCACTACCATCCGTGATGCAGGGTAATACCCGTTCTATGATTCCCTTGCCTATTCCTCCATATTACGCTGGCAAACCTCACTTATCCCAAGGATTTCTCGACCAATGCAGCATGCATTTTCATCTTCAAGCCTCCCTCTTTCCGGATGATCTTACCAAACCACCAAGCTTGACGCAGGTTCAAACGTTGGGCCTGTTGGAGGTATACCAGGTTCTTATGGTCCGTGTAGACTGTAATACGATGCTGGGCTCCCTCCAGCCACTGCCGCCACTCCTGGACTGACTCGACCAGCTGGAGGCGCCAGCTGTCTGGAATCCACGACCTGCAGGAGGCGCCTGCATCCAGACCAATCTTCAGTCTTCAGTGAGTCTCCTAACTCCCAGCGGCCGGGTTCCTACGGGCTCCTCCTGGGAGAACCGCGAGCTTCCAGGGCGAAGTCTTCGTTCAACTACTGAATCTTCAAGCCTTGCCGTCCGACGGTAGGGACTTAAGAGGGTTGACTCTCTCTTTGGTAGCATTAACTTTACCTCGGAACAGGGGTCCACCTCTGGATTTGTAACAACCAGTTGACAGAACAATTCTCCTTGAAGAGAATTAAGGATCTACTTGCTTCTATTGTATTCCAGTCCCCACTCCAAACTGCCATCACTATTCCATGAGCCAAAAAAAAATAATAAAGATCTCCCTGCTTCTAAAAAATACCACAGCTAGGATGTCCCAATCAACATCTGGCATGTTGAAATCCCATAAACATAGAACCTCCCATTTCATAATAATTTTGTGAATATCTTCTATTCAATTTCTATCCATCTCCTCTATCTGTGATGAAGGTCTGTATATTACCAATATAAATAGATATTCCATTCCACATTATCCCACAGCGCCTCCTCCTTTCATTGTAAGCCCTGCAATTCTGTTGCTTTAATATTATTTTTTTATGTATAATGCCAATCTTCCTCCCTTCCCTCCTACCTGGTACCAAGTCTCCATTATAGCTACTACAAATAAATCAGCTTCTTCCATGACTACCTCTAGTCCCAAGACTTGAATCTACTGCTTTTTCCTGTAATTAACCAAATAAAATAAAGCCTTAGGTTTAATTTTCACTCTGCAAAATTTGCATCTCAAAACAACATTGTTTATCTTCTTTTATATTCTGGTTTTAGCTTCTCAAATAGGATCTATAATTATTTCTATAAGCATCATCCTCAGTGATGACAGATTCTTTTTACCTTTCTACTGACTTTCTTCATCTGATGAAGGTCAGCAGTGTACCAAGGGACAGATTTATCAAGGACAAATGTTCAATCTTTAAGCAGAGTAATCTGGTCAAAAGCCAGGAGTAATATCCCATTCCAAAAATTAACAAGCTCATCCAAGGTTACCTCTTAAGGTGATTGAACTAAATTACTTAATGCCCTTACACACCTATCAGCAGTCATATCCTTCTTATTCCTGCATTGAAAAGTGGACTGTACTTTCACTGAAAAGGAAGTCTCTTCTTTAACCATAAAATAAAATTGATCATGATCAGAAATAATAGAAAAGCTCTCAATCTGACAGTGTTTCTGTACCATATCAGAAGCAAATTTAGGGTCTAACATAAGGTCATTGATATGAGTGGGAATGTGGACAATTTGCTTAAAAATCTGGAGACTAGGTCAGATTAAAAAAAAAAAAAAAAGGATAACCAATCCCCTGAAACTACAGGAATATGAACATTAAAATCACTAAATACACTAAGGTGTTGGTAATTGTTACACAGGTAAAAGAGCAGTGGTACAAAAAGGCAAGAAAGAAAGCAATTATAAAAGAGATACATAAAATTGCAATTAAAATCATATCCCAAAAATACAATTAAGTAATTAAATATTAATACCTGACATAGCCATGTTTTGGCAAGAATGCCTATATATGGGATAAAACCTATACATTACATTCATAGCAAAAGAGAGTGATAACATTATATAAGCCAGTGTTAAGGAGTCCAGGTATCTGGTACACCTATAAGAACAGAATAGTATACACTGTAAATGCTAAATTGTATTAAATAAACTAGCACCTATAACATAAAATCAAGGAGTATGAACAAAGGTATAGATAGTAGGGATGTGCACAACTTTTGTTTTCGGTTCATTTTTGGGTTTGGGGGTGGACAATTTCGGTCCACTCCCCGAACCTGGAAACTTTTCGTTTCGCTTTCGGAAACGGACTGAAAAAAAACAAATGCCCCAACCCTTCAAATTTACTTAAATACAACCCCCCCGCCATCCCGATCCCCCCGCAAGACTTACTAAAAGCCCTGGTGGTCCAGCGGGGTCCCGGGAGTGATCTCTCCCTCTCAGGTCATCGGCTGCCACTAATCAAAATGGTGCTGGTGGCCCTTTGCCCTTACCATGTGACAGGGGCTACCTGTGCCATTGGTCGGCTCCTATCACATGGTAGGAGTAATGGACGGCCGGTCTGCCAGGAATCAAAATGGTGCCGGCCGTCCATTGCTCTTCCCATGTGACAAGAGCCGACCAATGGAAGTTGTAGCCCCTGTCACATGGTAAGGGCAAAGGGCCACCGGCGCCATTTTGATTCCTGGCAGGCCCGAAGGCCCGAGAGTGGCCTTACCATTGGTGGGGCCCATACTATGGAACACGATGCCTCCTGAAATCAGATTACAGAGTGACCTAAAATCTTTTAAGAAAAATTTAAAAACATGGCTCTTTAAACAAGCCTTTCCTAAAGAGACCAGAGGATAGAGAAAGTACAGGAACACGCAGAAGAGCATGAACACAACAATACTCTCATAAAGTGCATGAGAATACATTATTCAATCTTACAACTAAAGTAAAACTATAAATGAAGAGTAACCTACTAGTACACCCGGACAAGACCAACATTACTCAAATATTGACTTTTATTTATGGAAATTGTAACCGAACCTTATTGGCACCTGTTAGAATGTACGATAATCCACGCATACCTACATTAATTTATGTTCCTATTTGTGAACCGTTGCGATGGTATATAACTTAGCGACGGTATAGAAAAGATTTTAATTAAATAAATAAAGATCGCTCCCGGGACCCCCACTGGACTACCAGGGCTTTCAGTAAGACTTGGTGGGGGGATTGGGATGGTGGTGGTGGTGGTGTGGGGGGTTGTAATTAAGTAAATTTGAAGGGTTAGGTTGGGTTTGGGTTTTTTTTTTAAATAAATGTGCCCCTCCTTCCTGCGCTAACCCGAAAACAAATTTTTTCCCGAAGTTCGGGAAAAACTCCGGTTTGGGATTCAGGATTCCCGAACAGGATGAATTAGGCAATTTCGTTGAAATTTCCTAATTTTTTCTAAACGAATGCACATCCCTAATAGATACCGCCTATAAATATAAATTCCATCTGTTTAGTTATGCATTGAATTACTTACTTTTTCCAAGCTCCTGGAAGCTATCAGACATGGCTAGGTACTTTTCTATGGTATAACCTAGCAGTGTTGAACACCTGTACCATAAAATGAGATATTTCACCTGCTAGATTTTATGCCATCTAAAACTAGTGAATGCTTTCTTTTTATGTAATGTGCATGTGCTGTCTTCTGATCTG
The DNA here is from genome assembly GCF_901001135.1 of Rhinatrema bivittatum. NCBI lineage: Eukaryota > Metazoa > Chordata > Amphibia > Gymnophiona > Rhinatrematidae > Rhinatrema > Rhinatrema bivittatum. The sequence goes on along the minus strand of NC_042616.1, from coordinate 365,101,736 downwards.
TAATGACCTGGTTTTATATATTAGTTCTAATTTATCTTACTTGTTACCAACTGAGAACCGTGGATCATGCAGGCTATACATTTTATAAATGAATAAATAAAAAAATACAGTCTGCCAGAGGGTTCATATGGTGCCTAAGAAAGCAAAACTATGATTTTAAATAATGAGTAGAATATTATGGTTAAAAATAATTATAATATATTAAAAAATAAATAATAAGAACATAATGAAAATGTAATCCATAAGTTATAAGTTAGGAAAAATAAAGACATCTTAATAATTCAGAGGATACATTTCCTTACAATTTACCCCATTAATTAACCTACTGATTTATCATTAAGGAATATCTCAAGGTATAAGGGATCAGTAAAAATAAAGCTATTCCTATGATAAGTAAGCAAGCATTTGGTTGGATATTTAAGAAAAGGGACCTCCCAAATTAATAATTCTCTGTTTCAACTATAAAAACTGTTTCTTTCTAACCTGTGTTACCTGAGCCGTAACTTTACCCGCAGCCCAACTCATGGCTCAGCAACTTCACGACCTATGGAACTCCACTCAGACTCGTCTTCAATAAGCAGCCGAGTCCGCTAAGAGGAGTGCTGAAAATCATCATCAACAAGCACCACTCTTTCAACCTGGAGACCAAGTGTGGCTGAGCACTCATCACATCTGTCTAAGATTACCTTCTATGTGCTTGGAACCCAAGTACATCGGTCCCTTCACCGTGAGGGAACGCATAGGACCAGTCTCATATCATTTGTATTTGCCCTCCAGTCTAAAGATTCACAAATATTCTATCGAAAACCCCCTGAACCTCTGGATGTGGTCACTGACGAGGACCCCATCTAACAAGTCCAAGATATACTAGACGTCAGATACTACTAAAGACTTTGTGAGTATCTGATCTTGTGGCAGGGCTTCGGCCCAGAAGAGAACTCCTGGGAACCAGCCTCCAACAGCTTAGATAAATCTCTCCTTCAGAAGTTCCATTGTGACCACCCTGACAAGCCTGGCCTTCTGTGAGGGGGCATAAGGGAGGGGGTACTGTTGGGAATCCCGGCTGCAGACTGCCGCAGCTTGATTCCCTTACCTCGGCCGGCAGTCGCCAGCATTTGCTGCTCTCCCGATGGCATGGGGAAGGCCACTCCAAGGCCCGATTGCTGCACACCTCCCACGTGGTCTCAGACGCTGCCGACTTCCTCCTCATGTCTGCCTTCCTAGGCGCGCGCGTGTGTGGCTGCTGCCGCTTCTTAAAGGGGCTGTGACGGGAAACCTCGGCCCGGCCCCCCGAAGATGACATCATCACTCTGGGCTATTTAAGCACAGCTCCCTGCCCTGTTCCTTGCCTTGGCAATAGGTCAGCTCCTGTGAGTAACTAGTTGCTTGTCCTGCTTTCCTGCTTCCTTCCAGCGTTCCAGCTTTCCAGTTCCTGTACTCCTGCTTGTTCCTGCCTCTGTTCCTGTGTTCCTGCTCCCGTGATTCCTACTCCTGTCTTTGGTTGTCTTCTTGGCTCTGACGACTACTTGGTATCCTGGTTCTTCTGTCTTCTGCCCGTCCTGACCTCTGGTGTGTTCTCTGGTTCTTGCTTGTCTTCAGCCTGCCCTGACTTCTGGCCTGGTTCATCGTTCTGCTTCGCTGCTGCCCGCCTCGGCTCCTGGACCATCTCTGTTCCTCCGGATCTCCACCAGCCTTGACTTGGACTGCCCACTGGACTATCTCAGTCAGGAGACCCTTGCCTAAGTCCTGCTGGCCCCGGCACCCAAGGGCTCAACCTGCAGGGAACAAAGTCTGGTATAGGTGAAGCTCCAGTCTGGTCTCCTGGTCTTGTACCGCCTCCCGGCTAAGAGTACCATTAGAGGGCCTCCCCTCGGTGTATCCTTCTACTCTCAGCCGGCTCAAGGGTCCACTAACACAACACTTATACTGACAGAATTTTTGAAAAACAAAAATTTTTTCTTGCTCCAAAGAGAAGGAAACCACTAAAGTAGATCTTGTAGATATAGTATTAACTGAAGATTCTAAGAAGTCTGATAAACTGGTATTCACTGACTTATAACATTGATTGCCCCTTCATCAAGACAATCACTTTCTTGAATTTAGGGACATAATATAAATTAGATATGGTAGAACATTTCTCAGCAGGGATGGAAAGAATTTCAAAGAGGTATTTCTTAAACATCTCATAAAGTGATAATAACCTATTCATGGGAAAATTAAGGAAATGTTAAGTTTTTCCCTCTGAACAGATTCTGTATATTTTCCAGGAGAGAATGTAATATCAAATTATCCTTGATAATTGCAGCCCCAGCTGTTTGCAAGAGACCTATCTAGGAATTCACTTTGATCAAGGATGTACCAATGTTATTCAAACAATTATCCTGCTCCTGTAGTTTGGACCTTATATCCTCTATTAATTGCTGAATAGAATTAGTCAAGATCTTATCTACTTTGGTTACAACTTTCCATATATCTACCACTGTAATGCCAGTTCGATCATATTCAATATCATTTGTACCAGAAAGAGTCAAAACTCCTCGTAATGGGGCTTTTATCTGTTGAACATCAGCTTCATTGCTTTGCAGAACAGATTCTTCAATATTTTCAACTAAATCAGTCCCAGCATTAAAGACTAAAAGTATACAGGAAACAACTTCAGATGTCTCAGAATTTCCTAAAGCTGCCAGAGCAGAGTTCTCTCCCAATGGATTAGAATAACCAAGTGAAATAGCAGATAAAGGTTGTGGGTGGGATAAATGCATATCTGGACTCAAAGAGGCACTGAATCAGAAGATGCCTCATTCTTTCTGTCCATACTAGTATCTCCTGATAGGATAGCCGGTATTTGCGATGGCCCATAGGTCCTTGAGCGGTGGCTGTAGGGATTAGAACAGTCTTAATCTTCCATTTTCTACCCATTAAGTTAAGAAGAATAAGAAAGTAAAAACAAAGCTGCATGCCCCTTTGGGACATGCAGCTTTGGTAATGTGCTGGTGGCTGCATGCTGCAGCCGCGTCACTCTTAGGGCCCAGATGTCCCAGGCCTCTGACATCAGGATCTCCTGGTAGGCAAGGAGGGGAAGGGCAGCACACTGCCTCTGGTCTCTCTGGCTCTCCTCCTGACTCTCACCCCGACAGCCAATGCAGCCATGTCACTACTAGGGCCCAGAAGTCCCAGGGCCTCTGACATCAGGAATTTATGGTAGGCAGGGGGAAGGGAAGCTCACTGCCACAGGTATCTCCACCTCTCCTCCTCACTTGCACCCATGATCCACTATTTTACCCTACTTTGCTCCCTCGCCTGTCTTTGATCCCTGTCAAAACCTTCTGTCCCCCTCCCATGTCTCCTACAACTTCTCATCCTTCCTGCTTCTCCTATATAGTCCAACTCCTCTCAGCTTATTCCCATTCATTTTATCATCCTTTCTTACTCTCATTCATCTTCAACTCCTTCCCTCATATCCAACTCTAGTCTTCACCCACCAGCATCAAAGTGCCTCATCTTTCCAGGCACAGCCCTTTCCCCCACATCCAAAGCAAGTGTCAAATTGAATTATCTGATAGTTGCTATGGCTACAGAATACTGTCAAATTGGGTGCCCCACCTTTGAAACTTAAGACCCAGTTAACATCCAATTAGAGATGATGGTGTTCAGAATAAGGGATGCCTAGAGTAATTTATGAAAATAATGCAAAATATATTCAAAAGTCATTTAGATCCATCTAAATGGTGAATGCAGCTAACTTTAGACATGCTTCAGGTCAAATCTAAAGTTATATAGCCTTGTGTGGCTGGATAACATGTTACTTAACTGAATGTCTTGAAATGATATCTAGCTTAATAGCTGTCATCATCAAATAAACTAAAAGATCAGCTGCCCTATCCACCTCCCACCCCCCAAAGCATAATACAAGCCAGGCTGTGTATCCTAAACCCCTAAATCTTTTTAAAGATTAGCAAATTGCCTGATATTGTAGGCTGGGCCCCCATCTTGCTTTTACATTCACAACCAGATCAGCCTGCCTCCCTCCTTTCCACCCACCCACAAGGAATAAGTGTCACGCCTGCACCTCCATCCCCGTTGATACTGCTTTCAGTTCAACCGAGAGTGAGGGACTCTTTGCAGGTGTCTCCAGCGCTGCTCTGGCAGAGGCAGCGCTGGAAGCTTAAACTTGAACCTAAGTTCTGCAGTTCCTCACAATCTGCTGCTGTTTTAATGATTGAAAACAATTTTGTGTCATCGGCAAATGTGGTCACCTCACTCGTTTTTCCTTTCTCCAGATCATTTATGTATATGCTAAATAACACTGGTCCCGGTATAGATCCTGCAGTACTCCGCTAATGACTTTTCTCCATTTGGAGGACTGACCATTTAATCCTACACTCTGTTTCTTTTTCTTTTATCCAGTTACGAATCCACAATAGGATACTGCCCCCGATCCCATGAAATCCCAATTTCTTGAGTGTTTCTGTAAAATGCCTTCTGAAACTCTAAATAAATTATATCAACCGGCAAGCTTTCTGCAGATGTTTATTTAAACCTCCAAAAAAATCTAGTAAATTGGTAAGGCAAGACTTCCCTTTGCAAAAACCAAACTTATCTATGTGGTCAGTAATTTTGGTTTTAAGAATAGCTTTTACCACTTTGCCCAGCACGGACATCGTACTCACTAGTCTATATTTTTCCGAATCACCCTAGGAGCCCTTTTTAAAAATTGGTGTCACATTGGTCACCCTCCAGTCTTCTAGCTGTTTTAAATAATATTTGTAAATCACCAGAAACAGGTCTGCAATTTCATGTTTGACTTTCTGCAGACCCTCTGCTTCCAGTGATTTGTTATTCTTTAGTGTGTCAATTTGATTTATGACATCCTCCAGTTTCACAGTAATTTCATTTAGTCGCTCAGAGTCATCACCAACAAAAAATGATTCCTAATCTAGAACCCAGCATTGTATACATATAGAGTGAAATTTCAAATAGCCCACATAGCTTTAAAGTATGTGGGCATTTATACATTCATATCTAATGTTAACAGAATGCATACTTTTGAATATGCCATATACCAGGGGTAGCGAACTCTGGTCCTCAAGAGCCACAAACAGGTCTGGTTTTCAGATTCTCCACAATGAATAAGCATCAGATTTGCATGCACTACCTCTATTGTATACAAATCTATCTCATGCATATTCATTATGGATATCCTGAAAACCGGGCCTAGTTGTGGCTTTTAAGTACCAGAGTTGGTCTTCCTTGACCTAAACATAAGTGGCACCCCTTTGGGTCAGCCACTACATGGCCCTAAATCTCTGTTAGAACCTTTACAACTATGAGCCTTCAATCCCTTTCAGCCCCTCCCAGCCTGGAGGTTTGTGGTTGGTTGCCTGCTTCTGTATAGTACAGCCATGTTAGTAATCTTTGCAGTCCTATTAAGTTTCCATCAGAGCATTGAGGATTAGAGATGTGATTTGGCTGAACCTTTTGGTTCGGCCTTTATCGTCCTGCCACGGGAAATTACATTTCCCTCAGTTCGGGCTGATTTTTTTTTGGCTGCCCCGAACCGAAAAAAAAACCCAAAAATACCCCAACCCTTCAGATTTAATTAATTACAATCCCCTACCCCTCCCAAAAAAAAAACTTGCCTATTGTCCCTGGTGGTCCAGCGGGAGTCCCAGGAGTGATCTCCCGCTCTTGGACCGTCAGATGCCAGTAAACAAAATGGCGCCAGTGGCCCTTTGCCTTAGCATGTGACAGGGGCTATCGGTGCCAATGGCCGGCCTCTGTCACATGGTAGGAGCAATGGATAGCTGGCGCCATCTTAAAAAATGTCTCAGGCCATCCATTGCTCCTACCATGTGACAGGGGCCGGTCAATGGCACCAATAGCCCCTGTCACATGATAAGGGCAAAGGGCCATCGGTGCCATTTTGATTAGTGGCAGCTGATGGCCAGAGAGGGGGAGATCGCTTCCGGGACCACTGCTGAACCACCAGGGACTTTAGGCAAGTTTTGGGGGGGTCGGGAGGGTGGGTTTAATGCACTCTTTCTCCCCCCCCCCCAAAAACGATAAGAAAACCACACAAAATTTTGTGGGTTTTCCTATCATTTTGGGGACCCCCCGAAACGTGACAGAATAGGAAATATCGTCTATATTTTCTATTTCATCGCAAATGAATGCACATCCCTATTGAGGATGCAGTTTTTCCATTCCCTGATAAAACCTCCCAGCCTTATCGTAAACTTTATTTTTGAAGAGGGTCCTCTTTATGCACACCCTGCCAGAGGGTTGTCCTATATTTAGTTGCAGTGAGATAGATTTTTGCTGGATTCTCTTCGAAGCTAAAGGGCTCTCACCCTAGAGGCCTGCATACTTGTGAGCCCACTTTAGACCCTAGCAGATCAATGGCATACACTCAATTTTACGAGCATCCTTTTTACTAATCTGTGCACAACCAAAGGTTAGGAAAACAGACGCTCCTTAATTGAGCCTCTGTTTTTCTAATCTGACCTCTGGCAAGATATTATTTACTTTTTTTTTTTACCTTAATCCTTTTTTCGGTTTCACCGACTTAATATTGCCACAATCTTAAGTCAGAGGAACTACAGAAAAGCAATATTTAAAGCTTTTCTGTTAAATTTAGAGGCTCCTCAAGATTTAATGCCAGTTCTGGGGCAGGTTTTAATTTTTAAGAGTAAAAATGTGCACATCGGGCACACATTTATTTTTTACATAAGTGGGTAATAGCTTATAGCCTCATCAACATGAATTTACATATGATGAGTGCTGTTAGCTATGCGCTGATTTGGATATGTGTTTTGTATGCACTAATCCCCAGGGATGGTAACTTTAAAACAGCCGCGTGTATGTACATGAACACATGTATGCTGGCTCGTGCCCATGGACGTGGCCATTTTATAACATGCACGTGTATGTGTATACATCTTATAAAATTGTCTGGACGCACGTAAATGAGCATGCCATTTTATATGATTCCACGCATGTGCCATTTCTACCTTGTAAGGGGGGAGATGTTAATATACATGCACGCTGACGTAATTACCTGTTAAACCAGTTCATTCACACTTTGGCCAGTTACAGGATAGGACTTCCTAACCCCCCTCTCCCCTAGCTAACTAACCTCTCTTTTACCCTACCTGCCCCAACCCATAAAACCCCACTGACTAGTCTAGTTTTTTTTGTTTTATAACATCTATAGCAGAAGTAAAGCTATGCGGTAGGAGACCCTGGTGCAAGCTTGTGTGTGTACATACTAGGGATGTGAAGCAGGGACGGATTCGTCCCATTTGGTATTCGTATTCGTGGGGAGCCAAAATCATTGCATCCATTCTCGGGGGACCCGATCCGTTCAAATTTTCATTAAATCAAGTTTCTTGAATTTGAATCTGAATGTGCAGACAATGATACTGAAAGTATGCATAGGTGTGCAAAATAGAGATAGTATCAGCTCTCAATTTAGGCATAAGCAATATAGGCAATTGCTTATGGGGTCAGATTTTGAAGGCGTGAAATACCCAGGCCAAAGGAGTACAACTGTGCCAAGGAGAAGCCTGCTCTAGCGGTTGACTTCAAGGAGGCACGGCTATAGCACTCTGGGACTCTAGGAGTGGTGGAGTGGAAGGGACATCCTCCACTTTCCAATCTCCAGAATTTCCCACCCTCATTCTCCAATCCTGCCTTTGGGTGCCAAACTCTTAAATCCAGCCCTGGATGATATACCATAAGAGTTAAGGTAAGCCCAAACAATCTTTAGCATATTTTATAAAATAGAAATGTGCTTAGATTTTAGTTTGTCTGTCTAGCCATATGTAAGGGGGTGCTAAATTCTGCTCCTTAGCAGCAGTGTTGTCCTTTACTGATATGGCAGCAAAGGGCTCAGCTGGCCTGTTTGCCAGCAATAAGTGCCAGAGTTTTCTTTCAGATCCTGCCCCTGTAGCGATGTTAGTGTAAGTTGGTATATTTAGTAGGTGAGCTACTCCCCAGTGAGAGGGGTTTTGAGTCTAAATAAAAGAGCGGCACCCATGTGGTGCAGGAAGAGGAGACAGGATTCAAAGAGTTTTTGCAATACGGCCCCAGTGCAGGAGGTCGCTCCCGGACCCCCGCTGGACTTTTGGCAAGTCTTGTGGGGGTCAGGAGGCCCCCCCCAAGCTGGCCAAAAGTCCCTGGGGATCCAGCGGGGGTCCGGGAACGATCTCCTGCGCTCGTGACGTAGGGGGACAGGAACCAAAATGGCGCCGGCGCTACCTTTGTCCTGTCATATGGTAAGGGCAAAGGTAGCGCCGGCGCCATTTCTATTAACGCAGCCGTGGCCCGAGAGTGGAAGATCACACCGGGACCCCTCCACTGGACCCCAGGTAATTTAAAACATTTTGGGGGGGTTCGGGAGGGTGGGGGATTTATTTTAAAGGGTCGGGGTGGGTTTTAGGGTTGTTTTAGTGTGCCGGTTTCCCGCCCTCCCCCTTCCCCTCCCCCCTCCCCCGATTTACGATTTTTGACGATAAATCAGGGAAATTCCTATTGTATAGTGCCTCTAATGATTTTTAACGATTTAAAATATATCTGACGATATTTTAAATCGTCAAAAAACGATTCACATCCCTAGACAGCAGACCTGAAGGAGAGGGGTAGATTTTCCGAATGAAACTGGGTTTATTTTGTACTGAATTTTGGACTTGTGTTGCAGTGTTGTGCATTATTACTTGGAGTGCCTGAGTTTTTTTTACTTCTTTTTACCTGCTTATCAATGCCAGTAAAGACTTTTTTTTATTTTTGAATAACAACTTGGGAGTCACTGTGGTGATTTTTAGAATGACTAAGCTGATAAGCAGAAGATCCCCCAGTGAGAGAAAACCCTTATAGCCTTTAAATACTGTTCCCTTCCCCTGATGCAGGAGCCCTGGGAGATTAAGGGTCATGCCATGTCAGTGTTTATCCTAGTGTGTCCCTGCAAAGGCAGAAGTAGCAGTGTTGCGTCCGTCGCTGCTCGACGCCCTCACTCCGCCCTCTTTACCTCTGTGGCGATTCCCTCCAGGTCTGATGGACGGCTGGCTACCACGGCGTCTCCATGCCATCTCCCTCCGGCATACCCGGACCGGCTCGACGCTGCAACTCCGCCATCTTGTCCTGATGCTTAGGGCACGCGCACGCACGTGTCCCGACTCTTGTACCAGCAAGGGCACGAACCTCAGGGGCTTCCCCTTAGATGACGTCATCTGCTTCCAATATTTAAAGGTCTTTGAAAATGCTAACAAACTGAGTTAGCAAGGATTTGGGTACTGATTCGTTCCAAGCTACTCTGTCTCCTCGGACTTACCAGAGGTACCCGCTCCTCGGGGGCCTCGCTCTTTTCTCTATTTTTCAGATTACAGATAGGAACCGCTACTCGCTCCAGAACTCGCTCCAGAACCGCTACTCGCTCCAGAATCTTCAGAGTGTTCCTGAACACTGAAGATTCTCTACTGCCTGGAAGCTATCACTGCTACAAACAATTGTGAGTTACCATCACTCTCTCAGAGCTTTCCCTGGAACCAGGTACTCGCTCCTCGAGAGCCTAATCCTTTCCAGCTTCTCAGCTTACTTGAGACCTTACGTGAGTTTTGTCATCTAGTTCTATTCATGAACTCTTCCTAGTCTGCCTACTCACTTTCTACAGTTTCTCAACAGCTCAGCCATTCTGGGATCATTGTTCCAGTACCTGAGGGACTACAGCCCTGCCGGGCATATCAGCTCACAGATATTTAGAAACCACCTCTGGTGGTTTCTAAATATCTGTCTAATAAAAGAACTAATGTGTAGAGATGTGAATCGTTTTCCATATCGTCTTAACAATAGAAATCGTGTGGCAGGAGAAGAAAATCGTGTTTGGCACGATTATTTTGTTGAAAAATCGTTAAAAATCATTTTTTCCGATTAGTGCGCACTAACTCGAGTTAGTGCGCACTAACTCAAAATGATACAAATAGACACTTTCCAGGTCACTGAAGGTCAGTTAGGAATGAATATGTGTTCCTATTGGCTGGCAGCCCTCTTATCTATTGATGTTACCAAGGTTACCACTGAGGTGATGGTTGGGGGGATGGGAAATGGAACTGGAAACTCATGAACACCAGCAGAAAATGAAACAAAGTGTTCACACTTCCCAGGTCAGTAAAGGTCACTTAGGAATGAATATGTATTCCTATTGGCTGGCTGTGCTCTTATCTATTGATGTTACCAAGGTTACCACTGAGGTAATGGTTGGGGGGATGTGAAATGGAAACAGTTGGAAGCTTGACATGTGATGATCAGCACTCACGTGACTAGAACTTCTTTGTTTATTATTTTTGTTAGCAGACACGTGCATGTTGAATTTGCCAATCACTGTGCATTTTAGAAAGGTGGTCCTGGCTGGAACTGTACACAGTTCAAATATATGTAATTGATTGTTGGTAAGTGTATTTTTTAAGTAGCCACACTGGCACAAGTATGTTTACTTTTCCTCCTACTTAACTCACTAGCTCAGCTTTGTAAGAAGGGCTTCTCTGCTTGAGTGAGGGTCAGGCAGCTCCCCCCTGTCTGTGAAGCCAGCCTCTCACTAGTAATGCAGGGAGGGAGCTGTCTCAGACTTCACCATCCTCCCCCCCCCTCACCCACACACCATTCACTAGCTGGGACATGGTGGGAAGTCAGGAGTGAGGGTCAGGCAGCTCCCCCCTGTCTGTGAAGCCAGCCTCTCACTAGTAATGCAGGGAGGGAGCTGTCTCAGACTTCACCATCCTCCCCCCCCCTCACCCTCACACCATTCACTAGCTGGGACATGGGGGAAGTCAGGAGTGAGGGTCAGGCAGCTCCCCCCTGTCTGTGAAGCCAGCCTCTCACTAGTAATGCAGGGAGGGAGCTGTCTCAGACTTCACCATCCTCCTCCCCCCCCCCCTCACCCACACACCATTCACTAGCTGGGACATGGGGGAAGTCAGGAGTGAGGGTCAGGCAGCTCCCCCCTGTCTGTGAAGCCAGCCTCTCACTAGTAATGCAGGGAGGGAGCTGTCTCAGACTTCACCACCCTCCCCCCCCCCCCTCACCCACACACCATTCACTAGCTGGGACATGGGGGAAGTCAGGAGTGAGGGTCAGGCAGCCCCCCCCTGTCTGTGAAGCCAGCCTCTCACTAGTAATGCAGGGAGGGAGCTGTCTCAGACTTCACCATCCTCCCCCCCCCCCTCACCCTCACACCATTCACTAGCTGGGACATGGGGGAAGTCAGGAGTGAGGGTCAGGCAGCTCCCCCCTGTCTGTGAAGCCAGCCTCTCACTAGTAATGCAGGGAGGGAGCTGTCTCAGACTTCACCATCCTCCTCCCCCCCCCCCCCCCACACACCATTCACTAGCTGGGACATGGGGGAAGTCAGGAGTGAGGGTCAGGCAGCTCCCCCCTGTCTGTGAAGCCAGCCTCTCACTAGTAATGCAGGGAGGGAGCTGTCTCAGACTTCACCATCCTCCCCCCCCCCCCTCACCCACACACCATTCACTAGCTGGGACATGGGGGAAGTCAGGAGTGAGGGTCAGGCAGCTCCCCCCTGTCTGTGAAGCCAGCCTCTCACTAGTAATGCAGGGAGGGAGCTGTCTCAGACTTCACCATCCTCCTCCCCCCCTCTCACCCACACACCATTCACTAGCTGGGACATGGGGGAAGTCAGGAGTGAGGGTCAGGCAGCTCCCCCCTGTCTGTGAAGCCAGCCTCTCACTAGTAATGCAGGGAGGGAGCTGTCTCAGACTTCACCATCCTCCCCCCCCCCCTCACCCACACACCATTCACTAGCTGGGACATGGGAGAAGTCAGGAGTGAGGGTCAGGCAGCTCCCCCCTGTCTGTGAAGCCAGCCTCTCACTAGTATTGCAGGGAGGGAGCTGTCTCAGACTTCACCATCCTCCCCCCCCCCCTCACCCACACACCATTCACTAGCTGGGACATGGGGGAAGTCAGGAGTGAGGGTCAGGCAGCTCACCCCTGTCTGTGAAGCCAGCCTCTCACTAATAATGCAGGGAGGGAGCTGTCTCAGACTGGTATCAGGGTTAGGGCACTGTGTGCAGGAAGATCACAACACTCCTGGTATTAATAGGGATAGGGCACTGTAAGAGATGACTGTAGTAGATTGAATAAAGATCTGATGTTTCTGCTCTCCTCACACCAAACAAAAACAACACACAAGCAGAGAAGCCCTTCTTACAAAGCTGAGCTAGTGAGTTAAGTAGGAGGAAAAGTAAACATACTTGTGCCAGTGTGGCTACTTAAAAAATACACTTACCAACAATCAATTACATATATTTGAACTGTGTACAGTTCCAGCCAGGATCACCTTTCTAAAATGCACAGTGATTGGCAAATTCAACATGCAGTGCACTAGCATTTCAGGTGCCTGCTAACAAAAATAATAAGCAAACAAGTTCTAGTCACGTGAGTGCTGATCATTACATTACTTTTTTTGTCAAGCTTCCAACTGTTTCCATTTCACATCCCCCCAACCATTACCTCAGTGTTAGCCTTGGTAACATCAATAGATAAGAGCACAGCCAGCCAATAGGAATACATACATACATATTCATTCCTAAGTGACCTTTACTGACCTGGGAAGTGTGAACACTTTGTTTCATTTTCTGTTGGTGTTCGTTAGTTTCCAGTTCCACTTCCCAACCCCCCAACCATCACCTCAGTGGTAACCTTGGTAACATCAATAGATAAGAGGGCAGCCAGCCAATAGGAACACATATTCATTCCTAACTGACCTTCAGTGACCTGGAAAGTGTTTATTTGTATCATTTTCAGTTAGTGCGCACTAAATCGAGTTAGTGCGCACTAACGGGGAGTTAGTGCGCACTAACTCCCGTTAGTGCGCACTAACACGATTTAACGATTTTTAACGATAAATCGTTAGAATTTCTATTGTATCGTGTTCTATAACGATTTAAGATGATATTAACATTATCGGACGATAATTTTAATCGTTGAAAAACGATTCACATCCCTACTAATGTGTGTCTGTCTCCATACTCCAGCCTAGCCGGTGGTCACTCTTGGGGTATCCTCCCGAGAACGTGGTCATCTGCCATCGGCCCAGGGATCCACCACAACTATATCAGATTCATTACAGATTGCTACACCTTAGCAAGACGATATCTGAGACACTACAAGATTGCTAACTCCTTCCTCTTCAGGAGCCTGCTACACAGAGCTTTCTCTACAGATTGTTCCTCCTATCTGCTCCTCCCATCAAGCATCATCTCCATACAGATTGCTACTCGAGCAGTCAGTCACTAACAGATTGCTAACTCCTGCACTCAGGTCACAACAAGCAGCAGGCAAGTGGACAAAATAAAAAAGAAACTCTTAATCGTTGGTAGGGGGAGCCACTAGTGGCTACAGCAGCAGTTTTGACAGGGTTTCCTGTTCCCACCAAAGAAGAGGTGGAGATGGGCAACTGGAGCAGCAGAGCTAGAGGAGGTTCTCAGGCTCTGGCAGCCAAAAAAGAAATGGAGCTGCTGTTGGCAAAAGCAGTGAGGCTAGCTGGGGATCCCAGGCCCCACGAGCCATAGAAGAAGCATATAAACTGGCAGACAAAGCAACAGGGCTGAGTGGGTACCTCCAAGCCCTCTCAGCTAAAGAAAAGGAGTTGGAGGCAGTCAGAGCAGTGAAGCTTGTGGAGGTTTCCAGAACTGCCAACAAAAATAAAAGCTGGATCTAGCAGATGAGATTGTGGTTATAGGAGTAGGGAAGGAGGAGAAGGGATGGTTGAAGATGGGAAGAGACCAGGGACAGAGGGAGAGTAGAAGAACAGGGAACAGAGAGAGGAACAGAAAGGAAGGAAGAGAAAAAGGGAGGGGAGAGAGAAGGTAAGGGGAGGGGAGCTGAGAGGAGAGTAGAAGAAGGGGATAGGACAGGGGGAAAGAGAAAAAGAAAGAACAGGAGGCTGGGGAAGAGTGAGAGTTAGATGTAGGGAAGAGGGAAGGTGAGTGGGGAGACAGAAGAATGAAGGGGATGTAATTGGGGAGAGGAAAGTGGAGACAGTATGGTATGGAGAGAATTTGGGAGAAAGAGAAGAGAACAAGGGGAGAAGAGAGGGTGTAAGAGTGTGTGAGGAGACCACAAGGGTGAGCTGTGTAGGGATGAAGCAAGGAAGTGTGTGGAGTTAGATATCATGAGGGAGTAGAATGGTGAGGATGCATAAGAGTGCAAGGGGGGGGGGGAGAGTACACCACATGTCCCCCTATCCACATGTACACACGCCATACCCACACAAACACATATTTGTTTATCCACCCACCAAGCACAGACACACCCATACTCTGTGCAACCATACATGTCCTTCCCCACTCCACCCTCAACCAGCTACAAGGCACATACACAAAGCAACTGTAGCCCACACAAGTAGGCCATACGGTAATAAAATATGTAATTCTAGACTTCTTTACAAAGAAACAGCTTGATTTCCTTCAGAAAAAGTTTGGCATGGTAAAATGTAGGCAATGTTTTTTACTATAAAATGTTGTTTCATATTTCCACCCTCTGACATATGCTAGAGTAAAATAAGAGCACTGTTAGATTTCCTATTTTTAACATGAGAAAAAAACAAACATTTAAAAACCACCCTCATGAACAATAATTGAAGCTGCATGACTGTAGCAGAGCCCAAAGATATTATAGCCTCAGGCAGGAATAACTATAGTCAGGCCTAAGGGTTCCAAGAGGTGAATTAAAGATGTGAGTGTGCCTGGATCAATAGATGTTTGTGGGCAGCTGACTAGATAGTGTAAGGGACATAAATAAAGTATCTATGGTGGTTTCACCTCCCATGTACAAAAAATATATTTTTCAGATTATAAAATATATCTCTTTGGCCACATTAATGTCACAGTAGAATTTTACTGCAATCCACCTAACCAGGATTAGGAAACAGATTGTAAAATGCTAACAGAGCTTAGACAGGATCCTAAACATGGAAATCAATAATAATGGGAGATTTCTATTACCCTAATATGGACTGGGTGAATATCTCATCAGGGCATGACAAAAAATGTAATTTTCTTGATACCTTAAATTACTGCTTATGGAACAGTTGGTCTTGAAGCAATAAGAGTGCCAACTATGACAGTGGCCAAGGCAGCAGCAGCAGTAATTGTGTCTTGCTCCTGTCTTCTTTTCCTGGAGGTTGGGAGGGGGGGAGGGGGGTGTCACAAATGTTTCATGGTACACCTGGGGTTCTTCCATGGCTCACCAGCTGGCAATCTCTGCTGTAATCCTTT
This sequence comes from Rhinatrema bivittatum, assembly GCF_901001135.1. Taxonomy (NCBI): domain Eukaryota; kingdom Metazoa; phylum Chordata; class Amphibia; order Gymnophiona; family Rhinatrematidae; genus Rhinatrema; species Rhinatrema bivittatum. Next base: position 365,086,447 of record NC_042616.1, on the reverse strand, counting down.
GTATTACAAAAATTGATCTAGCCTTTATTTTAGCAGATATTTCATTAATGTACTCACCAAGGAGATCAGACTAACTGGTCTGTAATTCTCAGACTCCTTACTTCCACTTCTGTAATGAGGAACCACATCTGTCTATCTCCAGTCCTTTGGAACCATTTCTTATTCTAAATAAGGATTTAAAAAGACCAGACAGCAGAACTTCTGCCAGAATTTTCCTGACTTCATTATCTTTTGATAATTTTTCTAGTTCCTCTTGGATCCAATCTTCTGAAAATTGAGGTCTAACTCATTTCCATTCCTATTTTTGTAAGTTTTATGTCATTCTACTCTAAGTCATTCCTCGATGAACATAAACAGAAATATTTGTTAAGCATTAAGCAATTCTATTTTTACCTCATCAGTTTCTATATATTCACTCTACAACTTTTCATCTTGCAATTCCACTTTTTATTGTCCTCTCTGCAAAGCCATGGGGATGGTCCATAGCATGGGGGAATGTGATGGAAGACAGAGGAGTCTGGAGTCAGCCATTTATTCACCAAGGCTTTATTATTTCCAACACAAAAAAAGAAAATAGGCCTGCTTACCTCAGCAGAATTTGAAAAAAGGATGTAGCAGTCAAACATAAACAGTTTTCTCATATTTCTTGCTTCCTTTTCCTCTCTGGGGACTCCCTGTTCCTTCATGGAACAGGAAAAGACCTGTGAGGGGCTTAAGGTGGACCGTGCCAGGCACTTGGAGTCAGTCCTTTAAGGTGTTGTGAGACTCCCAATGTATACACTTTAACACAACCTCCCCCTAAGCTCAACCTTCCTTGGTTGTACCAGGGACACCTCCCTGGAAAGAAAGTCAGTGTTGGCATTTTCTTTTCCCACTCTGGCTGCACTTAGAAGATAAGTGACTAAAATGCCACGAACCACCTCATCGCTTGACCATTTGATTCCTTGTTCCCTGTAATCCATATCAGGGCTTGGTGGTCTATCACCATTGTAAACTTGTGCCCCAGCAGGTAGTATCAAAAAGCCTCTAACACCCACTTAACAGCTAAGGCCACTTTCCTGATTGTAGAATACGGTCTCTCCCTGGGCATTAGCTTCCTGTTAATGAAAGCTACTGTATGCTAGGGATGTGAATTGTTTTTTGACGATTTAAAATATCGTCCGATATATTTTAAATCGTCAAAAATCGTTAGAGCCGCGATACAATAACAATTCCCCCGATTTATCATTAAAAATCGTAAATCGGGGGAAGGGGGAGGGGAAGAGGGAGGGCGGGAAAACCGGACCTCCGTGCATTGTAGAAATGGCGTCGGCGCCATTTTGTTTTTTTGTCCGTACGGAAAAACGATTCGCGATAGGAGATCACTCCCGGACCCCCGCTGGACTTTTGGCAAGTCTTGTGGGGGTCAGGAGGACCCCCAAGCTGGCTAAAAGTCCCTGGGGGTCCAGCGGGGGTCCGGGAGCGATCTCCTACACTCCTGACGTCGGGGGACAAAAAAACAAAATGGCACCGGCGCTACCTTTGACCTGTCATATGACAGGTCAAAGGTAGCGCCGGCGCCATTTCTACAACGCACGGAGGTCCAAGAGTAAAAGATCACACCAGGACCCTTCCTCTGGACCCCAGGTAATTTAAGGCATTTTGGGGGGCTTCGGGAGGGTGGGGGATTTATTTTAAAGGGTCGGGGTGGGTTTTAGGGTTGTTTTAGTGTGCCGGTTTTCCCGCCCACCCCCTTCCCCTCTCCCCCCACTGGACCCCAGGTAATTTAAGGCATTTTGGGGGGGTTCGGAAGGGTGGGGGATTTATTTTAAAGGGTCGGGGTGGGTTTTAGGGATGTTTTAGTGTGCCGGTTTTCGATTTACACGATTTACACGATATTTAAAAAACCCAAACTGCTACGATCTGATTCCCTCCCCCTCCCAGCCGAAATCGATCGTTAAGATGATCAATCACACGATTCACATCTCTACTGTTTGCTCCTGGTCTTCTTTTTCTTGTGCCAGTACCGCTCCCAATTGATGCATCTGTCTGTACTATGCCAGAACTGCTCCTTTCAATGCACCTGTCTGGACTATAAAAGTCTTGGTAAAGTCTTGGTAGAACAGAACTGGTTCTATGTATAAGGCCTTCTTTAGATTCTGCAAGGACTCTTCAGCCTCTGTATACCAGCTGACCTTCTCTGGGGCCTTCTGCATTAACAGAAATATGAAGCGTGTGACCTTCTCTGAAAGGTTTGGCAGTCAGCTCTGCTTTCCATAGGCTTGTAAATACTGGCTATTTCATATTCTCCATTTGTAAATGATAATGCCATCAAGTTAGGCTGCCTCATATTCCTGGTATGGGTATAATATATGGTCAACCAAGTGCTGGAATATAGCTGGAGCTCCATGAAGTCCAAATTACAGGACTGTAAACTGGATGTGCCCTCCCAGTATATAGAATGTTGTCTTCTTTTTACGACTGGTATAAGGGGGACCTGCCAGTATCCCTTTGTCAAACCAAGCATGGAGATGAACTGGGCCATCCCCAGGCATTCAATGAGTTCATATATGTGAGGCATCTGATAAGCATCTAACTTCGAGTCCTCAATTTTTATGAAGTTGATACAGAATTGGATTATACCATCTGTTTCGGCACCAGTGCAATAGGCGAGAAACAGTTGCTACTGAACTCTATTATGCAGAGCCGGAGCATTTTACTCATCTCATTCTCTACACAATGGTGTCTGGATGGGTAATAATTGTGTTGTGGCAAGCTAGGTGAGTTATTCTGGGTATACTAGAAACTACAGCCTTATTCTGTTTTAACCAGTTGATCTTGGTCCACTTTCTGCATTGTAGAGAGTTGGTCTGCAAATGGGACTGTTAATGGTCTGGAGATTTGTGAGGCATCTGGGCCAAAGTATTCTTCTTTGAACCAGGCTGCAAGTCATCACAATCTACTTTTTCAGCAGTTTCACATTGAGGATTTGGGCTTTATTCCTTTTGTCTGGTTTAGCCATTTTATAATCCATGGAACCTATCTTTTCAGTACCTTATATAGACCTTGCTAGTAGGACAACTTATTTTATGAAGATGGTAATAATACAAGGAACTGGAAGACTCATTGAACAGCAGATCAGTTATATTCCTGGGCTTGGGTAACCTGGAACATTTTCAGGAACAGAAGAGTAGCTTCTCTTGCCCTCCTTAGTCACTACTAATTCTTGATCACATGGATGAACAGATTTTGTCTGAAGCCGAGTTCCTCCTCCCAGGTCTCTTGGATTAAATACAGGATCCCCTGTTGCCTTCTCCCATATAATAATCTGAATGGGGAAAATCCTGTTGAACTTTGGGGAAGTTCTCAAACAGAAGACAATACATAAGGCAAAAGTAAGTCCCTATTCTTACCATCTTCCATAACAAACCTTCTCATCATCAGTTTAAGGGTTTTGTTAAAGCATTCTACTAGCTTATTAATTTGTTAATGGTAGACTGAAGTTTGCAGGGTCTTCACTTTCAGTAAGGCACAAATTTGTTTTATCACTTGGGAGATAAATATGTTTCCTTGGTTGGTTAATATCGTCTGAGTAAGCCAACCTGAGAGATGACCTCCATCAAGGCCATGGCTATCATTTGAGTCTTCATATTCTGCAAGGTTACAACTTTTGGATATCTGATCGAGTAGTCAAGGATGACTAAAATGTATTTGTTCCCTCATCTGGATTTCTCCAGTTCTACTAAGGCAATCCTCTCGCAGGAGGTCTCTAAGATAAGCATTGGTACCAGGGAAATTGTTCTAACTGCCACAGGTTTGATTAAATGGCATGTAAATCAGGACTGATAGTAGGCCAGGCCAATAGAAATGGGATAGTATATTTTCTCGTGTTTTCTCTTTCCCTAAGTGGATCACTAAGAGGTGGCCGTGAGCTAGTTCCAGTACTTTTTGGTGGTATAGCCAGGGCACTAATAGTTGTTCAAAAGGTTTGCCCTCTAGATTCCTCTTTGCTACTTGACATACCAGGTCTGTCTTTATTATGAAGAAGGAAGCAGTTAGGTTCCTACTCTCAGCTCTAAGGATTACCTCCCCATCTACTGTTTGTATACGTTATCGGGCAAACTAAAGGATTTCATCATCTCTTTGGGCCCATCTAAAATTACTGTACTTTCTTTTCTCAGCTCACTCTGAAAGAATAACTATGGGATCCTACAAGGTTTCAGAACCCTTTTAGCTCAGGAATGTTATCTATTGCAGCCTCTAAGTTTGGGAGTATTTAAGTTTCTCTTGTCGACAATCCTACAAGGCTTGGGAATCTTCATATTTCTAACATAATATAAATCTGGGTCTTTTAAAGTAAAATCCTCCAGGAAGGAGATAGCTGAACAAGTAGTAAGCCAGCTCCAGACAGTTCCAAAGCCCAAACTGTTCTGTCCCAGTACAATAGGTATGAAATCCCGGGGAGTACTCCTACTTGTCAACAAGACTTGACTGATCGAGTATTGTCACTATTCTCCGGGAATATATATGAGTCACAATTTTCTCATAATATGTCTGTATTCTTTTGGCCAGTTTCTACCAAATGAGGGTCTTTATGCTTCCCTAATCTACTAGGACCTGTTTAGGGAGACCATCCAGTTCCATAGAAATCAGGAAAGTTGAAACCCTGAGAGGAGAATGTCCACAAAAGAGCAGATGAGAGGGATCATCCGTTTGACATCCAGTAACCTGACACTATAACAGTCAAAAGCAAAGTGGCCTCTCTCTCCACAGTTGATGCAGGCCCCTTGGGACATTGCTTCTTCTGTGAAATTGTTCTTTCTCTCCTCATGACCTCCTAGTGAGAAATCAGGGTTTCTGAGGGTAGAGGGTTCAGCCACTCCTTGGCCAATGGGGCATGTTAGAGTCCCATTGCTCAAACTCTCCTCCCCCTTTTTATGCCTTTTGAGCTGGAATTTTTTTTTGCTGGAGTCAGCCAAAGGCTGCATCTGCAGCATCTAAGTTATGTTCTGATAGGGAGACTACTTCCTTCAGAGTTGTACCTGTCTATTTCCACATCCATTCTTGCACTCTGAAGGGGATGGTTGTTAAAAACTTCTACCTCCATTAATTTTGGTCCCATTTTGCCATTGCATTCTAGCCTCTATCTGCACCTGTCCATTAACTTCTGGGCCAGGACTTGTGGCCTTCCCATAGTGTAAAGGTAGGGCCCTTTAAATGTTTCCAATACCACTCCTTTATAGCCTCAGTTTATCAGGTATGGCAGCCTTAACCTCCTGATAGTATTGGGCTTGTTGGTTATTAAGGGCCCAGTATGCTGCCAAGACCTTGTCAGTTAAATAAGGGGCCAACCTCATAGCCCACAGGGATCCAGGCAAGGTCATTGTCTTCACCACCCTCTCAAAGGTAGCCAAAAAGGACTCTGGGTTATCCACTGGTCCCATCTTTGATGACTTTATTCCATTCTTTATGGGGGCAGATTACATTCATTATTGGCCCCCACTCCTGCAGGCCAAGGACTCCAATGATCTCCAGTTTGGGAGGTCAACATTCTGAATATCATAGTTCTCTAAACTATTATTTCTTCAGGTAACGGAACATCCAAGTGGAAGTCAAATAGCATCCCCCACACATCTCCAAGATCTCTTTAGTGACAGAGAAGGCTCCCTCATAGGAGACCCATCACAGTGTTTTTTCACTCAACAATTAAGATGTAGAATTTGTTGCCCAAGGATATGATCAAGGCATCTAGCATAGTCTGGTTTAGAAGGAGTTTGGACATATTCCTGAAGGAAAAGACAATAAACAATTATTAGCCTGGCAGTTTCAGGGAATCCATCACTTATCTTTATGAATGAGTATCAAGGAATTGGACGTACTATTTGAGATCTGCCAGGTTCTTACTAATGATCCAGATTAGCCCCTGTCAGAGACAGGATACTGGGCTTGATGGATCTTTGGTCTGACCTAGCACTGTTGGATCTTTGGTCTTGGGCTTGATGGATCTTTGGTCTGACCTAGCACTGTTCTTCAATTCACCTTGAATTTTTCCCAAATATCACCTTTTATGACAGTTTCTATATTGCAAAGCAAGAATATTTCAAGATATTAACCCTCCATAGCTCAAAAATTCAGCAAGGGTATTTGAGCTTTATGTGATTTTTCTTAAACTTATTTCTTTGAGCAGATGACACAGACCATAAAATCAAAAAAATGATGCTGCTGTTTTAACAAAATTAGTTGAGTCCAAAAAGACAAAATAAAAATTCAAAACATGCAATGCATTGTTCTTCCATTAAATATTAACTTTTTTTAAACTATATCACCTTACTGTGTTGCTGGATCATTTATTTCATGTACATTTATTTACCTTTTTATTATAAGATTCTATGCAAAGAAATCATTACCTGAAGTCATCATTTTAATGCAAATATTTTCTTATGCCTGAGTTGGCAAGTTCATATATTACATGAATCGTTCACAAGTAAGCTGTAGAATAGATACTTTTATTATTATTGTGGTGGCAGTAGTAGTAGTAGTAGTATCATTTGGGTGATACTACTTGCTTCTTTTGAAAGAGGAAGATATTAGCCAACTAAAACGATACTACAAGGCTTTGGCACATTGAATTTTGACAGATACAAATATTAAATTATTAGCTTTAGGAAAACTATGCTGAATTATTTTAGTCTTTCCTATTATGTGGTGGATTTTATTTTCCTACTGATATTCACAGAAACTGTTTCGCAATCAGAATACAAATCAAAGACTGACCGATTGCATTATGAAGCCTATGAATTACAGGATATTCTGTGTTGCTGAGATGGGAACCACAGTCTGAATAATTACCAAAGGGCCTAAGAACGGATGAAAAGGTCTGTGACAAGATACAGTGAGTCTAAGCCTCTCTGTAATCAACCACAGTCACAGCATTCTATCCCAACCTATCACTCAACTTATTTGACCTTCATTTTACTTCCTATTCCCTGAGAAACTCAGATATAAAAGTACAATTATTTAAAGTGTCCATCTGGTGATAAAAGTCCCTGTATAAAAAATGAGACATTCAAAAATGCCCAAGCTTGCTGTGTGACTTCAATCTCACAGGTTCTCAATATACAAGTTGAAATCCTTTCATATACCTACTTACTGTACCAAGAAAATGAAATATGAAACTAAGAATATGTTTTTTTTCTATCGGATATCATCAGACAATAAGCTAGTCAATGTCTAATGATAACAAGCACAAATCTGGTGGGAAAAATGAAGAATGAGCACATGCACAGCTTTTCATGGTTCTGCAGTTCCTCCTTATATGCAAATTCACTTAACAGAATATCACTACAGTGGAAATTCTCTGTTGGTAGCTGGATTCAATTTATGGAATGCAGACAATTGCTATGACAAAATTTTATCTGGCACATTTCCCATACTGTCAAGCATCCTGCAGGTGACTTCTGTTTCTGCATGGAGTTAAAAAAAAAATAACTCTGTGGCTCAGATCCATTTTAAAGTGTCTGCTCCTGGGAAAATTCTGCGCCAAAAAATGTAAAATTCTGCACACAAAAATGTAATATTCTGTGCACAAAAACTTAAAATTCTGCATACGTTATACTGTGTCAAAAATACCACATTATGCATAACAATTTTTAAGAAATTAATTTAAAATGTAATACAGAAAAAAGTTATTACTTAAAGATGCAGAGTTTTAAATATTTCAGCAAAATTTCCCTAGAAGTTCACTGTATAGTTCCACCCTTTCTCCCTACTCCCCTGGCCAGTCTCCTATCACTTTGCCCTCTTAGGTCCTAACTCCTCCACCTGCCACTGTCTCTCCCCTTACCCTCTAGGCTCAATCCCTTCCTCTCTATCTCCTCTCCCAGAGTTTGACCCCTCTCTCAATACTGTCCTTTAGGGATGTGAATCGTTTTTCTGATGGATGAAAATATCATACGATATTTTCTCATCCGTCAGGAATCGGGGGGGTCCACAAAAGCGATAGGAAAACCCCACAACATTTTTGTGGGGTTCTCTTATCGTTTTGGGGGGACAGGAAGAAAGGGCACACAAAAACAACCTCGAAACCCACCCCTACCCTTTAAATCTCATTATTTAGAATCCTCCACCCTCCTGACTCCCCCAAAACTTTTTTACAGTACCTGGTGGTCCACCGGGGGTCCCGGGAGCGAGCTCCTGCTCTCGGGCCGTCGGCTGCCACTAATCAAAATGGCACCAATAGCCCTTTGCCCTTACCGTGTGACAGGGGCTATTGGTGCCATTTGCGGCCCCTGTCACATGGTAGGAGCAATGGATGACCCGTGCCATTTTTAAAGATGGCGCCGGCCGTCCATTGCTCCTACGATGTGACAGGGGCTGGCCAATGGCACCGATAGCCCCTGTCAGATGGTAAAGGCAAAGGGCCATCGGTGCCATTTTGTTTACTGGCAGGCGATGGCCCGAAAGTGGGAGATCGCTCCCGGGTCCCCCGCTGGACCACCAGATACTTTAGAAAAGTTTGGGGGGGAGGGGTCGGGAGGATGGGGGATTCTAAATAATGAGATTTAAAGGGTCGGGGTGGGGTTTTTTTTTTCGGCTCGGGACAGCCAAAAAAGAAAAGCGGTCTCGCCGGAAACGAAGATTTCCTGTGTTTCTAGTACGAACACGATTCCGGAAACTATTCACATCCCTACTGACCTTCACACAGGTTCCCTCTGTCCCTCTCTCTCTCTCAAACACATACATAGGCTCCCTCTCTCTAGTTCACTATACCCCCCCCCCCCCTTCATAAAGGCTCCTTCTCTATCTCTCATGCTCACATACCCTCATACAGATTCACCCTCTCTCTTTCGCATAACCCCAGTCATACAGGCCCCTCTCACTCTCTCTCTCAAATACACACACACACACCACCCTCATTCAGGTTCCCTCTCTCTCTTGAACACACACACACACAACCAGGCTCCCTTTCTCACTCATGCAGGCACCTTCACATGGGCTACCTATGTCTCTCTTTCACATACTCCTTCACACTGGCTCCGTCTCTCACTCACACTCTTACACATAGGCTCCCTCTCTCTCTCTGTCACACACACACATACATTCCTTCACACGGGCTTTTTTTCTTACACATACACACATCCTCACACAGGCTCCCTCTCTCACAAACAAGCACACTCACTGTCACACAATCCCTTTGTCACACACACCAGCTCCCAATCTCTCACATATACACACACTCCTTCACAATCTCCTCACATAGGCTCTCTCTCTCTGGCACCACACTCATACTATCCTTCACCAACCAGGCTCTCCTTCTTACACACACACACACACTCACACACACACAAACACGTAGATAAAGGTGAACCTGTAGATGTAGTATACTTGGATTTTCAGAAGGCATTTGACAAAGTTCCTCATGAGAGGCTTCTAGGAAAAATAAAAAGACATCGGATAGGTGACGATGTCCTTTCGTGGATTACAAACTGGCTAAAAGACAGGAAACAGAGAGTAAGATTAAATGGACAATTTTTTCAGTGGAAAGGAGTGGGCAGTGGAGTGCCTCAGGGATCTGTATTGGGACCCTTACTTTTCAATATATTTATAAATGATCTGGAATGAAATATGACGAGTGAGGTAATAAAATTTGCAGATGATACAAAATTGTTCAGGGGAGTTAAATCAAAAGCAGATTCTGATAAATTGCAGGAAGACCTTGTGAGGCTGAAAAATTGGGCATCCAAATGGCAGATGAAATTTAATGTGGACAAGTGCAAGTTGATGCATATAGGGAAAAATAACCCATGCTATAGTTACACAATTTTAGGTTCCATAGTAGGTACTAGAGATGTGAATCGTTTTCCATATCGTCTTAACAATAGAAATCGTGTGGCAGGAGAAGAAAATCGTGTTTGGCACGATTATTTTGTTGAAAAATCGTTAAAAATCGTTTTTTCCAATTAGTGCGCACTAACTCGAGTTAGTGCGCACTAACTCAAAATGATACAAATAGACACTTTCCAGGTCACTGAAGGTCAGTTAGGAATGAATATGTGTTCCTATTGGCTGGCAGCCCTCTTATCTATTGATGTTACCAAGGTTACCACTGAGGTGATGGTTGGGGGGATGGGAAATGGAACTGGAAACTCATGAACACCAGCAGAAAATGAAACAAAGTGTTCACACTTCCCAGGTCAGTAAAGGTCACTTAGGAATGAATATGTATTCCTATTGGCTGGCTGTGCTCTTATCTATTGATGTTACCAAGGTTACCACTGAGGTAATGGTTGGGGGGATGTGAAATGGAAACAGTTGGAAGCTTGACATGTGATGATCAGCACTCACGTGACTAGAACTTCTTTGTTTATTATTTTTGTTAGCAGACACGTGCATGTTGAATTTGCCAATCACTGTGCATTTTAGAAAGGTGGTCCTGGCTGGAACTGTACACAGTTCAAATATATGTAATTGATTGTTGGTAAGTGTATTTTTTAAGTAGCCACACTGGCACAAGTATGTTTACTTTTCCTCCTACTTAACTCACTAGCTCAGCTTTGTAAGAAGGGCTTCTCTGCTTGAGTGAGGGTCAGGCAGCTCCCCCCTGTCTGTGAAGCCAGCCTCTCACTAGTAATGCAGGGAGGGAGCTGCTCTCAGACTTCACCATCCTCCCCCCCCCCTCACCCACACACCATTCACTAGCTGGGACATGGGGGAAGTCAGGAGTGAGGGTCAGGCAGCTCCCCCCTGTCTGTGAAGCCAGCCTCTCACTAGTAATGCAGGGAGGGAGCTGTCTCAGACTTCACCATCCTCCCCCCCCCCCCCCTCACACCATTCACTAGCTGGGACATGGGGGAAGTCAGGAGTGAGGGTCAGGCAGCTCCCCCCTGTCTGTGAAGCCAGCCTCTCACTAGTAATGCAGGGAGGGAGCTGTCTCAGACTTCACCATCCTCCTCCCCCCCCCCCTCACCCACACACCATTCACTAGCTGGGACATGGGGGAAGACAGGAGTGAGGGTCAGGCAGCTCCAGCCTCTCACTAGTAATGCAGGGAGGGAGCTGTCTCAGACTTCACCATCCTCCCCCCCCCCCTCACCCACACACCATTCACTAGCTGGGACATGGGGGAAGTCAGGAGTGAGGGTCAGGCAGCTCCCCCCTGTCTGTGAAGCCAGCCTCTCACTAGTAATGCAGGGAGGGAGCTGTCTCAGACTTCACCATCCTCCCCCCCCCCTCACCCTCACACCATTCACTAGCTGGGACATGGGGGAAGTCAGGAGTGAGGGTCAGGCAGCTCCCCCCTGTCTGTGAAGCCAGCCTCTCACTAGTAATGCAGGGAGGGAGCTGTCTCAGGCTTCACCATCCTCCTCCCCCCCCCTCACCCACACACCATTCACTAGCTGGGACATGGGGGAAGTCAGGAGTGAGGGTCAGGCAGCTCCCCCCTGTCTGTGAAGCCAGCCTCTCACTAGTAATGCAGGGAGGGAGCTGTCTCAGACTTCACCATCCTCCCCCCCCCCCTCACCCACACACCATTCACTAGCTGGGACATGGGGGAAGTCAGGAGTGAGGGTCAGGCAGCTCCCCCCTGTCTGTGAAGCCAGCCTCTCACTAGTAATGCAGGGAGGGAGCTGTCTCAGACTTCACCATCCTCCTCCCCCCCTCTCACCCACACACCATTCACTAGCTGGGACATGGGGGAAGTCAGGAGTGAGGGTCAGGCAGCTCCCCCCTGTCTGTGAAGCCAGCCTCTCACTAGTAATGCAGGGAGGGAGCTGTCTCAGACTTCACCATCCTCCCCCCCCTCACCCACACACCATTCACTAGCTGGGACATGGGAGAAGTCAGGAGTGAGGGTCAGGCAGCTCCCCCCTGTCTGTGAAGCCAGCCTCTCACTAGTAATGCAGGGAGGGAGCTGTCTCAGACTTCACCATCCTCCCCCCCCCCTCACCCACACACCATTCACTAGCTGGGACATGGGGGAAGTCAGGAGTGAGGGTCAGGCAGCTCCCCCCTGTCTGTGAAGCCAGCCTCTCACTAGTAATGCAGGGAGGGAGCTGTCTCAGACTTCACCATCCTCCTCCCCCCCTCTCACCCACACACCATTCACTAGCTGGGACATGGGGGAAGTCAGGAGTGAGGGTCAGGCAGCTCCCCCCTGTCTGTGAAGCCAGCCTCTCACTAGTAATGCAGGGAGGGAGCTGTCTCAGACTTCACCATCCTCCCCCCCCCCTCACCCACACACCATTCACTAGCTGGGACATGGGAGAAGTCAGGAGTGAGGGTCAGGCAGCTCCCCCCTGTCTGTGAAGCCAGCCTCTCACTAGTAATGCAGGGAGGGAGCTGTCTCAGACTTCACCATCCTCCCCCCCCCCCCCTCACCCACACACCATTCACTAGCTGGGACATGGGGGAAGTCAGGAGTGAGGGTCAGGCAGCTCACCCCTGTCTGTGAAGCCAGCCTCTCACTAATAATGCAGGGAGGGAGCTGTCTCAGACTGGTATCAGGGTTAGGGCACTGTGTGCAGGAAGATCACAACACTCCTGGTATTAATAGGGATAGGGCACTGTAAGAGATGACTGTAGTAGATTGAATAAAGATCTGATGTTTCTGCTCTCCTCACACCAAACAAAAACAACACACAAGCAGAGAAGCCCTTCTTACAAAGCTGAGCTAGTGAGTTAAGTAGGAGGAAAAGTAAACATACTTGTGCCAGTGTGGCTACTTAAAAAATACACTTACCAACAATCAATTACATATATTTGAACTGTGTACAGTTCCAGCCAGGAGACCACCTTTCTAAAATGCACAGTGATTGGCAAATTCAACATGCAGTGCACTAGCATTTCAGGTGCCTGCTAACAAAAATAATAAGCAAACAAGTTCTAGTCACGTGAGTGCTGATCATTACATTACTTTTTTTGTCAAGCTTCCAACTGTTTCCATTTCACATCCCCCCAACCATTACCTCAGTGTTAGCCTTGGTAACATCAATAGATAAGAGCACAGCCAGCCAATAGGAATACATACATACATATTCATTCCTAAGTGACCTTTACTGACCTGGGAAGTGTGAACACTTTGTTTCATTTTCTGTTGGTGTTCGTTATTTTCCAGTTCCACTTCCCATCCCCCCAACCATCACCTCAGTGGTAACCTTGGTAACATCAATAGATAAGAGGGCAGCCAGCCAATAGGAACACATATTCATTCCTAACTGACCTTCAGTGACCTGGAAAGTGTTTATTTGTATCATTTTCAGTTAGTGCGCACTAAATCGAGTTAGTGCGCACTAACGGGGAGTTAGTGCGCACTAACTCCCGTTAGTGCGCACTAACACGATTTAACGATTTTTAACGATAAATCGTTAGAATTTCTATTGTATCGTGTTCTATAACGATTTAAGACGATATTAACATTATCGGACGATAATTTTAATCGTTGAAAAACGATTCACATCCCTAGTAGGTACTACTACCCAAGAAAGAGATCTAGGCGTCATAGTGGATAACACATTGAAATCGTCGGTTCAGTGTGCTGCAGCAGTCAAAAAAGCAAACAAAATGTGGGGATTATTAGAAAAGGAATGGTGACTAAAACGGAAAATGCCATAATGCCTCTGTATCGCTCCATGGTGAGACCGCACCTTGAATACTGTGTACAATTCTGGTCACCGCATCTCAAAAAAGATATAATTGTGATGGAGAAGGTACAGAGAAGGGTGACCAAAATGATAAAGGGGATAGAACAGCTCCCCTATGAGGAAAGACTAAAGAGGTTAGGACTTTTCAGTTTGGAGAAGAGACGGCTGAGAGGGGATATGATAGAGGTGTTTAAAATCATGAGAGGTCTAGAACAGGTAGATGTGAATTGGTTATTTACTCTTTCGGATAATAGAAAGACTAGGGGGCACTCCATGAAGTTAGCATGTGGCACATTTAAAACTAATTGGAGAAAGTTCTTTTTCACTCAATGCACAATTAAACTCTGGAATTTGTTGCCAGAAGATGTGGTTAGTGCAGTTAGTATAGCTGTGTTTAAAAAAGGATTGGATAAGTTATTGGAGAAGTCCATTACCTGCTATTAATTAAGTTGACTTAGATAATAACCACCACTATTACTAGCAACGGTAACATGGAATAGACTTAGCTTTTGGGTACTTGCCAGGTTCTTATGGCCTGGATTGGCCACTGTTGCAAACAGGATGCTGGGCTTGATGGACCCTTGATCTGACCCAGTATGGCATGTTCTTATATTCTTATGGCTGTCTCAGAGCTTGGGGGAAGTAAACTTTGAGAAGCAGGAGATCCATTGTTGCCAGTGCACAGTGTGGTGCTGAGTTTCTCATTGGGGCTAAGTATTAGCGATGAGCTTCATTTTTTTCTACCGGGTCATTTTTTGAGTCGGTCGCTTCGGGGTAACGTTTGTTTTTCCTTGGTTAGTTTTTTGGAAAAACGAACAAAAACTAAATGGGGAAAAACGAAACCGGCCCAAAAAACGACACAGGAAAACGAAGCTAAAAAAACCCACTCCACGCATTAAAATTCACTTTAATACATTTATTTATTTATTTATTTTGAAACTTTTAATATACCGACATTCATAGGACATATCACGCCGGTTTACAAAAAACTGAAGCAGGCAGAAAATACAAAAAACAGGGAGGGGATAGGGGGAGCAGGTAAGAAAGGGAGAGAGAGGGGCAGGGCAAGAACAGCGAGAAAGGATAGGGCAGGTAGCGAGAGAGTAGCTAAACAATAATTTAGCAATATAAGAAGAAACATAACTGTAACTGGGTTCTAAACTATAAAATATGACGGGGTACTTGTATACATTAAATCAATAGAAGAATTACTTGTTTGGGTTATAACTTTATCAAGGCTGCAAATTTTTTGGGAAGGCGGACAGGGGAGCAGGGGGGAGAGAAAGGAAGGGTAGAGGTGGGAGGGTGTGGGCTGGGGGGGAGAGGGAGGTGGGAGGGGACGGTGGCGGGAAAGTAGGGAGTAGGCTAAGTATGGTTGGTATCAGGGTAGGCTTGCCTGAACAGCCAAGTCTTGATGCCTTTTTTGAAGGTATGTAAGGAGGGCTCCAGTCGTAGGTGATAGGGAAGTGAATTCCAGAGGGTGGGGCCGGCTATGGTAAAAGCTCTTTCTCTGGTATTGGAGGGGTGTGCAGTTTTGAGGGGTGGGGTACGCAAGGTGCCTGCGAGGGCATTTCTGGTGGGACGATTGGAGGTACGGAAATGTGGCATGTCTTTAAGCCAGGCGGAATTGTTTTTATGTAGGGCGTTGTGCAGGATGGTGAGGGTTTTATATTTGATACGGTATGGGATAGGTAGCCAGTGCAGGTCCTTAAGTATAGGAGTTATGTGTTCAGTCTTACGGGTATTAGTGGTAATTCTTGCCATCGCATTCTGAAGGATTTGTAGGGGTTTGATAGTAGATGCAGGGAGGCCTAGCAGAAGGGAGTTGCAGTAATCTAGTTTGGAAAGGATTGTAGACTGTAGGACTAAGCGGAAATCATGGGTATGGAGGAGAGGTTTCAGTTTTACATGAAATACAACCCCCTCCCCCACCATCCCGATTCCTCCCCAAGACTTACTAACATCCCTGGTGGTCCAGCAGGGTCCCGCGAGAGATTTCTCCCTCCGTGATGTCTGGCCTGCCTCGATCAAAAATGGCGCCGATAGCCTTTGACCTTACTATGTCACATGGGTACCGGTGCCATTGGTCGACCCCTGTCACATGGTAGGAGCACAAGATGGCGCCGGCCATCCATTGCTCCTACCATGTGACAGGGGGTGACCAATGGCACCTCTGATGCAGAGACACACACTGTATCAAGTGCAACAAGTACAAAAAGCCTTCTCTGTATTAAATACTGAAGAAGTTCTTGAGAAAAAGATTGAAGTGTTATCTGAAAAAGAAGAAACCCAATGCGTACAGGAATTCCAGATCAGTAACCAAAGGAAAAAGCTCATTGTGCTGGATGAATCTGTCATCAAAGGCACTAATCTGTCCCCTTGCACAAATGCAAAGGGAAAGGGAGAAGTGGATAACATAACTCAAGTAAAGTCACAAAAGGAGTCCAGGAACAGCAGTAACCTGAACGAGGAAAGCTGGAAAGCTATGAGCACAAATGCTCATAGTTTGGGCAATAAAATCCCATATCTGCAAGCCCTAATGGTGGAGACGGACTTGGACATTGTTGCTGTCTCGGAGACATGGTTCAAGGAATCTCACGATTGGGATACGGCAATACCGGGGTATAACTTGTTAAGGAAGGACAGAGAGGATAGGAAAGGGGGAGGAGTAGCTCTTTATATCAGAAACAATATCCAAGCATCTGAGCTGCAAGGAAGATGGGGCAATGAAGAAGAACTATGGATCAATCTAAAAAAAGATGGGACATCCATTTTTATTGGAGTGGTTTACAGGTCACCAAACCAAAAGGAAGAGCTTGACATAGATCTGGTTGAAGACATCCAAAAGATGGGAAAGAAGGGAGAAGTGGTGATTGTTGGAGACTTTAATTTGCCGGATGTAGACTGGAGAATCCTATCTGCAGAATCTAACAATAGTAGAAAAATAGTGGATGCTCTGCAAGGAGCTTTGTTCAAACAAATGGTAATGGAACCCACAAGAGAGGAACCTATACTCGATTTAGTGCTCACTAATGGAGATAATGTCTCCGATGACCAGGTGGGCGCCCACCTCAGCACCAGTGATCGTCAAATGGTATGGTTTAATATCACAAAAAGGATATGGAAAAGAAGCAAACGGACCCGAGTTTTGCAGTTCAAAAATACAGACTTTGATGAAATGGGGAAGTACCTGGAGGAAAAACTAGTAGGCTGGGAGAACGAGAGAGATGTGGAACAACAATGAACCAAACTAAAAGGAGCAATTACTAAGGCAACTAATCTTTATATTAGGTTTCATTTTTCTTTTTCTTTTCTTTGGTTTTCTATCTGGTTCTCCAAGGAGGTAGCTGACAAAATAAAGGCTAAAAGAACAGCGTTCAAGAAATATAAAGGTTCCCAAAGGGAGGATCACAAAGAAGAATATCTGGTAGAACTGAGGGAGAAAAAGAAAGTAATCAAGACTGCAAAAAGTCAAGCGGAAGAAAGGATTGCCAAAGAGGTAAAGAGAGGTGACAAAACATTTTTCAGATACATCAGTGAAAGGAGAAAAGTTCAAAGTGGTATAGTGAAATTGAAAGGTGAAAAGGATCAATGTGTGGAGAGAGATGAAGAAATAGCAGAAATAGTAAACAAATACTTCAGTTCTGTGTTCACTAAAGAAGACCCTGGAGAAGGACCATTACTAGTTAACAAGAAAATAGAGGGGAATGGAGTAGATGTAACTCCATTTACAGTAGAGAATGTATGGGAAGAGCTGGGGAAACTGAAAGTGGACAAAGTCATGGGGCCTGATGAGGTTCATCCCAGGATACTGAGGGAGCTCAGAGATGTGCTGGCGGGTCCACTGTGTGACCTGTTCAATAGATCCCTAGAAACGGGAGTGGTGCCGAGTGATTGGAAAAGAGGGGTGGTGATCCCGCTTCACAAGAGTGGAAACAGAGAAGAGGCTGGTAACTACAGACCGGTTAGCCTCACCTCGGTGGTGGGAAAAGTAATGGAGTCGCTGTTAAAAGAAGGAATAGTGAACTATCTACAGTCAGAAGAATTGCTGGACCAGAGGCAGCATGGATTCACCAGGGGAGGATCCTGCTAGACAAATCTGATAGACTTTTTTGATTGGGTAACCAAGGAATTGGATCAAGGAAGAACACTCGATGTCATCTACTTGGACTTCAGCAAAGCTTTTGATACGGTTCCGCACAGGAGAAAATACGAAGCTTAGGAGTGAGTGCCAAGGTGGTGGCTTGGATTGCAAACTGGTTGACGGACAGAAGACAATGTGTGATGGCAAATGGAACTTACTCTGAAGAGAGAGCGGTGTTGAGCGGAATGCCGCAAGGGTCAGTGTTGGGACCGGACCTGTTCAATATCTTTGTGAGCGACATTGCGGATGGGATAGAAGGTATTGATTGTCTTTTTGAGGATGACACTAAGGTCTGCAACAGAGTGGACATGCCGGAAGGAGTGGAGAGAATGAGACGGGATTTAAGGAAACTGGAAGAGTGGTCGAAGATATGGCAGCTGAGATTCAATGCCAAGAAGTGCAGAGTCATGCATATGGGGTGTGTAAATCTGAATGAACTGTATTCGATGGGGGGAGAAGGGCTGTTGTGCATGGGCAGGAGAGAGACCTTGGGGTGATTATTTCGCCGACTTCAGATCATTAGACACTATGTGACAAGGTGATAGCTAAAGCCAGAAGAATGCTGGGCTGCATCGAGAGAGGAATATCAAGTAAGAAAAAGGAAGTGATTATCTCCTTGTACAGGTCCTTGGTGAGGCCTCACCTGGAGTACTGTGCTCCAGGTGAGGAGCACAGTACTCCAGGTGAGGAGTATCTTTGAATGGACAGAGAGGATGGAGGCGGTCCAGAGAAGGGCGACCAAAAAGGTGGAGGGTCTTCATCAAATGACTTATGAGGAGAGATTGAAGAATCTAAATATGTACACCCTGGAGGAAAGGAGGAGCAGGGGTGATATGATACAGATTTTTAGATACTTGAAAGGTTTTAATGATCCAAAGAAGACAAACCTTTTCCATTGCAAAAAAATCAGCAGAACCAGGGGTCATGATTTAAAACTCCAGGGAGGAAGACTCAGAACCAATGTCAGGAAGTATTTCTTCACAGAGAGGGTGGTGGATACCTGGAACGCCCTTCCGGAAGAAGTGGTGAAGACCAAAACTGTGAAGGATTTCAAAGGGGTGTGGGATAAATACTGTGGATCAATAAAGTCTAGAGGATGTGAATGAAGAGAAGAGGCATGGGGGTGGCTTGCAGGAATGATGGCTACTACCTGGAGATGAATATCCTTATTCAATAAGTATACACACGGTTAATGCGACTCCAACATTGCTCTATGCTTCAACGGCAAGAGGAAACGTGGAAAAAAGGATTTGCATCCACATAAAAGCACTGGAGTAGCTTGCTTGTTATGGCGGTTACTACCCCAAACCAAAAATGCCTGATACTTCACTTTCAATGCATATCCAGCATAGCTCTCTGCTTCAACGGCAGGGGGAATGAAGAAAAGATGTTTTATAATCAGACATATACCAACAAGGACTGAATTACATAGTCTGGGTAAAACAAATAAGCATGGGTGTAGCTTGCTTGTTACGGCGGTTACTACCCCAAATCAAGCCTGATACATCACTTAGAATACATATCCAGTGCAGCCCACTGCTTCAACGGCAGGGGGAATGAAAGGAGGATTTATATTCAAACAACCAACAAAGACTGAATTCACAGGTGGGATAAACAAGTGTGGAAGAAGCTGGCTTATTACAGCGGTTACTACCCCAAACCAATTAGCTGGATACTTCACTCAGATGCAGCTCCAGCACTGCTATCTACGATGGTGGGGGTGGAAGGGAAATAGAATCTGAAACGTTATTTAAAGGGACAAAAGTAACAGAAAAGTATGAAGAAAAAAAAAAGTGTGAAAGCTTGCTGGGCAGACTGGATGGACCATTTGGTCTTCTTCTGCCGTCATTTCTATGTTTCTATAAATCTACAAGTTCCACTTACCCTCCCAAAGGGCATCAGATGTGAATGTTGCCAAGTCACAAGTAGGGGTTTAGTGTATAAAGTTACAATGATGTATCCCCTTTGCTGAATTCACAGCATAGGAAGATAAAAAGAGCATACATGAGGTGACCCTTTCTGAACTGGTGCACTTACAACAGAAAAGTGGTATCATATAGATAATGTTAGGAGCTTCATTCACCTGAAGCAGGCTGTTTCTGAAAAGTCAACTAAGTAACCTTCATGTCCCATAGGCTTCAGATGTCATTGAAAAGAAATATTATTTTTCATAAACTACAAATATTAAAGGCCTACCTGCCTTTATATAGATGTCTAAGAAATGTATAGCATTTTCATGCTCCCATTGGCTAGCCTGGCTGATAGAGCACTACTTCTTTTCAGAAAACTCCCTGATTCTATCTGTCACATATATCTGTCCCGGACCTACCTTGAAATGTAGATCTGCCAGCAAAAATACTGCATTGCACTGTGTTCTAAGAAACATCAAGGATCCTTTTGATATTTGAGTACTTTCACACAAAAGCTATCAGCTGTGAGCTATCAGGAACTTATAGAAATATAGAAACATAGAAATGAGTACAGTCTGCCCAGCAATCTTATAGTAGCATCAGCTGCGCCATACAAGTCACCCCTAAACTTAGTTTCCCAAAACGTCAAAGTCAGGGCCCTAGTTGGTTGCTGTCTGAGTCCAATTCTTCATTACCTCTTGCACTGAAGCAGAAAACAATGTTAGAGTTGCCTCACAAGTATAAGGCTTATTGGTTAAGGGTAGTAACAGCCGCATCAGCAAGTTCCTCCAGTGCTTATTTGTTTTCCCAGACCATAATATTCAATGTCCTTGTTGGTTGCAGTCTGAAACTAATTCCCCTTTTCTTCTTTTCCCCCTGCTGTTAAAGCAGAGAGCAATAATGAAATTGCAACAGTATGAAGGTTTGTTGGTTAAGGGTAGTAGCTACCACACCAGCAAATTACTCCCATGTACTTAGAAACATAGAAACATAGAAATGACGGCAGAAGAAGACCAAACGGCCCATCCAGTCTGCCCAGCAAACTACGCACTTTTTTTTTTCCTTCCTTTTTCTCTCTCACACCTGTTACTCTTGGCTTCCAGGACCCTCCAGCCCTATTTCCCCTCTACCCCACCACCAATGCAGAGAGCATCGCCGGATCTGCATCCATGTGAACATCCAGCTCAATTAGGAGTAGCAACCTCGGCAACAAGTAGGCCACACCCCTGCCCCTGTCCACCCAGACTATACAATCCAGACCCCGTTGGTTGCCGTCCACACCCCGATCCTCCCTTCCGCACTCCCCCTGCCGCTGAAGCAGAGAGCCATGCTTGAAAGAGAAGTATCAGATTCTCTCCCTTGCCAAAGCAGAGAGCTACACTGGACATGCACTGAAAGTAAAGTAACGGCCCAGCTACACCTCGTTTCCCTGTGCATAAAATTTTTTTTATTTTTTTTTAATTTAAATTTTTCTTCCACATTACCTCTTGCCGTTGAAACCCAGAGCCATGATGGAGTCCCATCAACCCTGGGCATGTACACTGAACAAGGGCAAGGCATTATCTCCAGGTAGTAGCCCCATTTCTGCGAAAGCCACATTAACTATCAACAAATATTGAATAAGCATAATAATTGGTAATACCTATAGCCTATGAACTCACCGTTAATTTTACATACTCTTACCCACCCCTGTTTTTTTTGGGTTTTTTTTAAATTTGGAGATGGCAGCCCTCCATCCTTCCGCTCCGTGAAGGTGGAACACCAACCACTGGCCACTGGCATCCCGCTCCGTGAATGCCTCTGTGGCTACTGCCGCTCCGTGCAGTGTTTTGCTGCCTCCTCTTTATACACGTCCTCTAGACCTGATGGATCCACAGTGTTTATCCCACGCCCCTTTGAAGTCCTTCACAGTTTTGGACTTCACCACTTCCTCCGGAAGGGCATTACAGGCATCCACCACTCTCTCTGTGAAGAAATACTTCCTGACATTGGAACTCTTTTCCTTACTTCCATCCTCTAGCCTTTAGTGTTTATCCCATGCCCCTTTGAAATATTTCTTTGTTTTTGTCTTCACCACTTCCTCTGGAAGGGCATTCCAGGCATCTAGCACCCTGTTCCTGAAGAAATATTTCCTGACATTGGTTCTGAGCCATCCTCCCTGGAGTTTCATTTTGTGAACCCTAGTTCTACTGATTTCTTTCCAACGGAGAAGGTTTGTCAATTGTGCATCATTAAAACCTTTCAGGTATCTGAAGGTCTGTATCATATCTCCCCTGCACCTCCTCTCCTCAAGGGTATACATATTTAGGTCCTGTAAGCTCTCCTTATAAGTCATTTGATAGAGATCCCCAGCATTTTTGTCATCCTTCTCTGGACCACATCCATTCTCTCTCTGTCCCTTTTAAGATACGGTCTCCAGAACTGAACAAATTACTCTAGATGAGGCCTCAACAAGGACCTGCACAAGGGGATTATCGCCTCCTTTTTCTTTCTGGTTATTCCTCACTCTAGGCAGCCCAGCATTCTTTTGGCTTTAGCTATAACCTTGTCACATTGCTTTGCCGCCTTTAGCTCGCTAGACACTAGAGATGTGAATCGTGTCCTCGATCGTCTTAACGATCGATTTCGGCTGGGAGGGGGAGGGAATCGTATTGTTGTCATTTGGGTTTTAAAAATATCGTGAAAAATCGTTAAAATCGTGAGCCAACCCCCTAAAACCCACCCCCGACCCTTTAAATTAAATCCCCCACCCTCCCGAACCCCCCCCAAATGCTTTAAATTACCTGGGGATCCAGCGGTGGTCCAGAACGGCGGCGGTCCGGAACGGCCCCCTCAATTGAATCCTTTTGTCTTCAGCCGGCGCCATTTTGCAATATGGCCGCCGCAAAATGGCGGCGGCCATAGACAAAAACGATTCGACGCAGGAGGTCGTTCCGGACCCCCGCTGGACTTTTGGCAAGTCTTGTGGGGGTCAGGAGGCTCCCCCAAGCTGGCCAAAAGTTTCTGGGAGTCCAGCGGGGTTCAGGAAGCGATTTCTTGCCGCGAATCATTTTCCGTACGGAAAATGGCGCCGGCAGGAGATCGACTGCAGGAGGTCGTTCAGCGGCGGTCCGGAACCCCCGCTGAACGACCTCCTGCAGTCGATCTCCTGCCGGTGCCATTTTCCATACGGAAAATGATTCGCGGCAAGAAATCGCTTCCTGAACCCCGCTGGACTCCCAGAAACTTTTGGCCAGCTTGGGGGGGCCTCCTGACCCCCACAAGACTTGCCAAAAGTCCAGCGGGGGTCCGGAACGACCTCCTGCGTCAAATCGTTTTTGTCTATGGCTGCCGCCATTTTGCGGCGGCCATTTTGCAAAATGGCGCTGGCTGAAGACAAAAGGATTCAATTGAGGGGGGCCGTTCCGGACCGCCGCCGTTCTGGACCACCGCTGGATCCCCAGGTAATTTAAAGCATTGGGGGGGGGGGTTCGGGAGGGTGGGGGATTTAATTTAAAGGGTCGGGGGTGGGTTTTAGGGGGTTTTAGTGTGCCGGTTTTCCTGCCCTCCCCCTTCCCCCGATTTACGATTTTTTAACGATAAATCGGGGGAATTGGTATTGTATCGTGGCCCTAACGATTTTTGACGATTTAAAATATATCGGCCGATATTTTAAATCATCAAAAAACGATTCACATCCCTACTAGACACTATCATCCCAAGGTCCCTCTCTTGCTCTGTTTACAACATCCCTTCACCCCCAATCACATACAGCTCCTTTGGATTACCACACCCCAGATGCATGACTCTGCACTTCTTGGTATTGAATCCCAGCTGAAATATGTTCGACCACTGTTCAAGCTTCCTTAAATCACATCTCATTCTCTCTATTCCTTCCAGCATGTCCACTCTGTTGCAGATCTTAGTATCATCCACAAAAAGACAAACTTTACCTTCTATCCCTTCCACAATGTCGCTCACAAACATAGGGGCAGATTTTTAGAGGAGCGCGCGCGGGGTACATTTGTGCACGCTACCCTGCACACACAAATGTACACCTGATTTTATAACATGCGCGCACTGCCGCACACGTTATAAAATCCAGGGTCGGCGCATGCAAGGGGGTACACACTTGTGCACCTTGTGCGTGCCAAGCCCAAGGGGAGCCCCAATGGCTTTTCCCCGATGGTCCTCCCCACTTTCCCCTCCCTTCCCCTATCTAACCCACCCCCCAGTCCTAGGTAAATCCTCACCTCCCTTTGTTTTTGAAGTTATGTGTGTCAGTCGGCGGCCGGCGTGCCATCCCCTGGCACAGGCCGCTGTGCCGGAGAAATCGGCCCCACCACCAGACCGCCCCAGACCACTGCCACGCCCACAGCCCAGCCCCTGGACCGCCCCTTTCTCGAAGCCCCAGGACATACACGCATCCCAGCGCTTGCGTGCGCCACCGAGCCTATGAAAAATGGGCTTGACGCGCGCAGGGGTAGGTTTTCAGGGGTTACACATGTATATTATTTATTTATTTATTTATTTATTTAAGGTTTTTTTATACCGGCATTCAAGAACTCGTTCTCATCATGTCGGTTTACAGAAAACAGGGGTGCAAGAATATAACCAAAAACATAAATAAATGTGGAGAAGAGAAGCAGTTACAATTAACAAGGGTTCATGAACTGGGATTATAAGAAATAAAGAGATAGAGGAGGATAATTATATACAAGTGTACAATGTAAATAAGGAGTCCTCTATATATACAAGAGAACAAAATAAATATGGAGTCCACTATATACAGCTACTTAGCATAGGAGTCATTAAGCATGTAACCCTTTGAAAATCTACCCCATATTGAACAGGAGAGGTCCCAACACTGATTCTTGTGGCACTCCACTTAACAACATTCTCTCTTCAGAGTAGGTTCCATTTACTATCATACATTGTCTTCTATCCATGAACCAGGTTGTAATCCATGTCACCACCATGGTGCTCACTTCTAAGCTTCTCATTTTATTCACAAGTCTCCTATGTGGGACCATATCAAATGCTGAAATCCAAGTAGATGACATCAAGTTCTCTTCCTTGATCCAATTTTTTAGTCATCCAATCAAAACAATCAATCAGATTTGTCTGA
Source organism: Rhinatrema bivittatum (assembly GCF_901001135.1). NCBI lineage: Eukaryota > Metazoa > Chordata > Amphibia > Gymnophiona > Rhinatrematidae > Rhinatrema > Rhinatrema bivittatum. The sequence continues at coordinate 365,061,667 of NC_042616.1, read as the reverse complement.
CAGGACTTTCCCCTGGTGAAACCTTGCTGCCCCGAGTCCAGCAATTCTCCTGACTGTAGATAATTCACTATTCTTTCCTTCAGTAGAGTCTCCATTCATTTTCCTAGCACTGAGTTGAAGCTAATTGACCTTTAGTTTCCAGCTTCTTCTCTGCTCCCAATCTTGTGAAGAAGGACCACTACATAGAAACATAGAAACATAGAAATGACGGCAGAAGAAGACCAAATGGCCCATCCAGTCTGCCCAGCAAGCTTCACATTTTTTTCTCATACTTATCTGTTTCTCTTAGCTCTTTGGTTCCCTTCCACCCCCACCATTAATGTAGAGAACAGTGATGGAGCTGCAACCAAGTGAAATATCAAGCTTGATTAGTTATGGGTAGTAGGGGAAGTAACCGCCGCAATAAGCAAGCTACACCCATGCTTATTTGTTTTACCCAGACTGTGTTATTCAGCCCTTATTGGTTGTTTTTCTTCTCCCCTGCCGTTGAAGCAGGGAGCTATGCTGGATATGCGTGAAGTATCAGTTTTTCTTCTCCCCTGCCGTTGAAGCAGGATATGCATTGAAAGTGAAGTATCAGGCTTATTTGGTTTGGGGTAGTAACCGCCGTAACAAGCCAGCTACTCCCCGCTTTGTGAGTGCGAATCCTTTTTTTCTTCTCCCCTGCTGTTGAAGCAGAGAGCTATGCTGGATATGCGTGAAGTATCAGTTTTTCTTCTCCCCTGCCGTTGAAGCAGAGAGCTATGCTGGATATGAGTGAAGTATCAGTTTTTCTTCTCCCCTGCCGTTGAAGCAGAGAGCTATGCTGGATATGCGTGAAGTATCAGTTTTTCTTCTCCCCTGCCGTTGAAGCAGAGAGCTATGCTGGATATGCGTGAAGTATCAGTTTTTCTTCTCCCCTGCCGTTGAAGCAAAGAGCTATGCTGGATATGCGTGAAGTATCAGTTTTTCTTCTCCCCTGCCGTTGAAGCAGAGAGCTATGCTGGATATGCATTGAAAGTGAAGTATCAGGCTTATTTGGTTTGGGGTAGTAACCGCCGTAACAAGCCAGCTACTCCCCACTTTGTGATTGTGAATCCTTTTTTCCACATTTCCTCTTGCTGTTGTAGCTTAGAGCGATGTTGGAGTCACAGTAACCATGTGTATGTTTATTGAGTAAGGGTATTGTCTCCAGGCAGTAGCCGTCATTCTGGCTAGCCACCCACTCTTTATTGACGGCCTCTTGATTTTATGGATCCACAGTGTTTATCCCACGCCCCTTTGAAGTCCTTCACAGTTCTGGTCTTCACCACTTCCTTCGGAAGGGCATTCCAGGCATCCACCACCCTCTCCGTGAAGAAATACTTCCTGATATTGGTTCTGAATCTTCCTCCCTGGAGCTTCAAATCGTGACCCCTGGTTCTGCTGATTTTTTTCCTATGGAAAAGGTTTGTCGTTGTCTTTGGATCATTAAAACCTTTCAAGTATCTGAAAGTCTGTATTATATCACCTCTGCTCCTCCTTTCCTCCAGGGTGTACATATTTAGTTTCTTCAATCTCTCCTCATAAGTCATTTGATGAAGACCTTCCACCTTTTTGGTCACCCTTCTCTGGACCGCCTCCATCTTGTCTCTGTCTCTTCAGAGATACGGTCTCCAGAACTGAACACAATACTCCAGGAGAGGTCTCACCAAGGACCTGTACAAGGGGATAATCACTTCCCTTTTCTTACTCGATATTCCTCTCTCTATGCAGCCCAGCATTCTTCTGGCTTTAGCTATCGCCTTGTCACATTGTTTCGCCGACTTCAGATCATTAGACACCATCACCCCAAGGTCTCTCTCCTGCTCCGTGCACATCAGCCTTTCTCCCCCCATCGAATACAGTTCATTCGGATTTCCACTCCCCATATGCATGGCTTTGCACTTCTTGGCATTGAATGTCAGCTGCCATGTCTTCGACCACTCTTCCATCTTCCTTAAATCCCGTCTCATTCTCTCCACTTCTTCCGGCGTGTCCACTCTGTTGCAGATCTTAGTGTCATCCGCAAAAAGACATACCTTACCTTCTATCCCTTCCGCAATGTCGCTCACAAAGATATTGAAAAGGACCGGTCCCAACACCGATCCCTGCGGTACACCGCTTAAAACCGCTCTCTCTTCAGAGAGAGTTCCATTTACCATCACACATTGTCTTCTGTCCGTCAACCAGTTTGCAACTACCTCTCTTCTCCAATCACTCGGCACCACTCCTGTTTCCAGGGCTCTATTGAACAGGTGATGCAGTGGACCCGCCAACACATCTCTGAGTTCCCTCAGAATCCTGGGATGAATCACATCAGGCCCCATAGCTTTGTCCACTTTCAGTTTTCCTAGTTCTTCCCATACATTCTCTTCTGTAAACCAAGTTTTGTCTACTCCACCCCTATCCACTATCTTGTTAACTAGTGATTGTCCTTCTCCAGGATCTTTTTTAGTGAACACCTAACTGAAGCATTTGTTTAATATTTACGCCATTTCTTCACCTCTCTCCACACATTGATCAATTTCACCTTGGAATTTCACTATACCACTTCAGACCTTTCTCCTTTCTCTGATGTATCTGAAAAATGTTTTGTTACTTTGCTTTACCTCTTTGGCAATCCTTTCTTCTTCCTCACTTTTTGCTTTCTTGATTAGAGATGTGCTTCGGATAAAAATTTCATATCAGGCGGGGCCCCTCCCACGTAAATTTCATTTTTCCCGCGGTTCGGGGTTTTTTTTTTGTTTTGGGGGCACCGATTTTTGGGTTAGTGCACACTATTGGGAGTTAGTGCACACTAACGGGACTTAACACACACTAACTCCCTTTAGCGAGCACTAACTCAAAAATGATTTTTTTCTGAAATTTCAGAAAAATTTCTTTCATTTTTTTTCGTTGACATTGCCTAATTTGGGAAAAGCAATTGCACATCCATATTCTTGATTACTTTTTTAGTTTCCCCCATTTTCACCAGATATTCTTCCTTGTGTTCCTCTTTTTGGGATCCTTTATATTTCTTGAAGGCTATTCTTTTTGCTTTTATTTTATCAGCCACCTCCTTTAAGAACTAGATAGGTTTCTTATTTCTCTTGCTTTTGTTTACTTTTCTAACATATAGATTTGTTGCCTTCATAATTGTTCCTTTTAGTTTGGCCCATTGTTGTTCTACCTCTCTCATTTTCTCCCAGTCTTCTATTTCTACCTCCAGGTAATTCCCCACTTCAACAATGTCCACATTTTTGAAATTCAAAACTTGGGTCTTCGTGTGACTTCTCCACATCCTATTTGCGATATCAAACCATACCATTTGATGATCACTGGTGCAGAGGTAGACAACCACCCGATCATTAGAGACATTATCTCCATTAGTGAACACTATGTCAAGTATAACTCCCTCTCTAGTGGGTTCCATTACCATTTGTTTTGAACAGAGCCCCTTGCAGGGCATCCAGTATCTCTCTACTTTTGTTAGATTCTGCAGAAGGGATTCTCCAGTCTCCATCTGGTAGATTAAAATCTCCAACAATCAACACTTCTCACTTCTTTCCCACCTTTTGGATGTCTTCAACCAGATATCTATCTAGTTCTTCAGTTTGAGTAGAGGCCTGTAAACCACTCCAGTAAAAATAGATGCACCATCATCTTTTTTTAGGATGGCCCATAAAGCTTCTTCTTTATCACACAATCCTTGCAGTTCACTTGCTTGGATATTGTTTTTGAGATAAAGAGCTACTCTTCCTCCTTTTCTTTCCTGTCTGTCCTTCCTTAACAAGTCATGGCCAGGTATGGCCATATCCCAATCATGAGAATCCATGAAGCATGTCTCCATAACAGCAACAATTTACAAGTCTGCCTTCACCATTAGGGCATGTAGGTCTCTGATTTTATTGCCCAGACTAAGAGCATTTCTGCTCATAACTTTCCAGCTTCTCTCCTTCAGGTTACTGCTTTTCTTGGACTTCTTTTGTGCCTTATTCAGCTTACTTTTGTTATCCCTTTCATCCATTTCTTTGAGATTTGGGGGGTGATTTTCCAATTTCTTTCTGTTATGCCCATCATCTAGTTTAAATGCCTTATAGTATAGGATTTGAATTTATCTGTTGGGATCCTTTTCTTTTTGCCACAGACAGATGTAAGCTATCATTGACATTGAGCCTTTTACTGTTCTGTACATGGCCCCAGCCTCCAATATATCCAAAACTTTGTTCCTTACACCAAGTTTTGAGTGATTCATTGAAGTTATCTATATGTTTAGCTTCTTACTCCCCTTTCCATGAAAGCACTTCTGAAAAGGTAATAGACTTTGCCATGTGACTAATCTACTTCACCAGAACCTGGAAATCTCACTGTACCACTTTGGTGTTTCTTAGATCTTGTTCCCTCACCCACCTCTACCACTGGTAATCCGTAAGCACCCTCAACACAAATGTATTCTAGTCAGTTATCAGATATCGTCTACCATCTGAAGCTGGTTCATAAATGATAATTTAATTTTCTGTTTCACAGGACAAAGGGTTGCTGGCGTAGAAGAAGCTACAGATAACCATTAGAAATTCTTGGCCTGATATTTATTTATTTATTTATTTAATATATATTTCTATACCAGACTTCACGAATAGAATTCACATCAGGCCGGTTTACATGGAACTTAGGGGATTAACAAGTGTAACCAAAACAAGAGGCCGAAGCAAGCAAAGTTACATATAACAAGGGTATTGAAACTTGGGGGCAATAGAGCCAGGAAGAAAGGCAGAGCAGAATTAACAACATATAAATAATATATAACGGATTAAGAGATTAGTAAACAACATATAAATAATATATAACGGTTTAAGAGATTAGTAAACATCCCAAATTCCTTGGGCTGAGTCTGACGTGATATTTCGACTTAGGGGAAGGCTTGAAGGAAGAGCCACGTCTTGAGTTTTCTACGAAAGGTATGAAGGCAGGGTTCTAGTCTTAGGTCAGTCGGTAGTCTGTTCCAGAGGACAGGGCCTGCTGTGGAGAAGGAACGTTCTTTGGTGGATTTTAGACGGGTGGATTTAGTAGGTGGGACTTGAAGGGTTCCTTTATATGCTTCTCTGATGGGTCTTTCCAACGAGCGGAGTTTGAAGGGGGTCTGAAGGTCTAGTGTGAGCTGTATGTGGATGGATTTGTGGATTAGAGTGAGTGCTTTATGTAGAATTCTGTATTTTATTGGCAGCCAGTGTAGGTTTCGGAGGATTGGGGTGATGTGAGCACGTCGGCTGGTGTTGGTTAAAATTCTGGCTGCTGTGTTCTGGAGCATCTGTAGAGGTTTTGTGGCTGAGATGGGGAGCCCCAGGAGTAAAGCATTACAGTAGTCAGTTTTCGAGAATAACGTGGATTGAAGGATGGTTCTGAAGTCCTGGAAGTGGTAAAGGGGTTTGATTCTTTTTAGAACTTGAAGCTTATAGAAACAGTCCTTGGTGATATTATTAATAGCTTTCTTTAAATTCAGATGATTGTCTAGAATTACTCCTAAATCTCTTATTTGAGAAATCTGTGGGACCAGAGCTGTAATATTGGTGTTGGTCGAGTGTTCAGGGGAGATAAGAAGGATTTCCGTCTTGGATGAGTTTAGAACCAGGTTCAAGCTAGAGAGGAGGCTTTTTATGGACTTCAGGCAATTTTCCCAGTAGTGAAGCGTTTTTGGCAGAGATTCTTTTATGGGGATCAATATCTGAACATCATCTGCATAGAGGTAGTGTGTTAATTTTAGGTTTGTGAGCAGATGGCAGAGGGGCAGTAAGTAGATATTGAAGAGGGTCGGGGATAAAGAAGAGCCTTGTGGGACGCCTAGCGTTGCTTTATAACTTGGAGATTCTCTGTTGTTGACTCTAACCTTGTAGCTTCTGTTGTTGAGGAAAGAGTTGAACCATTTGAGGGCGAGTCCAGCGATTCCAATGTCTGATAGACAGTTTAGCAGAATAGCATGGTTTACCGTATCGAAAGCCGCTGAGATATCTAGAAGGACCAGTAAGTATGAAAGCCCTTTGTCGAGACCCAGGAGGATGTGGTCTGATAGGGAGATGAGAAGGGTTTCAGTACTGGAGGATTTCCGGAAACCGTACTGTGAAGGGTATTGTATTTTATGTTCCTCTAGGTAGTCCGCGAGTTGTGTGTTCACAACTTTCTCTGTGAGCTTTGCTAGAAATGGAAGGTTAGATATGGGTCTGAAATTGGAGAGTTCTTTTGTATCCAGGTTGGGTTTCTTCAGGAGGGGTTTGAGAGATGCAGTTTTTAGCTCATCTGGGTAGATTCCTTGGGCTAGAGAACAGTTTATGAAGTTAGTCAGTGCTCTAGAGATGGTGCTGGGGATGAGGAGCAGGAGTTTGGTAGGGATGTGGTCCATCGGGTAGCTGGCAGGTTTCATTTTCTTAAGGGTGGATTCTATCTCCAGGGTGCTAGTGGGTTCGAAGGAGTCAAGGGTGGCTCTAGGGTGATGGGTGGGATTAGAGTCTAGGGCTGGAGGCGTATGGTTAGTGGGGAGAAGTGCAAGTGTGTTTGTAATTTTATCCTGAAAGAAGCGTGCAAGTTCATTGGCTTTTGATTGAGCCTGTTCATCAGGGATGGTGGGGGCAGAGGGTTTTGTGAGTTGGGATACAAAGGAAAACAGAGCCCTGGCATCATATTGTATGTCGTGGATTCTGCTTGCATAGAATTCTTTCTTTGTCTGTAGAAGAGAGATCTTGTACAGGTGAAGGGTACGTTTGTAATCCGATAGTGTAGTGGTATAGGGGTTATTACGCCATAAGCCTTCTTTGTGTCTGAGGTCTAGCTTCATCCATTTAAGTTCTGGGGAGAACCAGGGTTGTTTCTTTTTTTGTGACCAATTGATGGTTTTCGTCATTTTAGGGCAGAGTTTATTGGCTATTGATTCCGTGATACTGCTCCAAGAGAGAAGGGCCGCGTTGGGGTTGGAGATATCCAGATTAGGAAGATCTTTAGTAAGATGTTCACTAAGAGTGTCGGAGGGACATACTTTACAATATATTCGTGAAGTCCGGTATAGAAATATATATTAAATAAATAAATAAATAAATAAATGTACACCCTGGAGGAAAGGAGGAGCAGGGGTGATATGATTCAAATTTCAGATACTTGAAAGGTTTTAACGATCCAAAGACAATGATAAACCTTTTCCGTCGGAAAAAAATCAGCAGAACCAGGGGTCACGAGTTGAAGCTCCAAGGAGGAAGACTCAGAACCAATGTCAGTAAGTATTTCTTCAAGGAGAGGGTGGTGGATGCCTGGAATGCCCTTCCGGAGGAAGTGGTGAAGACCAGAACTGTGAAGGACTTCATAGGGGCGTGGGATAAACACTGTTGATCCATCAAGTCTAGAGGACGTGAATGAAGAGTGGGTGGCTCACGGGAATGACCGCTACTGCCTGGAGATTATACCCTTATTCAATAAACATACATACGGTTAATGTGACTCCAACATTGCTGTAAGCTTCAACGGCAAGAGGAAGTGTGGAAAAAAAGGATTTGCATTACAAAAAGCGGGGAGTAGCTTGCTTGTTACGGTGGTTACTACTAGAGATGTGCTTCGTGTTTGCTACCGGGTCGTGTTTTGACTCGGATACTTCATGGTAAAGTTCGGTTTTTATCGTTTAGTTTTTTTGAAAAAAAACAAAAAACTAAACGGGGAAAACCGAAACCGGGCCAAAAAACGACGCGGGAAAACAAAGCTAAAAAAAAAAACCCACCCCACGCATTTAAATTAATTTTAATACATTCCATACACCCCTCCCCATCCCGATCCCTCCCCAAGAATTACCAATATCCCTGGTGGTCCAGCGGGGTCCCGGGTGCCATTTGTCCCTCCGTGGCGTGCCCAGTGTGCTAGTGCTAGCCACACTCAAAATGGTGCCAAATAGCCTCTGAACTACTATGTCACAGGGGCTACCGGCGCAATTGGTCAGCCCCTGTCACATGGTAGGAGAACCGACCAATGGCGCCGAAAGCCCCTGTGACATAGTATAGGCAAAGGCTATCGGCGCCATTTTGATTATTGGCAGCCGACGACGACATCGCTGCAGGACCCCCGCTGGACCCCCCAGGGATTATTGGCAAGCCTTGGGGGGGGTCAGGAGGTCCCCCAAGCTGGCCAAAAAGCTTGCCAATAATCCCTGGGGGTCCAGCGGGGGTCCAGGAGCGATGTCGTCGTCGGCTGCCAATAATCAAAATGGCGCCGATAGCCTTTGCCCATACTATGTCACAGGGGCTTTCGGCGCCATTGGTCGGTTCTCCTACCATGTGACAGGGGCTGACCAATGGCGCCGGTAGCCCCTGTGACATAGTAGTTCAGAGGCTATTCGGCACCATTTTGAGCGTGGCTAGCACTAGCACACTGGGCACGCCACGGAGGGACAAATGGCACCCGGGACCCCGCTGGACCACCAGGGATGTTGGTAAGTCTTGGGGAGGGATCGGGATGGGATGGGGGGGGGGGGGTGTTATTATAGTTAATGTTTGGGGTGGTTTTTAATTTAAAAAAAAAAAAGTGCCTCTCTCCCCATACAAACCCGAAAAATGGATTTTCCCCGAAGTTCGGGAAAAATCCTTTTCGGGTTTCGGGGCCCCCGAACCAGGACGAATTAGGCAATTTCTTTGTAATTGCCTAATTCGTGATAAACGATTGCACATCTCTAGTTACTACCCCAAACTAAATAAGCCAGATACTTTACTTTCAATGCATATCCAGCATAACTCTCTGCTTCAACGGCAGGGGAGAAAGTCTGATACTTCACTTTCAACACACATCCAGCATAGCTCTCTGCTTCAACGGCAGGGGGAACGTAGAAAGGTGGATCTATATACAGACAATAACCAACAAGGACTGAGTTACATAATCTGGGTAAACGAAGGCATGGGTGTAGCTTGCTTATTGCGGCAGTTACTACCCCTATCTATGGTAGATATTCACTTGGATGCAGTTCCAACACTGTTCTCTACATTAATGGTGCGAGTGGAAGGGAAATAGAACAAAAAATTTACTAAGAGCCAAGAGTAACAGAAGTATGAGAGAAATTAAAAAAAAAAAGTGCATAGCTTGCTGGGCAGACTGGATGGGCCGTTTGGTCTTCTTCTGCCGTCATTTCTATGTTTCTATGTTTCTAAGCTAGCACCAGAAAATTACATCACATGGCGGGGTATTTAAACCCCCATCCATGCTATAGACCAATGCCTAGCAACAGGTCACCTGCATTCTGCAGTGTTGAATTGCTGCTTCAGAGTTCCTGATCCTGTGTTCTTGATCCAAGCCCTGCCTGCCTTGTCCTTCTAGCCCTGTTTTCTTCATTTTCCCCAGTACCTTCTTCACCTACCCTTGGACTGACCATCAGATTTGACCATAGCTTGAACCTTGACTCTTCTTGACTGCTGCCTACCTCTAACCTCAGCCTGGACCTCAACTACCCTTATCTGCCACCTCCCTCTGATCCTAGCCATGACCAGGACTTCTGTTATTATTAACTTACACGAGATTCAAGCCTAAATCCTGCTGGCACCCAGAACCCAAAGACTCAACCTAAGGGAAAAGGGGCTGGAATAGTTCCAAGCCATTCTCTATCCAGACTAGAGATGTGGTTCGTTTTCGCCCGAATTAGGAAATTACACGAAATTTCCTAATTCGTTGTGGTTTCGGAGGCCCCGAAACCCAAAAAGAATTTTCCCCGAATTTCGGGGAAATTTTGTTTTTCGGGTTTGCCTGGGGATAGGGGCACAAATTTTTTTTTTTAAATTAAAAACCACCCCAAACATTTAAATAAACTATAATACAACACACCCCCCCTGATCCCGATCCCTCCCAAGACTTACGAACATCCCTGGTGGTCCAGCGGGGTCCCGGGTGCCATTTGATCCTTCGTGCCCATGTTGTGCGCTATTGCCAGGCTTGCTCAAAATGGTGCCGAATAGCCTGAACTACCATGTCACAGGGGCTACCGGCGCCATTGGTCAGCCCCTGTCACATGGCCATCGGCGCCATCTTGTGCTCCTGTCATGTGACTGGAGCTGACCAATGGCGCCGAAAGTCTCTGTGACATAGTATGGGCAAAGGCTATCGGCGCCATTTTGATTACTGGCAGCCGACAACGAAATCGCTCCCGGACCCCCGCTGGACCCCCAGGGATTATTGGCAAGCCTTGGGGGGGTCAGGAGGGGCACCCGGGACCCCGCTGGACTACCAGGGATGTTCGTAAGTCTTGGGGAGGGATTGGGATGGGGGGGTTGTATATATGTACGAAAATGTTTGAAAATGCTTTTAAATGCTTGGGGTGGGGTTTTTTTTAGCTTTGTTTCCCAATTCGTTTTTTGGCCCGGTTTCGGGTTTCCTCGTTTCGTTTTTCGAAAAACGAAACGAGAAAACCCGAATTGTACCACGAAGTATCCGAACCGAAAAACGACCCGGTACAAATAAACGAAGCACATCTCTAATCCAGACTAGTCCTTCCAGCTGATGGGGAGGACCTACAGGGCCTTGCCTGTAGGTTGAGCCAACTTTCCCATAGCAACAAGGATCCACTAACTTTACATACACTTAAGAACATAAGAACATGCCATACTGGGTCAGACCAAGGGTCCATCAAGCCCAGCATCCTGTTTCCAACAGTGGCCAATCCAGGCCATAAGAACCTGGCAAGTACCCAAAAACTAAGTCTATTCCATGTTACCGTTGCTAGTAATAGCAGTGGTTATTATCTAAGTCAACTTAATTAATAGCAGGTAATGGACTTCTCGTCCAAAAACGTATCCAATCTTTTTTTAAGCACAGCTATACTAACTGCACTAACCACATCCTCTGGCAACACATGTACCTCAGGTTTAAAAAGAATATATGTATGTATGTATGGCACATATATTTATGCTTGTAATAACAAATGCACATATATTTGCTGCCTATTTTAATTATGTACATGTCTAATATTTATGTGCCTATTACCCACCCCCTTTACATATGCAAGTATGTGCAATTTTCATGTGTATGTGGTGATAAAGGGATGGCTCTCAGTGCTTATCTTCTTACTTACACCATGTCCAAACTGAGCAGAGCACCAATTAGGAAGCCCAACTTCCTACCTCAGGTGGTTGACTTCTTGTCTGTCATCATGAAGGTCCAACATCTCCAGAATGGCCCTCAGTCCATGTGAGTGGGCTTATACAGGAAGGAGATGATGTGGGAAAATATCAACCTCAGGCAGTCTTTCATAGTAATCACAGTGTGAAAGATCTGAGTCACAAGTGGTGGGACCTCAGACGTCTCATCAAGGGGAAGTAGACCAAGATGAAAGCCGAGAAGTCTTCCAGTCAGGCCACCACCTTCAAAGCAGCATAATAGGTGGTGATGAGCACCAAATCAGTTGCAGCTGTAGTAATGTTGGCCAAATGGACACCTTCCAACAAGAACACCAATAAGGTGAACATTGTATATAGGAAAGTCTAATAAAATGTGTATAAGGAATGAATTATTATATGTATTGAACCAATTTTTGATAACATGGTCCTCACCCAGTGAAGGTTCTAGGCACTTGGGAACATGGTGAGGAAACCCTTTCCCAGGGTTTCTGGACAGGGTGAAAATCTGAGTATTATATTTGCCATTATACAATTGTAAGCACTGAGATTTTACCAGCTCCTTATTCAAATTCTATAATAAAACACTCTGTATCCCTATGATATGGTTTAAGCTTTATTGATTGATGGTTTGGAAATGAATGTCAAACCAAGAATCTTTTCTGTATAGTGTTGCCTCAGTTTCTGAATGCAATCAGAAACTACAAGACTCCACTTTCCTATAAACTCCAGATCCATTAACCTGGACAGATCTTTGGGAAAGGTACTACTTCTACCTTGGGCCCACTAGTAGATAAAAGTTAGCTGCAATCTTTATCGCCAATGTCAAGTTCACTCTCCTTACTGACTAGGGTAGCTTGTAGTGGAATCAGACTCAGACTCTGGTGACCATTCCATAAGGACAAAAGAACATAAGAAATTGCCATGCTGGGTCAGACCAAGGGTCCATCAAACCCAGCATCCTGTTTCCAACAGAGGCCAAACCAGGCCACAAGAACCTGGCAATTACCCAAACACTAAGAAGATCACATGCTACTGATGCAATTAATATCAATGCCTATTCCCTAAGTAAACTTGATTAATAGCCATTAATGGACTTCTCCTCCAAGAACTTATCCAAACCTTTTTTGAACCCAGCTACACTAACTGCACTAACCACATCCTCTGGCAACAAATTCCAGAGCTTTATTATGCATTGAGTGAAAAAGAATTTTCTCCGATTAGTCTTAAATGTGCTACTTGCTGAAATTCAGGGGGAGTGCCCAAGATGGCGTCTTTGAGAGAAGTCGGCGTGTGAAGCTCCTGCAACGCCGTTGTTTTGTTCGTTCTTTTTCTGACTGTTGGCCTCCTAGAGATGCCACATACAAAGCGAAAAGGACGGGTGAGAGAGGGTGCTCCGACCCCTGCGAGACCTGCCCTAATTCAAACAACGTTAACGGGCTTCCAGCCCTTGTCGGAGACAATAACCCCGGAGATTCCCACTGAGCTGCGAGGCGGGGAGCAAGTGCCCACGCTCCTGGGAGACATTACACTTAGTCCCGGGGCCCCTACAGCTCCCATTCCACCAGGCGACACCGAAACCGTTGCGGACCCAGGCTCTGGAAGAGGACGGATGGCGTCCTTAGAATTGAGCCCTATCAGAGGGGGGGCAGTTGGAGGGACGGTGACGACAGAAAGACCAGGAGGATTTTACATCTCCTCACCACGATTGGAGGGAACTCTCGGCGCTGACCGAGCTGGAACAGCGAAATGGAGGCTGGAACAGTTTTAAGGAACGCTCAACCACCAGGAACTCCAGAGAATCAAGGTACTCTGCTTTCTCAAGCAAAAATTTTGATTCCTTTTTCACCAACTGAAAAGCCTAAAACCATCACTATGGATTTAATCTGGCAGGCAATTATGTCAATGCAAAACGCTGTGCTAAATCTATCAATGAATATTAAAGAAATGCAGACTATGCTTCACAACTCGATTCCAGAAGTAAAACAACACACTGTTGCATTAACAAAGGTGGAAGAAGAAATAAATAAGATAAAGAGTGTACAGCTCTCTTTAATTAAAGGAGAGTCTTTGTTAGAAAAGAAAATGGAAAGTATTGAAAATACTATAAGATATAAAAACTTAAGGATAATAAACTTCCCTAAATGCAAAATGACTACCCCTAAGGAGCAACTGAAGAACTATTTTCAAGAAATATTGTTGCTACCACCTGATAAGCTACCTGTGATACTGAAAGCTTATTTTTTGCCAAAGAAAAAAGATGAAAATGTGGAAGAAAATATACCAGCAGAAGTTGCATCGTTGAACGAAACAGAACTAATAGAAACATCCTATAGTTCTCAAATTGAAATGAGAGGAACTTTGTTGGTAAAATTTAAGCTAACTGAGGACAGAGATAACATATTAAAAATATTTCTAAGCAAAAGATCCTTATTATATCTGGGTCAGAAGTTGTGGGTATACCCTGACGTCTCAAAGGAGACGCAGGCTAGACGTAAAAAATTTTTAACACTGGCCAATCAAGCTAGAACGTTTGGGATTGTACTAAGTATAAGATTTCCTTGTAAATGTGTTATGAAAATTGATGGTGAAAATTAGTTTATTACAAACCTGAACAGCAAGCAGTGTTCCTGGAGAATCGAAGGAACCAGGTGGCTGAGCCTGAGTTATCATAGTCCTTATAGATGTAGGGAAATAGGTCTATACTCTGTCATCTCTCAATTTGGATAAAATATAATTTTCTTTTTTTTCTTGTGAACTTGCTTAAAGAAAGGCACTCCCCCATTGTTTGGTAACTTGGAGATATGAACATATGAAAGTTTAAAATAATATTATTTTTGGATTATATAAGTATTATTATTCTTTGTACTCCTTAATTATGATGATCAAATTTGAATGTATCAAGTTTTGAAAAGTGCAAAATTAAAATTTAAAAAAAAAAAATGTGCTACTTGCTAACTTCATGGAATGTCCCCTAGTCCTATTATTCGAAAGATTAAATATCCGATTCACATCTACTCGTTCAAGACCTCTCATGATCTTAAAGACCTATATCATATCTCCCCTCAGCCGTCTCTTCACCAAGCTGAACAGCACTAACCTCTTCAGCCTTTCCTCATAGGGGAGCTGTTCCATTCCCTTTATCATTTTGGTTGCCCTTCTCTGTACCTTCTCCATCGCAACTATATCTTTTTTGAGATGCGGCGACCAGAATTGTACACAGTATTCAAGGTGCGGTCTCACCATGGAGCGATATAGAGGCATTATGACATTTTCCATTCTATTAACCATTCCCTTCCTAATAATTTCTAACATTCTGTTTGCTTTCTTGACCGCTGCAGCACACTGAGCCGATGATTTTAAAGTATTATCCACTATGATGCCTAGAACCTTTTCCTTGGTGGTAGCTCCTAATATGGAACCTAACATTGTGTAACTACAGCAAGGGTTATTTTTTCCTATATGCAACACCTTGCACTTGTCCACATTAAATTTCATCTGCCATTTGGATGCCCAATCTTCCAGTCTTGCAAGTCCTCCTGTAATGTATCACATTCCGCTTGTGATTTAACTACTCTGAATAATTTTGTATCATCCGCAAATTTGATAACCTCACTCATCGTATTCCTTTCCAGATCATTTATATATATACTAGCAACTGCACCCGTTCTACGCCCGGGCGGTGAGCTTTTTATTGGCACATCTGCTCTTGTTTTGAGCAGAATTTCCCTAGAAATTCACTGTAAGAGTGTCCCTTCTACATACACACACCCTCATACAGGCTCCCTCACTCTCTAGCACACACACACATCCCCTCATATAGGTTCCCCTCTCTGAAACCCACACTCAAGCATCCCACGCACTCCCCCTCTTACCAACCAAGCTGTTTCTTGCACTCCCCCCACACCCCTCTCCTCTCTCACACACCACATTCTCTCTCACCGGCATCTCCCTCCCCTCATATAAACTCCCTCTCTCAGAAGCCCATACTCAAGTATCCCCCCACCCACCCTCTCTTACCTCCCATGCTCTCTCTCACACTCTCCCAACCCCACTCTCACCAACCATGCTCTCTGTCACCCACCTCTCTCACACACACACACATTCTCTCACTGGCATCCCCCCCCATGCTCTCTCTCACACCCTCCTGCTCTCTCTCACCCTCCCCTCCCCAACACACATTCTCTCTCACCAGCACACACCCCATGTTTTTATTGGCACATATGCCCTTTTATAAGCATCCCCACACTCCCCTCTTACCAACCAAGCTGTCTCTTGCACTCCCCCACACACCCTCTCCTCTCTCACACACACATTCTCTCTCACTGGCATCCCCCTCCCCTCATATAGGCTCCCTCTCTCTGAAACCCATAGTCAAGCATACCCCCACCCACCCTCTCTTACCTCCCATGCTTTCTCTCACACCCTCCACACCCCACTCTCACCAACCATGCTCTATGTCACCCTCCCTCTAACACACACACATTCTCTCTCATTGTCATCCCCCCCATGCTCTCTCTCACACCATCCTGCTCCTCCTCACCCTCCCCTCCCCAACATACATTCTCTCTCACCAGCACACCCCCCATGTTTTTATTGGCACATATGCCCTTTTATAAGCATCCCCACACTCCCCTCTTACCAACCAAGCTGTCTCTTGCACTCCCCCACACACCCTCTCCTCTCTCACACACACATTCTCTCTCACTGGCATCCCCCTCCCCTCATATAGGCTCCCTCTCTCTGAAACCCATAGTCAAGCATACCCCCACCCACCCTCTCTTACCTCCCATGCTTTCTCTCACACCCTCCACACCCCACTCTCACCAACCATGCTCTATGTCACCCTCCCTCTCACACACACACATTCTCTCTCATTGTCATCCCCCCATGCTCTCTCTCACACCCTCCTGCTCTCTCTCACCCTCCCCTCCCCAACACACATTCTCTCTCACCAGCACACCCCCCATGTTTTTATTGGCACATATGCCCTTTTATAAGCATCCCCACACTCCCCTCTTACCAACCAAGCTGTCTCTTGCACTCCCCCACACACCCTCTCCTCTCTCACACACACATTCTCTCTCACTGGCATCCCCCTCCCCTCATATAGGCTCCCTCTCTCTGAAACCCATAGTCAAGCATACCCCCACCCACCCTCTCTTACCTCCCATGCTTTCTCTCACACCCTCCACACCCCACTCTCACCAACCATGCTCTATGTCACCCTCCCTCTCACACACACACATTCTCTCTCATTGTCATCCCCCCATGCTCTCTCTCACACCATCCTGCTCCTCCTCACCCTCCCCTCCCCAACATACATTCTCTCTCACCAGCATGCTGCGGGACCCGCACCATTCACAGCGAAGATGAAGGCCTGGCGTGCCATTCACGGTGAAGATGAAGGCCCGGCGAGCCATTCACGGCACACAGGGGCCTTCCATTTTCGCCTTGAGCAGAAAATAGCAGCAGAGACCCCAGCATGCCGTGAACGGAGCGTGTCCCGCAGCACATGCTCCGTTCACGGTGAAGATGAAGTTCTGGGCACGCCGGTCACGGCACAAGGGAGCCTTCCCTTTTTGCCGCAAATGGAATGCCGGGCCTTCATCCTCACAGTGAATGGAGCGTGTGCCACGGGATGTGCTCCATTCACGGCATGCCAGGGTCTCCTCTGCTATATTCTGCCTGTCCCATGATGGCCGCTGTCCTTCGTATCTCTGGCGTGTTTGAGTCTACAAGGCGGACAGGTAGCCGCCTGCGCCATCTATCAGCAGGCTGGGGAACATGTGCGAGCACTGACGGACACACTACCAAGCCCGATATATTATGTATTGAAAAGCACCGGTCCAAGTACAGATCCCTGAGGCACTCCACTGTTTACCCTTTTCCACTGAGAAAATTGACCATTTAATCCTACTCTCTGTTTCCTGTCTTTTAACCAGTTTGTAATCCACGAAAGGACATTGCCTCCTCAACCATGACTTTTTAGTTTTCTTAGAAGCCTCTCATAAGGAACTTTGTAAAACACCTTCTGAAAATCCAAATACACTACATCTACCGGTTCACCTTTATCCACATGTTTATTAACACCTTCAAAAAAATGAAGCAGATTTCTTAGGCAAGACTTCCCTTGGTAAATCCATTATGACTGTGTTACATTAAACCATGTCTTTCTATATGCTCTACGATTTTGATCTTTAGAATAGTTTCCACTATTTTTCCTGGCACTGAAGTCAGGCTCACTGGTCTATAGTAGAGATGTGCATTCCTTTATCATGAATTAGGCAATTTCAATGAAATTGCCTAAATCGTTGTGGTTCAGGGGGACCTGAACCACGAAACAGATTTTCCCCAAGCTTCAGGGAAAATTCATTTTTAGGGTTAGTGTGAGGGGAGGGGCATATTTATAAAAAAACCCAAAAAAAACCCACCCCAACCCTTCAATTTTACATTCTTACACCCCCCCCCCCCCCACCATCCCGATCTCTCCCCAAGACTTACTAAAAGTCCCTGGTGGTCCAGCGGGGTCCCGCGAGCGATCTCTCCCTCCATGCTGTCGGGTTGTCGGGCCTGCTATGACTCAAAATGGCACCGATAGCCTTGCCCTTACAATGTCACAGGGGCTACCGGTGCCATTGGTTAGCCCCTGTCTTTTGGCGAAAAACGATCTGTGGGAAAATGAGTTTTCCCAAGAAGCGCCTGAACCGAAACCCAACTTGATCCAGAAAAACAAAGCTCATCTCTAGTCTATAGTTAACAGGATCGCCCCTGGATCCTTTTTTAAATATTGGGGTTACATTGGACACCCTCCAGTCTTCAGGTACAATGGATGATTTTAATGATAGGTTACAAATTTTAACTAATAGATCAGAAATTTCATTTTTAAGTTCCTTCTGTATCCTAGGATGCATACCATCCAGTCCAGGTGATTTGCTACTCTTTAGTTTGTCAATCTGGCCTACTACATCTTCCAGGTTCAAAGTGATTTTGTTTAGTTCGTCTGACTCATCAACCCTGAAAACCATCTCCAGAACTGGTATCTCCCCAACATCCTCATTAGTAAACATGGAAGCAAATAATTCATTTAGTCTTTCTGCAATGGCCTTATCTTCCCTAAGAGCCCCTTTAACCCCTCAGTCATCTAATGGTCCAACCAACTCCCTCACAGGTTTCTTGCTATGGATATATTAAAAAAAGTTTTTATTATGAGTTTTTGCCTCTATGGCCAACTTAATTTCAAATTCTGTCTGCCTGTCTTATCAATATTTTACACTTAGCTTGAAATGCTTATGTTTTATCCTATTTTCTTCAGATGGATCCTTCTTCCAATTTTTGAAGGATTGTTTTTTGGCTAAAATAGCCTCTTTCATCTCACCTTTTAATCATGATGATAATCATTTTGCCTTCCTTCCACCTTTCTTAATGTGTGGAATACATACGGACTGCACCTTTAGGATTGCATTTTTAAACAATGTCCATGCCTGTTGAACACTTTTAACCTTTGCAGCTGCACCTTTCAGTTTTTTTCTATTTTCCTCATTTTATAAAAGTTTCCCTTTTGAAAGTTTAGTGTTAGAGCTGCAGATTTACTTATTGTCCCCCTTCTAGTTATTAGTTTAAATTTGATCATGTTATGATCACTGTTGCCAAGTGGCCCCACCACCATTACCTCTCTCACCAAATCCTGCGTTCCACTAAGAATTAAATCTAAAATAGCTCTCTCTCTTGTTGGTTCCTGAACCAATTGCTCCATGAAGCAGTCATTTATTACATCCAGGAACTTTATGTCACTAGCAAGTCCTGATGTTATATTTACCCAGTCAATATTGGGGTAATTGAAATCTCCCATAATTACTGCACTGCCAAATTGGTTAGCATCCCTGATTTCTCTTAGCATTTCATCATCTGTCTTACCATTTTGTCCAGGTGGATGGTAGTATACTCCTATCACTATACTCTTACCCAACACACATGGGATTTCTACCCATATAGATTCTACTGAGCATTTAGTCACTTGTATGATTTTTATCCTGTTGGACTCTATACCCTCCCAGAACATAAAGTGCCACACCCCCACCAAGTTGATCCTCCCTATCATTGCGATATAATTTGTACACTGATATAGCACTGTCCTATTTGTTATCCTTCTTCCACCAAGTCTCTGTGATGCCAATTATGTCAATCTCATCATTTGCTGCTATACACTAACTCTCCCATCTTACTTCTTAAACTTCTGGCATTGGCATACAGACATTTCAAAGTGTGTTTTTTGGGGGGTTTTTTGTATTAACAATCTGCTTTTCAGTTGTTAGGGATAATTCAGAAATCATTAGCTTCGGTGATTTTTACATATAGGCATATGGACTATGTTTGCTTTTAATGGAACCTCTCTGTTGGGATGCCCTAACTCTCCTGTTTCATTAGTATCCTTCAAGGATACATTTCTCCGAACCATGCACTGCTGAGTGACTGTCGGCTTTCCCCCTTGTTCTAGTTTAAAAGCTGATCTATCTCCTTTTTGAAAGTTAGTGCCAGCAGCTTGGTTCCACTCTGGTTTGGGTGGAGCCCATCCTTTCGGAAATGTCTCCCCTTTCCCCAAAAGTTTCCCCAGTTCCTTACAAAGCTAAATCCTTCTTCCCTACACCATCGTCTCATCCATGCATTGAAACTCTGGAGATCTGCATGCCTCTTGGCCCTGCAAGTAGAACAGGAAGCATTTCAGAGAATGCCACCCTGGAGGTTCTGGGCTTCAGCTTCCTACACAAAATCCTAAATTTGGCTTCCAGAACCTCTCTTCCACATTTTCCTATGCCGTTGGTGCCCACAACTACCATGACAGCCGACTCCTTCCCAGCACTGTCTATAATCCTATCTAGGTGACGCGTGAGGTCTGCCACTTTCACACCAAGCAGGCAAGTTACCAGGCGGTCCTCACATCCACCAGCCACACTGCTATCTACATTTCTAATAATCGAATCACTAACTATGATGGCCGGCCTAACCCTTCCCTCCTGAGCAGTAGCCCTGGGAGACATGTCCTCAGTGCGAGAGGATAATACATCACCTGGAGAGCAGATCCTTGCTACAGGATCACTTCCTGCTACACCAGGGTGATGTTCTCCTACTGGGAGACCTTTCTGATCCAAGGCAGCACTGGGGCTGCCAGACTGGATTTGGGACTTGGCTACTATGTCCCTGAAGGTCTCATTAATGTACCTCTCTGTATGCCTCAGCTCCTCCAAGTCTGCTACTCTAGCCTCCAGAGATCGGACTTGTACTTGGTGCATAGAGCCAGGAGCTCTATGCACCAAGTACACACATACAATTTCATACATGTGACACTCAATGCAAAAAACTGGAAAGCCCCCCTCTTATTGCTGGACTGCTGTCTTCATCTTAGTTTTATAGAGTTCCTAGTTAAGTTTAGGATACTAAGGGAGTTAGAATGAGAGTACTTTAAATTTACAGGTGAATTTACTAATTAATCTGCTAGTATCCTACAAGGGGATGATTAAACTTTCAATAAGGACCCAAAAAGCACAAAGGAAGGCGATCTATAATAGCCGTCAGGATGAAAAAAGGAAATAGATGCCTGTAGTCTAAAAACGATCCTTTATTGCAGTGGAGACACAAGGGTAGCCCGACTCTGGCCGAGTTTCGCCGTTTCAAAACGGCTGCCTCAGGGGCTTACAACAATCTTCTTAAATTCATTAGTTATGTATAAACTAAGAATGTAGGGTGATCATATAAAGAGCTGTATGATCTCTTATACTGCTCCGTCTTAAGGTGTTCGCAAAAACCGATCTCCCCAAGGCTTGCCAATAATCCCTGGGGGTCCAGCGGGGGTCCGAAAGCGATTTCGTTGTCGGCTGCCAGTAATCAAAATGGCGCCGATAGCCTTTGCCCATACTATGTCACAGAGGCTTTCGGCGCCATTGGTCAGCTCCAGTCACATGACAGGAGCACAAGATGGCGCCAATGGCCATGTGACAGGGGCTGACCAATGGCGCCGGTAGCCCCTGTGACATGGTAGTTCAGAGGCTATTCGGCACCATTTTATGATTTTAAAGAGCACGGCTTGCAAGTAGCACGGGCACGGAGGGCAAATGGAACCCGGGACCCCGCTGGATCACCAGGGATGTACTTAGTAAGTCTTGGGGAGGAATCGGGATGGGGGGGGTAGTTTCTAAACTTTGTATTTATGTAGAAAACTGATTTTAAATGCTTGGGGTGGTTTTCTTTAAGCTTCCTTTGCCGTTTCGTTTTTTGGCCCGGTTTTGGGTTTCCTCATTTCGTTTTTCAAAAAAACGAAACGAGAAAACCCGAAATTTACCACGAGGTATCCGAGTCAAAAAACGACCCGGCAGAAAAAAACGAAGCACATCTCTAATAAACTCTTCCTCTGGGTGGCTCAGAATCTGGTTTCAAATTGATAGTACAGTCAAAATATTTTTGTTTTTCAGTTCATTTTTGAGATTTTTTTCCTCACAAATTTCAGTTCGTAGAATGTTTGATTCATTTCACTCATGTGAAAAAACAAATAAAACATAAAAAAAAAATAAATTCCAAAAAAACAAAAATGGGGCCTCACAAGGCCTCCCAAGCCACCTTGAAAAATGCCAGGGCCATGATTCCCCCAGCCCCCACTTACCCAATCTGTTGGAGATCCACTGGAAAGGTCTAGGCATAGGCCGAAACCTCAGTCTTGCATAGGCAGAGGCTGCAGTAGGTTGCTGCGACCTCAGTCTCAGCCTACTCAAGGCTGATATCTCGGCCTCAGGCTAGGCTGGAGCCTAGACCAAGGCCTGAAGACAGCATGACCCCAACAGACATTGTCAGTTGAAGAAGAAAAGAAGAGGTTCTGCTCCAAGGCCTGGGCTCCAGGCCTGGACCTGACCTTTGGCCATGGTCAACGCATTAGACACAGTCCCCAGGCCAGGTCCCAGCTTATTACCTAGGTCTTGGTTGAGGCTCAAGCATTAGGACTCAGCCTCTAGGGTGGGCTGAAACCTAGGGCTTGGGTCTGGACTCCAGCCTAGGCCAAGGCCTAGGTGTTTGGACTCATTGTGGATCTTCCACTGATACCTGATTAATCAATTAATTTTATTCAAGGTGGGTGGGCTTGGCCGAGGTCCTGCATCAGCCTAAGCCTAGGTCATGGCCTCTGATTTGTTCCTCAAATCAGAGGCTATGCTGTAGGTGATCTGACTTCAGGCCTAGACTTAGGCCAGATGAATTCATTTAAAATGTATGCAATGAGTAAGGTTTGTTTCATTTGGGGGGTACCCGATTCATTTCGAGGCCCTCTAAATAAATTGAATTGGTCTTATTTGTTACGTTTTGGACATTTGTTTTAAACATATGCACATTCCTAGCAATCAATAACCCCCAAGACAGAGGTAAAGAATGATATCTGATAGAAATCAGTCATGATGTCTGCTTTGAGTCATGTTTTCTGGCGCTATACTTCCAGAATCTGTTCAATTCACATAGAGGTGGTAGACTTAGAGTTGTTTGGAAGGTTTTGGTGGCCAAAAATGCCAGGGTTCTAATAAATAGGAATGGGCATTTGGGAGAAACAAAATAGGAAATGAGACAAAATTTCCTATTTTGTTTCAGATCATTTTCAAAATAAAATGATTTAAACTCTGATGAAATTTTGTCACAAGTTTGGTTTTTTTTTAATCTAAAAAAAAAAAAATCATTGGTCAGGCCTAGGCCTATGCCCAAGGTCAGGAACTCAAGTAATGAATAGGCTAAGATCTAAAGCAGGAACCGTGATGTAATCTCACAGTACCTCAGACTAGGCCTAGGTCTGAGGTACCTAGGGATAGACCACAGCCTAATGAAGGAGCCGTGGCTTATGCTCAAACATGATACTGAGTTCTTGGGCTAGGCCTGGGCCTGATTCTGGGGCCACGGTTGAGACCTGAGCAAAGGTTCAGGCCAGAAATAATTTGCTGGGGTAGGGAAATTTCCTGACCCCCATTTACCTTATCCACTGGGGAAATGATACTGCGACCAGGCCCAGATCTGATGCGGAGGTGCAGGTCCTAACGCCTGGGCCTTGGCCTAGGCCAGGATCCTGGCCCAGGCCTTATGCTGGGGCTTGGCTCATAGGCCAGGTTCTGATGTCAAGGCCTCTGCCCAGCGTCAGTTCCAGGCTTCGGATATCCTCTTCTGATGTCTTCCTTTTTGCTCTTGTAATGATGACATCCACTGGGGACACACCAGAATAAATTAACTCTGGCACATCCTCCCCAGTGGAGGGTACCATTTTGATATGGTTTTGGTTTAATGGAACAAAGTCAACATGGCTTTACCCAAGGCAAGTCTTGCCTCACAAATCTGCTTCACTTTTTTGAAGGAGTTAATAAACATGTGGATAAAGGTGAACCGGTAGATGTAGTATACTTGGATTTTCAGAAGGCGTTTGACAAAGTTCCTCATGAGATGCTTCTAGGAAAAGTAAAAAGTCATGGGATAGGTGGTGATGTCCTTTTGTGGATTGCAAACTGGCTAAAAGACAGGAAACAGAGAGTAAGTTTAAATGGACAATTTTCTCAGTGGAAGAGAGTGGACAGTGGAGTGCCTCAGGGATCTGTATTGGGACCCTTACTTTTCAATATATTTATAAATGATCTTTAAAGAAATACGAAGAGTGAGATAATCAAATTTGCAGATGACACAAAATTGTTCAGAGTAGTTAAATCACAAGCAGATTGTGATAATTTGCAGGAAGACCTTGTGAGACTGGAAAATTGGGCATCCAAATGGCAGATGAAATTTAATGTGGATAAGTGCAAGGTGATGCATATAGGGAAAAATAACCCATGCTATAGTTATACAATGTTGGGTTCCATATTAGGTACTACAACCCAAGAAAGAGATCTAGGCGTCATAGTGGATAACACATTGAAATCGTCAGTTCAGTGTGCTGCAGCAGTCAAAAAAGCAAACAGAATGTCTGAAATTATTAGAAAGGGAATGGTGAATAAAACGGAAAATATCATAATGCCTCTGTATCGCTCCATGGTGAGACCGCACCTTGAATACTGTGTACAATTCTGGTCGCCGCATCTCAAAAAAGATATAATTGTGATAGAGAAGGTACAGAGAAGGGCTACCAAAATGATAAGGGGAATGGAACAGCTCCCCTATGAGGAAAGACTAAAGAGGTTAGGACTTTTCAGCTTGGAGAAGAGACGGCTGAGGGGGTGTTATGATAGAGGTGTTTAAAATCATTAGAGGTCTAGTACGGGTAGATGTGAATCGGCTATTTACTCTTTCGGATAATAGAAAGACTAGGGGGCACTCCATGAAGTTAGCATGTGCCACATTTAAAACTAATCGGAGGAAGTTCTTTTTTACTCAACGCACAATTAAACTCAAATTTATTGCCAGAGGATGTGGTTAGTGCAGTTAGTATAGCTGTGTTTAAAAAAGGATTGGATAAGTTCTTGGAGGAGAAGTCCATTACTTGTTATTAAGTTCACTTAGAGAATAGCCACTGCCATTAGCAACAGTAACATGGTATAGACTTAGTTTTTGGGTACTTGCCAAGTTCTTATGGCCTGGATTGGCCACTGTTGGAGACAGGATGCTGGGCTTGATGGACCCTTGGTCTGACCCAGTATGGCATGTTCTTATGTTCTTATGTTCTTATATATGTCAGGCTAGGCCTAGATGTTGGAATCGAGCCTCCGGGCTGGGTTCCAGCGAAGGGCCTGGGCCTGGACCTGGTCCCTGACCTAGGTTTCAGGACCAGGCTTCCAAGCCTGGGCCTTGTATATGGCCTAGGCTAAGGACATGGTAACCTTGTGCATCCTAGGCCCATGCAAGACCAAGGCTATGACCTGGGCCTTGGCCTTGTCTGAGATCCCCCCTCCCCTGAACCTGGTTAGTGATGGCTCGGGAGGATCCCGGCCTTGGAATTTTTTTGGGGGGGGGGGATGGGAAGGAATTGTAGTGGGTTCAGGAAGCCTCAGGAGACCCTGTTCTTTTTTTTCCCATTTTTTTGTTGGGGGTAATTTTTTTTTTTTTTTTTTTTTTACTAAAGAAATGAAATAAACATTAAACAAAACAACATTTGTAGGGAAATCCAACCCCCCCCCCCCCAAAAAAAATGAAACAAAAAAGAAACAACATTTTTACTTCCTCCCACCCCTTCTAGTTACCTTGTTGTGTACTGGCAAGGCATGGCCCCTTTGGGTGGTACGTTTCAGGTCTTGTTCTAATGCTAGAATAGGTATAGTATGGTTTCCTCTTTCAATCTGAATCTATGCAAGATTTTCTCCTCTGAGAGTTCCAAAAACTGTGGGCAAGTCCTCTGTACTCCCCTTAAGTACCCCGAAAACACAAAGGAAGGCGATCTATAATAGCCGTCAGGATGAAAAAAAGAAAATAGATGCCTGTAGTCTAAAAACGATCCTTTATTGCAGTGGAGACACAAGGGTAGCCCGACTCTGGCCGAGTTTTGCCGTTTCAAAACGGCTGCCTCAGGGGCTAAAAACATAAATAAAAACTTTAAGAATAAAAATAAAAATACTAAGTGACATCATCAATAATTATATAGTTAATTAAAATCAATCAACCACATTTGGTGAATCAACAGATTGAAAATTAGATAAAAAATTCATGGTGATATATAGAGGGTAAGTACACTAAAAAGATAGGTTTGTTTTTTTAAAAAAACCTAATAAGTTTATAACATACCAAGTGAATTTATACGAAGCCTCACGGTTGAATAAACTCCATAAAAACCAAATCCAGAATATTGGTAAAAATATCAACATTATCTTACAACAATCTTCTTGAATTCATTAGTTATGTATAAACTAAGAATGTAGGGTGATCATATAGAGAGTTGTATGATCTCTTATACTGCTCCGTCTGTAATGATGCAGAAATAGATGGCAATATAACATGAAGTATTATGCATTATGATTGAACATAGATCTAAATAATATGAACAATAACTGTACATATCAATGTATCTCTATTAATATATTTCAATATATCACTTTCTGTTGTGTTCCTTATCTGATTAATCTGTTCTGTAATAAAAAACATTTAAAATATAATGTATGTATGTTACTAATGTATATATGTAAAATATTGAGCATAAAACCGTTAAAGAAAAATAAGGAATGAAAAAATGAAAAAATAAATATAAAAATGACTGTGTGTGTGTTATAAGAATCTATGTACTATGTGGGAATATGTGATATGTGTGTATGTGAAATCTAAAAATAGTGAATGATGAAAATACTAATTTATATGAGTATGACTGAAAACACTTATTGTGAACAATCCAAACTTGAGAGGTAAACTCTTCATAAACGTGTGAATGCAACGAAGTGAACCATGTGTACAAGATATACCTATGGAAAAACGTGCAAAAATGCTACTTCACTATGACATAGAAACTTATATAGCATGAGTGCTTTAATGATGAAGTCTGATCAAAAAATAGAACCATTATATCCCTTTGTTTAAATAACTCCACAAGGCAAAGATGTTATCCTGGCGAGCAATACTGAAACGTACCAAATACAAGGGCTTAAAAATTTGTGCCGTAGTCTTTAAAATTTAAAAAATAAATAAATATGAACGTGTCAATTTAAATTGCTGACCAATGTGCATGTAAGGGGATTTATACGTAAAAGTGATGAATTTGCAGTCGGTATTGACTGTAATGATTAAGAATACATACCAAAAAATATATCTATGGATTAATCATTGCTCTATTATGTATACAAAATATTTCTTTATCTATTTTTGAAGGTGACAGAAACCCAGTGAAGGCTTATCTGGTTTAATGCATGTTGTGACTAATTCATTATGTAGCCTTCAAAACACCGCGGTGCTAAAAATATTTCACTATGAAAAACCACACTGCAAGCATATCTGGTTCGTTACATATTGTTACAAATACACTATGAAGCCTTCAAAACAACGCGGTACTGAAAATGTGTTTAAAGCCATATTAAAACAAGCTGCCAATATCAAGCTAAACCACTATAATTAATAAAGATATGTATCTTTACAACTATTTTTCAAGACTACTCTCCGATGAAAAATATATATGTATGCACAAAGGTGACTTAACTAATAAAAAATATTATGACTAATTCCTTGAGATAGTCTGAGAGACGGTCTATATCAGGTTGTGCTGAATACAAACGGCAGGAGGACTACTGATATGGCGATCAGAGCTCAAACGCCGCGATTCTAAAAGCTCACAAAAGAGTGTTTAATAAAGTTTTGGAACGAAACATTGCTATTAAACATACTAAGAAAGGTTAAGTAGAGCAAGGAAGATATCAGGGATGTCAATTTACCTTAAAGCGTACGCTTTTTTATCTAATTTTCAAACTGTTGATTCACCAAATGTGGTTGATTGATTTTAATTAACTATATAATTAATGATGATGTCACTTTTAGTATTTTTATTCTTATTCTTAAAGTTTTTATTTATGTTTTTAGCCCCTGAGGCAGCCGTTTTGAAACGGCGAAACTCGGCCAGAGTCGGGCTACCCTTGTGTCTCCACTGCAATAAAGGATCGTTTTTAGACTACAGGCATCTATTTTCTTTTTTTCATCCTACTCCCCTTAAGTATACTCCTCCTTCTTCATCCTCTCTCCTTCCTCAGCTCTTGTGACATGAGTATCTATAAGGCCATTAGAATCATATTGAAAATGGAATCTCCACCACTAACTTCCACCCACCATTAAGTCCCAGTAACACACAATCCCACCCCACTGTTTAGCCATGTATATCCTAGTTAACCTACAATCTGTTCTAGTAAACCTCAGTATAAACCTGTATATCCCAGTTACCACCCAGAATGGCCCACTCTATCCCAGGTACCCTTTCTCAGCTGCCATATGACCCTGTGTGTCCCAGTGACACCCCTGTATTACCCAGTAAGTCCCCAATTGGCCCTAATTGGTCCTAGTCTGTTCCTGATACACTGCCTCCCATCCACTAATCTGCTCCTGTGTCCACTTATTAGGAGAAGCCAAGCCACCAAATGCCAAGTCAAAAATCAAAATGAAAGTTTGCATTTGTGTATTTAAATTAACAGTAGTAAATGAATACATGTAAGTTGGATGACAGTCATATGTATGTTGCTTTTAAAATACCTCATTATGAACATACGTGCAAACCCCACCCTGACAGGCCCCTTAACACATCCCTTTTTTATGCATAGATTTTTTCTCATGCACGCACATATACGTTCATGTATGGCTTTATGCTTCATGTGTAAGCCTTTAAAAATTCTCCTTTATATGCTTCTCTGTATTTGTTAGTCACTAGACTCTAGATCTTCCCTCAAACTTTGCTAGATCTCGCCTCATATTTTCCACATCTTTCTGGCTGTCCATGCTATTGCAAATTTTGGTATTAACAGAAAAAAAGACAAACTTTCCCGACAATCTCACCTCAATATTGCTAATGAAAATGTTGAAAAGAACCGGTTTAAGGACTAATCCCTGAGACAAACCCTTGATAACACCCCCCTCTTCAGACTGAACTCCATTTACTACTACCATTTGTTGCCTACCTCTCAGTTTCTAACTCACTCAGTCACTCTAGAGTCAGACTAAGAGAACTCAATTTATTTATGACTCCTATGCAGAATTGTGTCAAAGGCTTTACTGAAATCCAAGTACACTACATCTAGTGCTTGAGATGAATTGATCCTAATATCTAATAACCCTCCAAACCTCTTAGAAGTCTTACTCTCAAGAGCATACACACACACTTTTCCATTCTCTCATCATTGTTGCTGCAGTTGTAAAAGATACATCATGCCTTTGCATAAATGAAGGCAGTGATTGTGATGTCTTTCTTATAGTGCATCTGCATTAATCATCTGCCCTGTTTCTTGTGTCCTTTGTATGTCACAGCACTTCATTAACTTCTAACTTCATTATAGTCTGGGTTAAAAAGAAAGACACGCTACAGATCTGTGCTTGTATTCTAATGTTGTGACCTTCATGCCTTATGATTTATTATAGTAATATGGTATAAGGTAATATCACATAAACATAACTTAGTTATCAAATTGGTGTTCCAAATAACTTATGGTGAGATAAGGTAGCTGAATTATTTATCCTTAATAGTATGTCTTATATCTCTAAGTAGAATTGTGCTTCTTTCTATTTTTTTTTTTAAGAATGCAACCATTCAAAATATTTAAATCACAATTTATATTTATTTAAAACTTATATGGGCAAAAATATTCATCCACTGAGTAGCTAGATAAGTTAGCCAGATACACATATCTGGTTAACTTAACTGGGATATTCAGCAGCTCAGCCACATCACTGAATGTACCTGGGTAAACTGGCTAACTCCGAATAAAACGAAGTTAGCTGGTTAAGTTCACTGGCTAACTTCGCTCCCACCCAGAATGCCTATCTCCTGCCCCAGGAACGCCCCCGACATACCCAGCCAGATAAGCTTTTTAAATATGCAGCTAAGCCATTTAGACAGATAATTTTCCCGTTATCTGTCTAAATAGCTTTTGAATATGTACCCCATATATGTTTTAGATAATTCTTTTCTGCTAGGTACCATATGCTAAGGTAAATCTTCATCCATTAACTACATTTTATTTTGTGAACTTGTATTATCTATTTTGATTTCATGTATTTATTTGCTCTACTTTCTTATTCACCACTTCCCAAAGGCCTAAGACAAAGATTACAAAAACAAACAAAATAAAATAAATAATATATAAAAACAAAAAAAGAAATAAAAATATTTAAAAGCTCATAAAACAATACACAGAAAAAAATATATGTATTATAATCATCAACTTAATTTTTGCATAAAAATCCAACTGAGTCCATAGAGTTCAGCCTCTTAACTTATTAATATTATAATTGTTATGGCATGTGAAGTATTTGTAAATAGATATTATGGGATGTTTTGTTCCTATATGAAGTTAGATCTCAAGCTTAGCTGTTAGAAGTAGTTGTTAATATCTATAAACCATGGCCTTTAAAAAAATATCTGTATACATAAAAATGTTGGTTTCCAATGCCATACATTAATGAATCTAATACTACTTATTGCTGATGTTCTTTTTTTCATTTTGACCTTGAGGCCGTCTGTCAAGTTGTACTGAGGGCTGAGTCTTTGTTTATTTCAATATTTATAAATATTTTTGGGCATATTTCCAACATCAGTTTCTCATTTGCAGCATAAACTAATAACAGAAGACGGTCCTGGAAAGACACAAGATAATCCTCTATGACTCTCAGGGTCATGGCCTGCTTTGCTATGAAGATGAAAAGAAATGAGATGCAGCTCTTTAAATTAATCACAAAAGAAATCAAATCCTTAACCGTTAAACAAGCTAATTTGGTTCGGTTTTGTTTTCCTTTTGCTTGTGCTGGTGGGAGAAAGCAACAAATACTTAAACTGAACATTAGGAATCTATAATTGCATATCCAGTTGCTGATGGCCTCTGACGAGACATTTAGAAATATGATTTTACTCTATCGTGAAAATCAGCAAAAGTTTGTTCATATATATATACTGTGCGTGGTGCTAAATAAACATTAAATACTTTTATTGCACAGAGTTTGCTGTAAAGATCTTTCATATCTATACATATGTTCACAATTGTTTTAATTTCATAACATGACATTTTTCTATCATTTTTTGTAATGTTTTCTTTTCTGTGATATTCACTAGTATTTGTGTTGGAGACTGGGCATTCTTTCTGTATGTCTACTTCCCTTTCCTGTTGCTGTGAGCGAGCAGTGAAGTTAAAAATCAAAATTAAATATTTGACACATTGTTATCATTTCTGTGTATTTGACTCTGGCACCAGCTGAAGATAGTTTCAACTTTATTAGACTTATTATTGTTAGGAAAAAAAAACACAAAATATTACATAGCAACATACTACCTTGGCTAGAATTTATAATCCTGTCCTGCAGCCTAGAGATCAATTCATGTATTTATTTTATTGGACTTATTATGCCACTAATAAAAAAAAAATTATTGAAGCGGGTCAGGAAAGAAAACATGCATTTTATCACAGAAATACACATAAAAAAAAACCAGCGGAATGCTTACTTGTCATAAAATTCAGAGTTTTGTTCCTAAATCTGATTAACCAAGATCAAAGGATTTATGTAGCCAGCAGAAGGTGTCGCAGTGGTACGGTTTTTCAGAGATTAAAAAAGGCAGGTTTGAATATTGATCCTTTGAAGCTCCATTAGCTATATGCTGACATCACAGATTGATGTCTCTTTAAACTGGCTCTCAGATTGAATCACTTGGGGGATCCAGCTATTGACTTTGGATGTTTGTACTATGCAGCCACTGAAGTATGCTCTCTCTTGCTCTCTTTTTTCTAAAGAAATCATATAAAGAGGAAATTCAAGGAGGGGAAGATGAGGGAATTTTAAAATGGAAATCATCAATGTAGCTCTTCCTTAATTGTTTTTGCTATATTTCTCACATGAGTATTAAGGTGATGGTGATACCATATTCCACACAGACTAGTTTAAACAGTCAGAGGGCCAGACGTCTTTTGAAGATATGAGTGCTCAGTCAGGCAAGATGTAGAGACCTTTATTTCACCTTGAGAAAGTACTGTGTAGCAAATCTGAAAAGCTTTCAAAGCAGTTCTAATAAAAAAACAAACAAAAAGCAAAACAATAAAGCCAACACATACACAGAAATTGTGTTGGGTTTTTTTTTAGGTGGGGGAAGAGAATAAGACAAGAGATGGAATGATGGTGGAGTGTGGAGGAAGCAACAAAAGATTTAAAGGAATGCATATGTTAAAAGCATTGATCAGTGCTCATCTCTTCTCAACCTTGTGCCCTCTGTTATATCAATATATTGGAAACATAATTTGTATCAGCAGTTGTTTCTTTAATTAAGATCTCTCACAATTCTTTCCCATTGATCCACACCATTACCTTATTGACTACACTTGTTTGTGCTGAGATGGTGCTTTTTGTGGTGATACAGTGTGTCTCAGTACATGATGCTAGCATACGGAAACTAGAAAGAACAAAGATGCTGGGTGATGTGTAGTGTGTAGCTAATATGTAGCTGACCGTTCCTTAGCTAGAAATGTCTGTTCTCTGTCAAGGGCAATGCTGAGCTGCATAACAGCATTCCATTCCATTCCAAAACAGTCAGCGTGGACTTGCTGACAGTGATCTTTTTTATGTACCTTTCTCGTTTAAATTAGATCATGTTAGCTGGGATTAAATAACTATATGCTTTTTTTTAATCCAATTTAACTTTACCATTATTTGTCTTATGTGTTGATAAGGAAAGTATACTAGGGATGTGTGTGGAAAAAATATTCATTTTGTTTCACCTTATTCCATGCTGTTTAACCTTTTTATTTCTTTTTTATTTCATGCTTATTTTTTTCTTTTCATTTCATTGAAAGGAAATAAACTGTTCAAAATGGAAATGAAAACAAAATAAAAAAGTGTTGGTGCCAATTAATTCCTTGGAAGATCTGCAGTAAAGTTTGAGTTTAGGATACCCAGCCATAGTGTGTCCAGCTTGGTTATTCAACATCTGCACATACTAAACAGTAAACACGCCCAGAAAAGGTATCCCCCCTGCACCTTAGGGCATAAAGGTTTACACTCCACCCCCATTAATTCACATACTGTGGCTGATTAAACTGTGACTGTGTGCAGTGACTTATCCCTGGGACTGAATATGACCCCCTGTCTTCTCCGATAAAGCTAGAAGAGGCAAGATATAAATATTTAAATTTTAGTCTGCATTTCCAATTATATTTACAGCATTGCTAGAATGGAGATACAATAAGTCCTTATCCCAAGGTGCTTAGAGTCTAGATGGTTAACTAAGGCAATATCACATGGAGTGTCAGTGGGGGAGGTGGGATTTGAACTGAAGCTTCATTGGCTCTTAGTTAATTGTTCTAATTCCTAGGCTGTTTTTTCTCTTTCAGTATAAAGTTGGCCCTGCAACAGTTGATCAAGCATGATAGGAAGGGGGGAGAACCAGGTGACTGTGAAGATCACCCCACTGCCAGGATAGAAGTGGTCTTGTGAGTGAGGGGGTAAAAGGTGGACAGCAGAGAAGAAGACAAGAAGAAACAAAATGTGAAAAATAAAAAAGAAAATAGCTTTGTTATAGACAGGAAGAGGAAGTCAGACATGCTTTCTCATTCTTTCTCCCCAGCCCTGAGCACTCCAGCTGCAGCCGCTGCAGGGCCTGTGAGTGTGTGCTGGCTGACAGGCCCC
This sequence comes from Rhinatrema bivittatum, assembly GCF_901001135.1. Lineage (NCBI taxonomy): Eukaryota > Metazoa > Chordata > Amphibia > Gymnophiona > Rhinatrematidae > Rhinatrema > Rhinatrema bivittatum. The sequence continues at coordinate 365,028,293 of NC_042616.1, read as the reverse complement.
ACACTAACTTCCACTACTAATGCTGTTAGTGTCTAAAGAGTTCTGCCTTTTGAGGCATTTGTGACTCCTGGATGAAGTTTTGTGACCCCATTTGGGGTCACAACCTACAGTTTGTGAAGCTCTACTCTATGGCAACCTGGCTTGGGGCCTTATTTTCCAATATCGCATTGGTAACGCATTAGGGGGCGTTACCAATGCAAATGAGGCTTCTTTCGTGCAGTGGGGAAACATCGTGTGCGGCGATGTTTTCGCCATTCGCGAAAACATTAGCACCGCTCAGTGTTTTATCGCGGTGCACGATATTTGCCAGTTTCATTTATCGCAGTGCACGATATTTGCCATGCCTGTTTGAGAGAGAGAGAGAGAGAGAGAGAGAGAGAGAGAGAGAGAGAGAGAGAGAGAGACGAGAGAGAGAGAGAGAGAGAGAGAGAGAGAGAGAGAGAGAGAGAGAGAGAGAGAGAGAGAGAGAGAGAACCTTACTATAGTGCCTATGCCCTACATAGGTATTTGAATCCCTATGGGAGGGCTACCTACTAACTCGGGGTGGGGATTAGGTATGAGCGTCGGGGGTTGGGGGCCACTTTCGCATTCCACATGAGACCTACGGACAGAACAGTGGTCTCTAGTGCAGATTTGCTGGCCGTCGGAGTGAGGACGCTCACTCCAAGCGGAGATTTGGCCAACATTCTCTCCACCTAGCATGTTGTTGCCCAGGTAGAGTGTCCATCAAGCTAGGTAGAGAGAACGTTGCCCAAACCACTTCTTGGAGTGAGCGTCCTCACTCCGACGGCCAGCAAATCTGCACTAGAGACCACTGTTCTGTCCGTAGGTCTCATGTGGAATGCAAAAGTGGCCCCCAACCCCCGACGCTCATACCTAATCCCCACCCCGAGTTAGTAGGTAGCCCTCCCATAGGGATTCAAATACCTATGTAGGGCATAGGCACTATAGTAAGGTGCGCTCTCTCTCTCTCTCTCTCTCTCTCTCTCTCTCTCTCTCTCTCTCTCTCTCTCTCTCTCTCTCTCTCTCTCTCTCTCTCTCTCTCTCTCTCTCTCTCTCAAACAGGCTGTCCGGAACTATTGTGGATGGCGATAATCCTTTTCTGGCCCGTAGCGCAGTCCATAACGCGAAGTTGGAGTTGTAGTTCAAATCCGCGATAGCAGCCGCGCTAACACTGCGGTTGTTTCGCTGCACACGATACACAGGTTCCCGCTTTACATATACTCCGCCCACTGAATACCAAATGACTAATTTGCAATCGCGTTAACAGCTGTTAACGCGATTCGCGAATTTATCGCACGCGGTAAAGTGCTTTGAAAATGAGGCCCTTGGTTGCAAACAACTGCATTTGGTCAATGAAACTAAAGAGAAATATTAGGATAAGCTCTTATGTGGGGCCTTTCTGTCTAAAAATCCATAATAAGACTCCTTAATCTGGGTTTCAGTTAATTTTAGTGCCCACAATGTCATGAACTGCCAGGATAAGTGCCAAATAAAAATGTATTACTATTCATATTCAAATTGTAATTGATGACCCCCAAGAGGACACTGCACAATCCCAAACTCCTATACCCCACCTTGGGAAATTATGGAATGGAATGTTCTTTAAATAGGACACAGCCATTGTGCCTCAATGGTGTCTGAATAATTAGGTCATGGAGAAGTGGACAATCCAGGAATATGGAAACCCTAACCATGTAAGTATACCCAAATCCAATATCTGTTTTCCAGGTTGCTGAGGACACATGTATAAGGTCATCCCAATAAGTTCTGGGTCAGGCCCCAGACCTTCCCTGTGTTCTGCAGCATTGCAAATATTGGAGTCCCCATTCTCCATGTCAAGGTGGGAATATTTTCTTCCTCTTCTCCAAACCATAATGCTATGTACTGTATATGCATTAGATTGAACTGGCTGTCCATCTCTACTGATTACCTTGAAGAAAAAACCCATGGCTGATATAGAACAACATGGCTCCCTCCTCCTTCCCTGTCTGGTTCTGCTTATCTACCTACCAGGTGAATCCACTTGAAAATGAATAGTCAGTTTGAAATGATATAGGTCTCAGTGGAATGTGTTTATGTAATTTCCCCCTCATATTTCCCACTCATGGTATATTATTTGGTAGGGATGTGCAGAGGGACCGCATACATTACATTCAGTATTCATATTCGTCGGGGGGCAGATACATTGCATTCAGCAAGGGGGAGCCCCGATCCATTCATGCGTTCCGTTCTTATTCGTTTCATGGCTAAAATTAAATTAACTACAATCCCCCACCCTCCTGATCCCCCAAGACTTACCAAAACTCCCTGGTGGTCAAGTGGGGGTCTAGGAGCCATCTACTGCACTCATTATAGAACCACCCCTGCCCACAGGAACAAGGACTGATGTTGAAGGTAGGATTACCATGGTTGGGTAAAGATCTCCAGTTCCTGCTCATTGTGTTTATCTGGGTTCTTGATTCTGAGCTTGCATTTTCACTACTGATGTATACCAATATGCCTTCCATGCCAGTCCTGGTTCTAATGGCAGCAGTCGCTCCTGCCTGGATCACTACTGAATCCTCACCTCACTAGGCACTAGGTAACTTTGGACCCAGCTATCCAGACTATTCTGGATAGATATTTTGCTTGTTGAACAATTCACTACTAATCAAATGTATCCTGAAAAGCCTGGGCTGTGCTTGCAGTCAAAAATGTTTACCATCTTGACTCTCATAGCTCCTGGGGAATTTGCATTCAAGGCCTGTATTCAGCAGATGTAAGAAATTTCCAGAGTCACCCACTACTACCCAGCACCACTGAGGAGAAGCAGGATGTAAAGGATCACTGTGAACAGCTGGACCACAACTTGGGGAGGTGGAGCAATAGGATGATGAGATGCTTTGCCACAGCAGGGAAAACCCCAGTGAATCTATTCCATTCTGTACAAGATTAGAGCTCTTTGGAAGTAGAGTGTAGCAAATCCCCCAAGCAGCTCCTTATAATGCACTGTCACACCTCCAGCCTAAGCATTACAGACTATGCATGTGCAGAGTCAAAAAATGTATTTCAGTTTGTTCATTTGTTTCATAGATCACATTTATTCATTTGGTTCTTTTCAAATGATAAAAAATTTCATTTATTTGTTTTATTTATTCATTTACCATTATAGTCAATGTGGGAAAAATACAGCTAATTTTGGGCTACCAAATTAGGATTTCTAATAATTTCTAATAGAACTGATGGGTAGACATCATCAGAAGGATGAAGTCATGCCAACACATCAAGTCTATGTCAATGTAGCACAAAAGTGGCATGACGAGCCCAAAACCCCTCTGTGGGGCTAAACACTATCAGCAGTGTCAGGAGTTCTTCAAGGTACCATCAGAGGAGAAAATCAGTAGCAAGAGTGGCAAGAACATCTCAAGGCTCCAAAAGTGGGGCAAAGGTCACTAACAACATTGGCATGAAGACCCCAAGGTAAAAGAGGGACAAAGTGACAGCAAGTGAGGCATAAACAGCTGAAGACACAATTAAGGGGAGAGAAAACACCAAAAAGAAGCAGAAATCCTCCCATGGCATGTGACAGAAGGTCAAAGTAACTGAAATTGTTGCATAAAAACCTTAAAATATCATGAAAAGCACAAAGTGGCCACAATGAGTGGCAAGAATACTTAAAGGCTCTGAATAAGATCCAAAGGGCACCAAGCAAATTAATAAAAAGCCCTAGATAGGAAGAAGCCAGACAAATCCCTGGAGAAGGCCTAATGTCATTTTCATATTGCATCATCAGGTGAAGGAGCTAGCTGTTCAGACTTAGGGGTGGTTTTTACTGGAGGCTAAATTGCTACTGAATTGAGATACCAAATGCTTTGTAGCCACTGGCTGTTTAATATCATTGGATTCAGGGAATTCAGGAAACAATTCTTTTTCTGAATCATTTTTTTTTGCAAATACTGCCTGTATTACCTCAGAAGCAGTAATCATGAAGGAGCTCAGTACTGGTTCTGGGTGCTGTACCTTTGCATACATTGCCTTTTGCTGTAGAATAATCCATTGAAGGCTAAATAGTAGATGAGACCAATAATCATATGAACTATAAGGGAAAGATGTTTGAAGAAAATGTCCAAGAAGGCATGAAAACATTAAAGATAATTGTATGGTTAATACCTTTGTAAAGCATTAGACAATAAAGGTAAGGCCAAAAGGTAGCAAGTACCATAGGGAAAGAGGATTTGAGAAGATGTTTAAAGGCAGCCAGAACAGAGGGAAAAGCATCCTTAGGTAACATGATAGACTTAAGTGGTGGTAGCAGCATTAGAACTGGCAATTAAAAACAAAAATGGTAGGATCAAAGCAATGCAGCAAGAAGAATAGCTAAAAAAAAAAACCCCAAAGTGTACTTTGAGGACTGAGGTGGGAGGAAGAATAGCATCAAATGTCCAAGACATCAGAATGGGTAAAGTGGTATCAAGAATGGCATGAGGACTGCTACAGAAAATGTGAAAAACAGCAAATGGCCAGGACAAGACCAAGAGTCAGCAAGTACTGTAAAGGAAGGGGATATGTAAAGAAACTTCAAAGACATCCAGAGCAGAGGAGGAAGCACCCTAAGGTACCAAGACTGGCAAGCAAGAATAGTGGCTGAAAACCCACCAAGGTGTACCTTGAGAGATGAGGTGGGAAGAGAATGGCATCAAAATCCAAAGTTATCAGGAGGAGCACAAGAACATAAGAACATAAGAAATTGCCATGCTGGGTCAGACCAAGGGTCCATCAAGCCCAGCATCCTGTTTCCAACAGAGGCCAAACCAGGCCAGAAGAATCTGGTAATTATCCAAACACTAAGAAGATCCCATGCTACTGATGCAATTAATAGCAGTGGCTATTCCCTAAATAAACTTGATTAATAGCTGTTAATGGACTTCTCCTCCAAGAACTTATCCAAACCTTTTTTGAACCCATCTACACTAACTACACTAACCTCATCCTCTCGCAAAAAATTCCAGAGCTTTATTGTGCATTGAGTGAAAAAGAATTTTCTCCGATTAGTCTTAAATGTGCTACTTGCTAACTTCATGGAATGCCCCCTAGTTCTTCTATTATTCAAAAGCGTAAATAAATGATTCACATCTACTTGTTCAAGACTTCTCATGATCTTAAAGACCTCTATTATATCCCCCCTCAGCCATCTCTTCTCCAAGCTGAACAGTCCTAACCTCTTCAGCCTTTCCTCATAGCGCAGCTGTTCCATCCCCTTTATCATTTTGGTTGCCCTTCTCTGTACCTTCTCCATCACAACTATATCTTTTTTGAGATGTGGTGAACAGAATTGTACAAGTATTCAAGGTGCGGTTTCACCATGGAGCGATATAGAGGCATTATGACATTTTCAGTTTTATTAATCATTCCCTTCCTAATAATTCCTAACATTCTGTTTGCTTTTTTGACTGCTGCAGCACACTGAGCTGACAATTTTAAAGTATTATACATTCTGATACCTAGATCTTTTTCCTGGATGGTAGCTCCTAATATGGAAAATAACATTGTATAAGTACAGCAAGAGTTATTTTTCCCTATATGCAACACCTTGCACTTGTCCATATTAAATTTCATCTGCCATTTGGATGCCCAATCTTCTAGTCTTGCAAGGTCCTCCTGTAATGTATCACAATCTGCTTGTGATTTAACTAATCTGAATAATTTTGTATCATCCGCAAATTTTATAACCTTACTCGTCGTATTCCTTTCCAGATCATTTATATATATAATGAAAAGCACCGGTCCAAGTACAGATCCCTCAGGCTCTCCACTGTTTACCCTTTTCCACTGAGAAAATTGACCATTTAATCCTACTCTCTGTTTCCTGTCTTTTAACCAGTTTGTAATCCATGAAAGGACCGCCTCCTATCCCATGACTTTTTAGTTTTCGTAGAAGCCTCTCAAGAGGGACTTTGTCAAATGCCTTCTGAAAATCCAAATGTACTACATCTACCGGTTCACCTTTATCCACATGTTTATTAACCCCTTCAAAAAAATTAAGCAGATTTGTTAGGCAAGATTTCACTTGGGTAAATCCATGTTGACTGTGTTCCATTAAGTCATGTCTTTCTATATGCTCTACGATTTTGATCTTGAATTAGTTTCCACTATTTTTCCTGGCACTGAAGTCAGGCTCACTGGTTTATAGTTACCCGGATTGCCCCTGGAGCCTTTTTTAAATATTGGGGTTACATTGGCCACCCTCCAGTCTTCAGGTACAATGGATGATTTTAATGATAGGTTACAAATTTTAACTAATAGATCAGAAATTTCATTTTTTGGTTCCTTCAGTACCCTAGGATGCATACCATCAGGTCCAGGTGATTTGCTACTCTTTAGTTTGTCAATCTGGCCTACTACATCTTCCAGGTTCACAGTGATTTTGTTCAGTTCGTCTGACTCATCACCCCTGAAAACCATCTACAGAACTGGTACCTCCTCAACATCCTCATTAGTAAACACGGAAGCAAATAATTCATTTAGTCTTTCTGCAATGGCCTTATCTTCCCTAAGAGCCCTTTTAACCCCTCAGTCATCTAATGGTCCAACCGACTCCCTCACAGGTTATTTGCTTCGGATATATTTAAAAAAGTGTTTATTCTGAGTTTCTGTCTCTATGGCCAACTTCATTTCAAATTCTCTCTTCGCCTGTCATCAATATTTTATACTTAACTTGACAATGCTTATGTTTTATCCTATTTTCTTCAGATGGATCCTTCTTCCAATTTTTGAAGGATTTTTTTTTGGCTAAAATAGCCTCTTTCACCTCACCTTTTAACCATGATGGTAATCGTTTTACCTTCCTTCCACCTTTCTTAATGTGTGGAATACATATGGACTGGGCCTCTAGGATTATATTTTTAAACGATGTCCTACCGGGAGTGGTAGGAAGAGCTTGAGGAGTTGTACACAAATCATGGAAAGCGACAGTTTGCCAGAGCAAGACCAAAGGTCAACAAGCATCATAGCGAAAGGGGATTTGGAAGATTGCTTGAAGACAGCCCAAGAGGAATGGAGGAAGCAACCTAAGGTACCAAGACTGGCTTGGAGCAACGGTAGAAGCAGTAGTGCTGGTATTTAAAACAGGAACAGTAGGAGCATAACAATTTATCAAGAGTAGCTGGAACCCCACCCACCCTAAGATGCACTTCGAGAGCTGAGGTTGGAGGAAGGATGGCTTCAAAAGCCCAAGGCACCATCAATAGCCTGAAAGGTCCAGAGGAGTGGTACAACAAGTGTGAAAAGCAACAGATGCCTAGGGTAAGACCAAGAATCAGCAAGTATCATAGTGAAAGGAGATATGGAAAGAACCTTGAAGCTCGCAGGAGCAAAGGAGGAAGTACTCTAAGGCAGAAGAATAGCTTACCTTTTTGATTCCCTTTAGAGACATTTGTGGCATGGTGTGGGGAGAAATCACCATTAATTCTCTTTGCAAGGTACAGTAGATTCACTTGGAAGCTCACCAATTTGCCAGAGTACAGATATATTGGACTGGCTCCTTCTTTCATCATCTGGGTCAAGGAAAGGGTCCATGCCTGATGTATTGTCATCTATCTTTTATTACTGCTCTTTCTTCAGAGCATAGGACCTCTTTGCCCTCCAAATCAGGGCTTTCCTTTTCATTCAGTGCTGCACCAAGGCCCACCTTTCCACCAGAAAACAGAGGATGGGACCATGTATGGTGCATGGAACTTTGTAGCAATGTGGGGTGTCTGTCCCAGTCAGAGGCATGGCTATGTGGTTGAATTTACCAGTAGCATATGCTTCTGTCAAAGAATAAATATCAAGCCATGCTTTTGGGATCCTGCCAGGCACACTTATGACTTGGATTGGCCACGTTTGGAAACAAAATTATGGGTTTGATAGAACTTTAGTCTGCCTCAGAATGGCAAATCTTATGTACTGTCGTGACCTGCTCCTGTTGGATCCCCAGCCGTGCTCAATTTCCTCCTCTGGAGCCTTGCGTGCTCTCCAATCCAGGTAGCAATGCTGTGACCACCGGTGTCTGTTGCAGTCCCAATAGCTATGGTTTCTCCCTGGTGAGGTTACTTGCAAGCCTTTCAAAACAGGCTAGGGTCCATGACACCATTCGTCACCCTGGCAAATCCCCTTTTCCAGGCTCCCCCCTGGTGGGGAATACCAGCCCCTCAGGGCAAGGGTTATCAAAAGAAAAAACAATAACAAAGAAGAGTTCAATATTAGTCCAAGATCATTCCTCTTTCTCAAGGCTGTGCAGTAATCCTTCTCCAATGTCCAACAACAGAAAAACTGCAACCAAAATACCTATATCCAAATGTCTGCCTTCAGTCTTTACTCCTGTATATAAACATTTGGATTGGGGGTCCAGCACAACTCGCCCCTTCTCCCCTATAGCTGTGCTCCAAGTAATTGTTTACCTCTACCACATAAAATAGCCAGCACTCTCCTTACTGCTTTACTGGAAAAACAGGTGAGACAAACAATTTCCCCCTGTTGGTTTGTCTCTCCATTCACCCCTTCATTCCTCCAACACTTACTCTATCTCCATGCTGGATACAGAAGAGTCCTCCGTGGGAAATTCCCAGTCCATCTCCTCCACCTCTGAGTCAGATGAACAGCTCTCTTCATATTCCCCTCCACTCAGGGACACACCCTCTTCTTCCCACAGCATGGACTCAGCTGAATCTAATTCGTCCCAATCACCTTCAGCAGCCACTTCAGCCTCATCTTGGAATCGAGCTTTCCATTGCTGCTCTAGAACCCTGGGTATTGTAGTTTTTCTAGGGTATCTAATCGCCCCCTGCTGTTCCACCTTGAGATTGTTTGGCCTCTTTTTACTACAGCAGGGCTTTCTACCCCTCCAGGAGGGCTGCGAGTTGCTTTTCTCATTACACATTCCCCCCCATTCAAAAACACTGGAACTACCTGGACCAGGTGTTCCAGTGTTCTCCTCTAATCTAGACAAGAAATCCGCATTTATATGTTCTTTGCCTGCTCTATGTTGAACCTCAAACTTGTAGGCTTGAAGTGCTAAATACCACCGGGTTAATCTTGCGTTGGAATCCTTCATCTGATGCAACCATTTTAAAGGTGCATGGTCTGTGACCAAAACAAACTGTCTACCTCCTAAATAATACTTTAGGGATTCCACCGCCCATTTCACCGCTAAACATTCTTTTTCTATTGTTGCATACTTTTCCTCATGGGGGTGTAGTTTCCTGCTTAAATATAAAACAGGGTGTTCTTCCCCTCATTCTAGCTGTGATAACACAGCTCCTAACCCCCTTCCAGAGGCATCAGTCTGCAATACAAATGGCAAGGCAAAATCTACCGCTTTTAATAGGGGTTCCTGGCATAGGGCCTTCCTGAGTCGCACAAAACCTTGGGTTGCCTCCTTTCCCCATTTCAACTTATTGGGGGCCCCTTTTTTCAACATATCATTCAAGGAACCTGCTAACTGTGCGAAATGAGGAATAAACCTTCGGTAGTACCCCACCAACCCCAAAAAGGCTCTAAGTTGTTTCTGTGTCTGTGGCTGAGCATAACCCCGAATGCTTTGTACTTTATCAACTAGAGGCCTCACTACTCCTTTCCCTACTATGTGTCCCAAGTATTTAACTGCCCTTTGAGCTATCTTACATTTTGTGGCATTGACCGTCAAACCCGCCTCTCTTAATGCCAGAAGTACCGCCTTAACCTGCCTCAAATGGGTTCCCCATTCTTTAGAATAGATAACGACATCATCCATATATGCTGCCGCGTTCTTTAAGTGAGGGCGTAACACTCTATTTAAAAGGCACTGACAACTTGCCGCAGACCCTTGTAATCCAAAGAGCATTCTTACAAATTGGTACAACCCTCTAGGTGTGGCAAAGGCAGTTTTTTCCTTTGAACTCTGCTCCAAAGGTATTTGCCAATATCCTTTGGTTAAATCTGTCGTGAGATACTGGGCAGTCCCCAGTCTCTCTACCAACTCATCCACCCGGGGCATCGGGTAGGCATCAAACGTTGAAATTACATTCACCATACGAAAATCAATGCAAAAACGCATGGTACCATCCGACTTTGGGACCAACACCACAGGACTACACCAAGCACTATTGGACTCCTCAATCACCCCTAATTGCAGCATTTTGGATACCTGACGATCTATTTCTTTTTGCATGGTCTCTGGTAAGCGATAAGGCCTCCTCCTAACCACTTGCCCGGGAGGGGTGATTATCTTGTGTGTCACTAATCTCGTATACCCTGATAATGGGGAAAATACATCTCTAGCCTGCTCTACTAACCTTTCCACTTGCCTTTTCTGTGCATTTGTTAGCTCTTTTCCTATGAGTAGTTCTCCTCCAAGTTCCATTTCACCTATTTGAGGGCCCAACTCTACCTCTTCCTCATGACTCACTTCCGCCACCATCCCTTGCCTTTCCACCCAAGGTTTGAGAAGATTCACATGGTAGACTTGAGATTTTTTAGATCCTACCTTCACTTCGTAATTTAATGGTCCTAATCGCTTACCACCCTGCCCGGACCTTTCCACTTAGCGACTAGGCGATTTGGAGAGGTAGGGACCAAAATCAAAACTAAGTCCCCTTCCCAAAATTCTCTAGCACAGGCTTCCTTATCATAATAGGTTCTTTGTTGATCCTGGGCTTTTTTTAAATTCTCCTTGGTCATACTCAATGCCACCTCCGCATGTTGTCTTAGGTCCTGCATATAACTTACTACATCTTGCTGTACCGGCTCTTCCCCACTCCATTGTTCCCTGAGAACATCTAATAATCCTCTGGGTTGACGTCCAAAGGTTAATTCGAATGGAGAAAACCCAGTAGACACTTGGGGAACTTCTCTTGTAGCAAATAAGAAAGGTACTAACTGATCCCAATTACTGGAATCTTGCTTTAAACAACTCCTAAGCATAGCTGTCAAGGTCTGATTGTAGCGTTCCACCAACCCGTCTGTCTGCAGATGGTAAGCAGTTGTACGTAAATGTTTGATACCAAACTGCTCCCACATTCAGGCTAGCTACCGGGACATGAAGTTAGACCCTCTATCTGTTAGCACCTCCCTGGGGAATCCGAACTGGCAAAAAATTTTAATCAATTCTTGCCCTATTTAGATCCTGTAGACCTTAAGGGGATTGCCCAGGGGAATCGGGTGGCATAATCTATTACTACCAATATATATTGGTGCCCTCTTTTGCTTTTTTCTAATGGCCCTATAATATCCATTGCTATCCTGTCCATGGGTTCCTGCACAATAGGTAGTGGCACTAAGGGCACTTTTGGAGGTCTTCTGGGCACAACTAGTTGACAGCCCATACAAGACCTACAAAACTTTTTTACAGCCGCGTATATTCCTGGCCAAAAAAACCTTCTTTTAACACGAGTTAATGTGCTGTGGATCCTTAAATGGCCCGCTAGGGGATGTTCATAAGCTAAGGTCAAAACTTTCTTCTGACAACTATTAGGTATCTATAGTTGAAGATGAGGTTCTTCTTTAGTTAGCCCTTCCTCACCCTATATAATAAACCATTCTGTACAGCAAAATAGGGATAGATTCTTACTTCTTTATTAATCCTGTCAGTGCTTTCCATCTTAGCTTTTTCCCATGCTATTTTTAATGGTGGATCCTTTCGTTGTTCTTCCCTCAGGCTGGGAACTTGCAGGATACAGAAACCCTTAACAGGGTTTCTGTATCCTCTCCCTCCGGGCCTTCTTCTAGCCTCCCTGTATACCCTTGCTTGTCCTTCTTCCGCTGGGCTCTGGGCTTGCGATCTTTCCCTGGGGCAGCTACCACTTCTTCTCCCTCAAAGGGAAACAACTACCCTAAAGTCTACGATTTTAGGTCAGTTTTACAAGCCATTATATTTTCCAAAATTGACTATTGTAATTCACTTCTTCACGGCCTGCCTGATGTCTCACTCAAGCCTCTCCAGCTTCTACAAAACTCTACTGCCAGGATCCTTACAAAATCCAACAAGACGGACCATATTACTCCAATTTTAAAGAACCTACACTGGTTACCAATAAAGTTCAGAATTCTTCACAAACTATTATCAGTCACCCACAAAGCTATACACAACATCACTCCTCTAGATCTTACAATACCTTTGCAACCCCATACTTCGGTCCAACCAATCAGACTCGCCCAGAGAGGAACTCTTAAAACACCCACCATCAAGACCTCCTTCAGTAAGAGAGCTATATCCGCCTCAGGCCCCACGCAATGGAACCGGCTCCCTCCTGATCTGAGGCTGGAACAATGTCCAATCTCCTTCAAGAAGAGACTGAAGACTTTGTTGTTTGAACAAGCCTTCCCATAACCTCTCACCTCAGCCTTGGGTTTTAACCGCACCTTAAGGACACTATTCGGCCTTAGGCCTTCATAGTCCGCCCCTACTTAGCTTCCCGGTCTCCCGCACAAGTTATACAGTCCCAATTCTCAACACTTGCTCCACCCATATTACATTGTACAGAATATGTTCTTTTTTCCAGAGTATTTCTACCCTGTTTAATGAGTTATTCCAGGTTACTTCTACCCTGTTCATTGTAAAACAAGACTTTGTCTCTGTTATTTTTTGCTGGTTGTAATGTAAACCGAAGTGGTAATTAACTCTGTTGATTGAACTCCGGTATATAAAAGTTATAAATAAATAAATAAAGTCTGTTCTCTATTCTGAGAGGCTTGTTCTTGAGCCCTCGTGGTTATATAGGTTTGCCTATCTTGCATTAACTCTTTGAGGTGTTTCCATTCTCTCCCTAGAATAAGTGGAATGGGTAGCCCTTTCACTATGGCTACCTCCACCCAATCATTATATTCTCTGCATTGTATCCATACCTTTTGCACTGAGTGTTATACCGCATGCCCATGCACACATCTAACTGTCACATAATCTCCCCGCCTTGACACGGTATCTAAACCTATATCCTGAGTGGTTTGCCAGGAAATCAAAGACTGATTGGTCCCCGTATCCAACAATGCACGTACCTCCCGTCCATTCACTCGTACCCTCTGTACGTAGGGATTGTGAAGGTAGTCATTCCCCTCTCCCTCTGCTTGAAGTGGAGAAGTGTATTCAGCAGTATAGTGCAGACACTCCCTACAGAAGTGCCCTACTGTTCCACAGTGATAACATTTCCTGGGACCGGACATACCACTCTTTAAGGGCCCTTTTCCTTTCTCACTATAGGGATGGCTATCCTGCCTGACACCTAAGGGTTTATTTTTGGCATTTCCCCAGTCTTCATGACTCCCGTACCTAGAGACTTTAGCTCCTTTTTGCTCCTCCCACCTCCCTCTACTGGCCGAGGTTTTCATTGCGGACTCTGCCTCTAGGTACCTTTCAGTATTTACAATTGCCCTTTCCAACCCCCCGGCCCCTTGTTGTACCACCCACGTTCTCATGGGTGGTGGTAAAGCCTCAGTATATTGTTCTAATACAACTATTTCTATTATTTTTGCAACAGATTTGCCCTCAGGTTCTAGCCAGCGATGAGCTAAATCTTGCAGACGTTGAGCTACCGCCCTGGGACGATCCTTGGGTTTCAAGCAAGTCTCTCTAAATTGCCGTCCATAAGAGTCTTGCGTTATTCCCAATCTATCTAATATAGCTGTCTTAACTGCTGTATAGTTCAAAGCCTGTTTGGGAGTCAGGGCTCTATAAGCAGCTTGAGCTTCTCCAGTTAAGCAAGGTGCTAGTCGGGCACCCGTGCTCCCGTGGCCAGCCAGCCACACTGGCTACCCTCTCAAAAGTTACCAAGAAGGCCTCAGGATCATCTCCTGTCCCCATCTTTTCCAAATGCAAATTTGGGCCCCAGTCAGCATAACTTAGTCCCGCAGTGTTCCAACCTCGTTCTGTGGTACCTGTGGCTTCCATATTGGCCTGCCCCTTTAGAAGCTAAAAAGTTTTCTGTTGTTCCTCTAATAAGTGCAGCAATGGTCTCTGTTGCTGCTGCTTATGGTCCAAAAACTGGCGTAGCATCTGCTGCATGCCTTCTTGCTGCTTTTGCATCTGGCCTGCCAGCCATTTTAGGATCTCCTCTGACGCCATGCCTGCAAGCAAATGAAACACAAAAAGGACCCAAGTGCGGTTGTATAACACAACAACCCCTTTCCTCTTAAGCCGGTATCTTTTGTTCGACCTCCCCCACTTGAGGAGCCTGGCCCCTTACCGGATGCTCCCTTCAAACAGCATTTTTTTTCAGCACCTGGCACAAGCCTCTTAAGCGCTCCCCTTGCACCTTTACCTTAAAGTAGTTTATCTGACCAGTTGGGTGCCTTTTCACATCTGATCCTCTTTGGAAAGCGAACTTCAGGATCCCACTGCTGCCACCATTTATGTCATGACCTCCTCCTATTGGATCCCCAGCCATGCTCAATTTACTCCTCTGGAGCCTTGCGTACTCTCCAATCCCGGTAGCAATGCTGTGACCACCGGTGTCTGTTGCAGTCCCAATAGCTATGGTTTCTCCCTGGTGAGGTTACTTGCAAGCCTTTCAAAACAGGCTAGGGTCCATGACACCATTTGTCACCCTGGCAAATCCCCTTTTCCAGGCTCCCCCCTGGTGGGGAATACCAGCCCCTCAGGGCAAGGGCTATCAAAAGAAAAAACAATAACAAAGAACAGTTCAGTATTAGTCTAAGATCATTCCTCTTTCTCAAGGTTGTGCAGTAATCCTTCTCCAATGTCCAACAACAGAAAAACTGCAACCAAAACACCTATATCCAAATGTCTGCCTTCAGGCTTTACTCCTGCCTATAAACGTTTGGATTGGGGATTCAGCACAACTTGTCCCTTCTCCCCTATAGCTGTGCTCCAAGTAATGGTTTACCTCTACCACATAAAATAGCCAGCACTCTCCTTAGTTAGTGCTTTACTGGGAAAACAGGGGAGACAAACAATTTCCCCCTGTAAGTTTGTCTCTCCATTCACCACTTCATTCCTCCAACACTTACTCTATCTCCATGCTGGATACAGAAGAGTCCTCCGTGGGCAATTCCCAGTCCATCTCCTCCACCTCTGAGTCAGACGAACAGCTCTCTTCATATTCCCCTCCACTCAGGGACACACCCTCTTCTTCCCATAGCATGGACTCAGCTGAATCTAATTCATCCCAATCAACTTCAGCAGCCACTTCAGCCTCATCTTGGGCTCGAGCTTTCCTTTCCTGCTCTGGAACCCTGGATATTGTAGTTTTTGTAGGGTATCTAAGAGCCCCTTGCTGTTCCACCTTGACATTGTTTGGCCTCTTTTTACTACGGCAGGGCTTTCTACCCCTCCGGGAGGTCTGCGAGTTGCTTTTCTCATTACAGTATATGTTTAAAATTTTCAGCCAATTCAGTGAAACTGTGAATGGCTCATTAAATCAGTTATAGTTCCATCTTTTACTGTGATAATTGTAGAGCTAGTACATGCAAATGAGCACTGATCCCCAAGACACAATACAGGGAATCACAAACAGCACAATGACATCAAAACTCCCAATGTGTACAGTGTGGTCAATCACAAAATGCATAAAGTTGTCAAAACCCCCAAGGCATAGAGTGTATAATCAGAAATACTACAAAGATGTCAAAAACCCCAATACATAAAGTGTGGTTATTCACAAACAGCACAAAGGAGTTAAAATTTGGAATATGATTTTGTTTTTAATGACATAGACAATGACAACAAACTTGCCTAACTCATTTAATATTTTTCTAAACTGAAACAATAAAAATGTTTACAAAATATAGTGGGGGTTTTTTTTACATTGTTTTGTTTACAATACACTATTTTGATTTTGTTCACACTATTTTGATTTAGTACACACTCTTTGAGTTAGTGTACACTATTATAACTCAGAAAGTACACACTAAATCAAAATAGTGAATACTAAATAAAAAATAAAAAAATGAAAGAAACACACAAAAGGGAAGAACAACAAAATACAACACAGTGTAATAAGTTTATCTATGCAAATCCCTAGTCAAAAACTTCAAGATATAGAGTTTGGTCAATCACAAACAGCATAAACGTGTCAAAATCTCCAAGCATAGATTATGGTCAATCAGAAACAATACAATGGTGTCAAAATCTCCAAGATGTAGAGTGAAGAAAATAACATTCGGCGCTAAGGTGTCAAACTCCCCAAAGTCATAGAGTGTTAGCAATGGAAAGCAGCACAAAGGTGTCACTCCCCTAAAGGCACAGAGTGAGGTCAATTAAAAACAGTACAAAGATGTCAAAACCCCAAGTCATAAAGTATAAATGTTTTAAGATTTGTTATACTGGGTCAGACCAAAATTCTATGAAACCCAGTACCCTGTTTCCAACAGTGGCCATTGGAGGTCCCAATACATGGCAGAATCCCAAGGGTTTGATAGCTTCCATGCTATTTATTCCAGGGAAAGAAATTAATTTCTGCAACTCCACCTTAATAATGGTTTATGGATATTTCCTCCAGGAACTCATCCAAACCTTTTTTTAAATGTAGCTACACTAACTGTTTTCACCACATCCTCTGACAACAAATTCCAGAGCTTAACTGTGCACTGAGAAAGAAAATATTTAGTCTTGTTATTTTTAAATATATAACCTAGTAACTTCATTGTTTGTCCATCTAATCTTTGCCCTTTTTGAAAGAGTAAACAACTGATTAACATTTCCTCATTCCATTCCACTCAATATTTATGTACCTCTATCATATCTCCCCTCTGCTTTCTCTTCTCCAAGCTAAAGAATCCTAACTCTTTAGCCTTTCCTCATTGGGGAATTATTCCAACCACTTTATCATTTTCCCTTCTCTGTACCTTTTCAAATTCTGCTATATCATTTTGAGATGTGGTGACTAGAACTGCACCAATACTCAAGATGAGATCAAACAATGGAGCAATACAAAGGCATTGTTATTTTATGTTTTATTTTCCATTCCTTTCCTAATAATTCCAAGCATTCTATTTGCTTCCTTTGCTGCTGAATAACCAGTCATATTCAGTAGCCATTAGACAGCTGGATAAGTCACCTATCCAGCAATCTTCTAGCTAGGCAGTGGGCAAATATTGCTTCTTAATCAGATAAGTAACAATGTTCGCTCTTATACAGTTAAGTTAATCATATAAGATAGACCAGATATAAAGGATATCCAGCTAAGTAGTGATTTCTGCATGGATATTCAGTGGCATAGCCATGTCACTGAATTTCTCTTGTAACATAGCCGGATAAGTTATATCCGGCTAATAGGTTCATTCTTTATTGTGTGATGTGCCAGTATCGTGGTGGTATTGTTAAAATTAGGGGAAGGGGAGGAGTGTTGGCAGGGTTTGGATGAAGTTCTCTCCTGGTAGCACTGTGGGTGATAGTGTTCTTCACATTATTGCCAGCAGCACCTCAGGAAATAACTACACCTTTTCCTGTGGCACTGTGGAGGCAACAGTGTGTGCTGCGGGTGCACCAAGGTGGGTGAAACCATACCACTGTGTTGCGGCTGGCTGTCTACTATCATCCCCTCTCCCCTTATTTTTCTTTGAAATATCATTCTGCTATAAACATAGCAAAATGATGAATCTAAGGGTAAGTTACATACCCAGATAGTTCTGGATATTGGGCCCTTGCATTTTTTTTCTTTTTTCACATTTGTATTTGGGAAAAAAAAACACTCAGTATAGCAAAGAAAGAATTGGGTGGGAGAACTAGGCTGAGATCCAAACAGCAAACAACATGGAGGCACCAAAACTGTTAAGGTGGTACATCTAATACATGGCAACTAGACATAGTGGAAGCAAGACCCTTAAGGTGGTATATCAGGAACATGGTAGTTAGGCATAGTGACAAGACCTGAAGGTGGAACATCTGGGATGTGGCATGAATACATGGTTTCAAGATCCCCTAAGGTGGTACATCTGGGATGTGGCAGAAAATATCAACTTTTCCATCAAGTCTGACACCAGCCTTAATGATGAGGGCTCACAATGTATTCTGCAATTGAGAAGACTCATTTGCTAGCTACCCTGGTTGGTGGTATGAAAGATAATAGTGAGTCACCTTGGTCAGGCCAGACCAAGGACTTGTGTGCCTAATATGCCAATGCATCTGTGTCCATATCCTTGAAGTATGCTGCTATATAGAGTGACAAAGGTGAGGTGAAGATCGCTCTTGACAGCTTCTTTGCTTATGTCTTGTGTAAGGAGGTTCTAAATGACCAACATGGCTTTGGTGTTTAAAGGTCAGGAGGAAGATCTATCTGACATGGTGCTGCACTACTGTTTGGGATGGCCACTTTTTCCTGACTATATCCCCACTGTGCTTCTACTTCTGATGCTCCTGTTCATGCACCCTACATACAAGTATCACCTTCATAAATGAGAGATACTAGGACTGGAAGGCAAGACTCCCTTTGACCCATGGTTTGCAAAGTGTAGCAAGTTTGTAATTATTGCATTGTGTCAGATTTCAGTTTCACTTGCAGCTACTGCTTCAAAGAGTCCTCAAATTGCAACACTTCTGCTTCCATTCCCTCTTGCATGGAAACCCTCTATATTTATTTTAGGGATGACCCTGCCCAGGGTGGCCTTCTTGAACTTAAAACCTCTGTGGTGGAGGGGAAGGAGAAAGGAGTTGTTTCTATGTGAAACTCTACTTGCTAACATCTCAGCAGCTGGGAGCAGGGAGGACCTTGCCCAGAGAACCACCTACTTCCAGGTCTGACGTCACTCTCGGGTCCTTAAAAGTGGACTGTCTGTACGCTCTAACGAGGGGAAGGAGAAAGGAGCTGTTTCTATGTGAAACTTTACTTGCTAACATCGCAGTAGCTGGGGGCAGAGAGGGCCTTGCCCCCACGGAGAACCACCTACTTCTGGGTCTGACGTCACTCTCGGGTCCTTAAAAGTGGACCGTTTATGGTGTGCATTGCCCAAGCCGCGTGCACCTAAGCGGCATGGGGCTTTGCCTGGAAGAACTTTTTCATTGTTTGCTCAGAACTTCTCTTCCCCAAGTAAGTAATTTAATAAATCTTCAAGTTGATCTGTTCCTGACCCTCCACTACTACAGTATAAATCGCTCTAAATAAGAAAGTACTGATCTCACTCTCAAGAATTTCTTCTGAACTTTTTTCCTCTTAAATTGGTATAAATATGCCACTTACCAAACGGAAGGGAAAATTGAGAGAAGTGGTTGCTGCATCCTCTTCAGTAGACCATTCTCAAGGGAAAATTTAAAGTTCTTCAGTTTAGCACACAAAAAAACTCCTGAGGGAGGTGCTGTGACCCCAGAAGCTGAGCAAAGTATGGAGTTACCTGTCTCACTTGTTTCACTTAGCCCTGGAGCACCAGCTACTCCTTCCCCTCCCTTTCAGATTCAATTGCAAGAAGCTGAATTATAAGAGGAGAAGGATGGATTACAAACAAAACTTCTGGATAAGGAGGGGATAAAATTGATTAACATTACCCCTATGAAGTTGGAAAAAACATCAACAATAACATTAGAATCTCTATGGACTGCAATTATCACCTTAGAAAAGGATATTTCCAAATTAACAAATGTAACGTTAGAGATCAATAATCATATGTTGAAATCAGAAGAAACCATGGTAAAGCAAAATACCCAGTTAGTTGAGACAGAGCAAAAGATTTCTCATGTACAAAAAGTACAGACTAATAATTCAAGGGGAGATTATTCAGATTAGAACTTTAGAAAGATTGGAAAATGAAAATAAGTATTTGAATTTGAGGATTGTAAACTTTCCGTTAACAAGATATACTTCCTTGCAGGATCAATTTAAAAAATATATAAAGGAAGTATTAAAAATTCCATCAGAAGCATCTCCAGCAATTGCTAAGATATATTATATTTCTTCAAAGGTTGTAAATGAAGAGCAAATATCTCCTTTAGATGTTTCTGAATTGTTAGAAATGACATCTGAGGTTACTGTGGAAAAAGGAGGGACAGCTTTAGTTAAGTTTGTTTTCCCTTTTGATAGGGACACGGTTTTGAGACTATTTCTCAGAAATAGATCAGTTAAGTTTTTTTATTACCAAATATGGATATTTCCTGATATAGCAAAATAACTCAGCATAGAAGGAAAGAATTTTTAACAATGAAAAGCTTAACCAATCAAGTAGGAGCACAAATGGTACTTTGATAACCTTCTAAATGTTTATTGAGATTAGACAACCAGAGATACATATATTATGAACCAAATGATTTAAAACGATTTCTAGAGTCAAAAAGAATAATAGGAGGTAATGGTGTGGTCAATTTGAATAGCTGTTAGGTAAAGTGTGCTAATACTTTCAATTAATAGATGACAGATTACCTTAGATAGCTCAGATTTGAGATTTATACTATAGTATTACTTGGTAAATATGATATCAATTTCATTTTATGCTTATTACCTAAAAAATGTATTTCCTTATTTAATGATGTTAAGTGAGATTTTTTTAATGACATATATTTCCTTTTTGGTTCCTATGTAATTATGAAGATGTCCGTATTGCAATTTGACAGTTTTGTAATAAATTATTTGAAAATTCAATAAAATATAAAGAGAAAAAAAAACCTCTGTGGCATCCTTGAAGGTCTTCAAGATTTGCATCAGCTGCCTCATCACTACACAATCATGATGCCCCATAGGGCAATCTACTCCTATTTCTATTTTCATATACATATGATGAAGGGGTGTCTGCTGTACCACTAAACTCTGCAGGATCATATAGATGGAATTCCAGTGGATGCAAACATATTAAATCAGATACTTATGAGGAATCCCACATTCTTTCTGCTTTTTATGGAGAAGTTGACACCTTTTACTCTTTGATGGAAATGCCCTGCTAGTTTCATGTAACTTTCTATCATGTCCTTCAGGAATAGATTTCTGTAGTCCTTGGACCCCAGCCTTAGGGCATCCTTCACTGCCAGTTGCAGTAAGTGTACCAAGGAATGGATACTCTGAAACCCTCATCTTCCATTGCCATTCTCATATTTTTTCCTATCTGTCATGAAAGAAACTCAAACTTACTAAATACTCCTGGTTCTCTGTTCTAGCTGCCAATCCTCCAGCATTTATCCTATAGCCTGATGCTAAGTCCCATTAGAGCTGCTGTCAGCCCCTGACTCAGCCAGATCCCACCAGTGTGCCATTAGAGTCAGAGAGAGGTAAGCATGTGCTGTGTACACCCTTGTACTAATGTTCCTGGTAAAATGCATGCTACTTCCCTCTTCTTTAGCCAGCTGTGCCTGTTTGCAATTATGGCACTGGTTGTACAAGGTGTGGATAACCTGTCTACCAAATGGAGTCCTGGAAGGCACTTTGTAATTGGGGCTAATAGGTGGAAGGGCTGGTTATCCAGGGCATTTTTTCCCTGCTGTATCTCATTACTATTTGCAAGGTTTTATGCCTCTTCCCCCAGCACAGTGATATGGAATACCATCCCATTTCCTTCATGGTGGCTTCATGCTGCAGATGCTTGGCAGGAGGCTGCTTGCCTGCCATCTGACTATTGGAAGAGGCCATGGGATCAGCTGGAAGAAAAGCTTCTTTTCAACTCCTTTTCTCTCATTTTTGCATTGAGTGGCAGAGGGGGTCTCCAGACTAATACTGATATGCTCCCCTGATTCCAGTGCTATTAGAAACTGCTTCTGCAGGTGATACTGTATTCCAGCATTTGTCAGATGCCCCAGTATATACCCCTGACTGATAACCGACCTGCAATGAATACAATGAGCAAAGCTTGTGACCTCCATCACTTTAAAATGATTCCAGACCACTGATGTCTTGCATAATCTCTTATGTGCTTCCTTGAGGGCTGATGCAGGTACTGCAGTTGATGTTGATGATGGACCATGAGGAAAAATGTCAAAGGCATCTCTCATATTCTCTACCTGCACTGCCTGCTCTTTCTGTAGGTTGCTCACAACACCATTAGTATCATCTCCCTCATCAACTCAGTGGAGACTAAGATGCTACTGACTAAACTGACAAACTTTTCTTCAGCATCTAAATCTTCTATTTCTGATTCAGAGAATCTAAGATTAGATTCTTCCTCAGAATCATTTCTTGAAAATATTGCCTCCATTGCCTGAGAAGCAGTAATCATAGAGGATCATACTGTTCGTTTTGGCTGTTGCATGTCTCCTGCCCAAGTCCATGTCCCTGCCCTTCTAATGCCATCTTTGGTTTGCTCTTCATCCATTTGTCTTGCTCCATAAAAGAGGGAGAGGAACAGGCTCTCCAAGTTTCACTTTGTTCTGGCTTGAGCTGGCTTTTGCTGCTAGCATTCTACAGCTGAAAAAGTCTCTTTCCTGTATAGCTACTGGACTGCATATTTTCTCGCTGGTCCAAGTATGCGAGATGGTTCTGCAGCAAATCATCTGCCCTTTCTTTACAGTGGCATGATGGAATTTGAAGTGGCTACTTGGGGATTTTATATCACAAAGAATTTACTGATAATATTCCACCACTCTAAGTACCATTTTAGTGTACACAAAAATGTCTGTCACACACACACATAGATATATATACAGTAGGGATGTGAATCGTTTTAGGACGATTAAAATTATCGTCCGATAATTTTAATATCGTCTTAAACCGTTATGGAACACAATACAATACAGATTCTAACGATTTATCGTTATAAATCGTTAGAATCGTGAGCCGGCACACTAAAACCCCCTAAAACCCACCCCCGACCCTTTAAATTAAATCCCCCACCCTCCCGAACCCCCCCAAATAACTTAAATAACCTGCGGGTCCAGCGGCGGTCCGGAACAGCAGCGGTCCGGAACGGGCTCCTGCTCCTGCATCTTGTTGTCTTCGGCCGGCGCCATTTTCCAAAATGGCGCCGAAAAATGGCGGCGGCCATAGACGAAAAAGATTGGACGGCAGGAGGTCCTTCCGGACCCCCGCTGGACTTTTGGCAAGTCTCGTGGGGGTCAGGAGGCCCCCCACAAGCTGGCCAAAAGTTCCTGGAGGTCCAGCGGGGGTCAGGGAGCGATTTCCCGCCGCGAATCATTTTCGTACGGAAAATGGCGCCGGCCATACGCGTATGGCCGGCGCCATTTTCCGTACGGAAAATGGCGCCGGCAGGAGATCGACTGCAGGAGGTCGTTCAGCGAGGGTTCCGGCGCCTCGCTGAACGACCTCCTGCAGTCGATCTCCTGCCGGCGCCATTTTCCGTACAAAAACGATTCGCGGCGGGAAATCGCTCCCTGACCCCCGCTGGACCTCCAGGAACTTTTGGCCAGCTTGTGGGGGGCCTCCTGACCCCCACGAGACTTGCCAAAAGTCCAGCGGGGGTCCGGAAGGACCTCCTGCCGTCCAATCTTTTTCGTCTATGGCCGCCGCCATTTTTCGGCGCCATTTTGGAAAATGGCGCCGGCCGAAGACGACAAGATGCAGGAGCAGGAGCCCGTTCCGGACCGCTGCCGGACCGCCGCTGGACCCGCAGGTTATTTAAGTTATTTGGGGGGGGGGTTCGGGAGGGTGGGGGGTTTAATTTAAAGGGTCGGGGGTGGGTTTTAGGGGGTTTTAATGTGCCGGTTTTTTCGATTTTTTGATTTTTTCGATTTTTTAACGATTTTTAACGATTTTTCACGATATTTTACCCCCCCAAACGGCAACAATACGATTCCCTCCCCCTCCCAGCCGAAATCGATCGTTAAGACGATTGAGGACACGATTCACATCCCTAATATACAGTGGATGTGTATGTGTGCATTGTGGAGTCCTTTTCAACACCAAAAAAAGTGTTAAAAATAGAATCAAGAAGGCTGACACCCTCATGCCTTCTACTTTACTTGTCACCTTTGCCTTGGACTTTGATTAGGACTTTATTTTCAAATTGTTTTTTTTCGTAAGAGAGATAATTCCTTTTTAGGGCTTAAAATTTGTATGTTCCCAGATAGGTCCAAAGTAACTCATTTTAAGAGGAGATGATTTCTGTTGATGTGTTCAGCTGTCTTGAATATTGGGGCCTTTTTTATTTTTGGCTTTATTTTCCTTGCAAATATGTTGTTAAATTCCAGGGGGTTAAATAAGTCTTCTTTGATCCCTCCCAGCTAAATGTTTTCCTGAATAATAAAGCTAGATTGGATACTGTACCCTTATTTCCCAGCTTGTAACTCCTGTGAATTATGGTGCTTTCTATATTTTAAGATTCCTGCCCTTAACACTTTGGGGCTTTTTTCCTTATAAGTTTATTTTTTTCCTTTCTTATTTGCATTTGGATCTCCTCTCATTTGTGGTCTGACAGTGTACTACTTGAGATCTTATACATCCAATTATGATATTTCCTCATTTTACTAAATTTGATCTATATTGCACCATTTTTTATCAAGTTGTATTAACTTGTTAATAGATTTAAAAATGATAAATAAAGAGTTAAAAAAATAAGGCTGACACCCTGGAAAAGCTCTTCTTTACTTCAGTCTGTCTGCTGCTAATCTCACTGTACTGCACTATGTCATATAGCGACATAAAATTCACTAGGCCTGCCTCAGTCTCTCCGCTTCTCCTACCCTACTCCCAGTGCCACTTCCTCTCTGTTTCTGACACAGTGAGTGGCAGAAATGCAGCAGAGAAGATCAGAAAAAAAACATTTTATCAATGCAAAAACATACTTTTTAAATGTTTTTTCCAACTCTGATAGGGCTTCTGGTAAAAAGAAAACTTATTTTCCAAATGCCTGAGATCAAATAGAGAGTTTCTTGCATATGGGCCATAGACATGAATGGAAACATAAAAGAATGAGATGAAACTTTTCAATTAAATGTGTGTGTATCTTTCATTCAATTCAGGGGTCAACAAATAAAACAAAAATTGATTTATTTGTTGCATTTTACCCTTTCATTTCAAATTAATACACATCACTACTATGGACCACAGGCATCCCAGCAAAACGAGGTGGAAAAAGAGACAAGCACAAAAGGGGTCCAAAGCTCTCAAATGACTTTGTGTCACTCTAGACCTTAAAAATGCCCTGCTAGTCTTGTTCCCTTCTCATAATATACCCCTTTCATGCTGGCACAGCTTAACTGTGAAGACAAAAGCTTCCGTCCTCCTGGCTAGGCTTTGGATCTTTTCAGGTGGGATGTCTGCGGAGTGAAGAACGGAAATTGGGAGGAGAAGGCTGGAGTTTGCTCAGTGATTATCACTTTGGTGGGTGGGTGGGTGGGAGGGGAAATTTTATTCCATTTATCATCATTACTTTGGCCGGGAGGGATGGAGATGTAAGGAAGGTTGTTGTTGGGGCCAATACTTTTGAAAATATAGGGAGCAAGAGTGATGCCAGGGCACTGGGAGCTCTGCCGAGAATCTCCTCTACCCATGGGGATAAAATAAAATTTGGGGGGCTTCAGGGGTGGATGTGGTGGCCCTCATTTTAAAGTAAGGAAAAGAGTTATCAGGCTGCTATGGCCCTAACAAGTTTTTGATTTAATATGGGTGGGAGGCAGGATCAAGCTGCTGCTGGTCTGCAAATCTTTTTTCCAACCATTGAGTAGATGGTGAGCTGCACAGTTATTCAAATATCTTTATCTGGATAACTTTAGCAGAATATATATAGTGGGGAACTTGTTCCACTAAATATTTGGTACACGATATCCTGATAACTTTAGTTGGATAGCTTTACTAGGGATGTGAATCGTTTTAGGACGATTAAAATTATCGTCCGATAATTTTAATATCGTCTTAAACCGTTATGGAACACAATACAATAGAGATTCTAACGATTTATCGTTATAAATCGTTAGAATCGTGAGCCGGCACACTAAAACCCCCTAAAACCCACCCCCGACCCTTTAAATTAAATCCCCCACCCTCCCGAACCCCCCCCCAATGACTTAAATAACCTGCGGGTCCAGCGGCGGTCCGGAACGGCAGCGGTCCGGAACGGGCTCCTGCTACTGAATCTTGTTGTCTTCAGCCGGCGCCATTTTCCAAAATGGCGCCGAAAAATGGCGGCGGCCATAGACGAACACGATTGGACGGCAGGAGGTCCTTCCGGACCCCCGCTGGACTTTTGGCAAGTCTTGTGGGGGTCAGGAGGACCCCCCCAGCTGGCCAAAAGTTCCTGGAGGTCCAGTGGGGGTCAGGGAGTGATCTCCTGCACTCAGGCCGTATTGCCAGTATTCAAAATGGCGCCAGCGCTACCTTTGCCCTGTCACATGGTAAGGGCAAAGGGCCATTGGCGCCATTTTTATTTACGCTGCCGATGGCCTGAGAGCGGGAGATCGCTCCCCACGCTCCCGCTGGACCACCAGGTAATTTTAAAACCTTTTTTGGGGTTCAGGAGGGTGGGGGAGGGTTTTTTGATTATCGGATCGGGCGCAGCCAATAATCAAAACTCAAATCGGGTTGGGCGATAAAAATGTTAAGATTTGGATCGAAACCGGAACCGATCAGATTCCGGTTCCGATTCACATCTCTATTGGGCACTACAGTTACAGGACCTCAACTACTGCTTCCTGTCTCCCTCTTCAGGGAGTCACATTCATTTTCCACTACCACTCTCGTGGATACTGGGGCTGGTGGGAATTTTATTCTTGAAGAGTTAGTCACGTTACTCAGATTCCTACTCAACCCCTTGAGGTTCTGCTACGAATAGCCTCCATCCATGGAGAACCCTTACACGACCGCATCACCCATCGCATCCTAGCCATCCTGCTGACCGTAAGGACTCTCCAAGATGAAGAGATTCCTCTCTTGGTCCTGGAACAGTCAGTACACCCCATCGTCCTCAGCCTACCCTGGTTACAACTACACTCCCCACACTTCGACTGGTAGTCACTCCAGCTCATCGAGTGTGGTCCTCAGTGCCAGACACATTGCTTACGGCGGGTGTCCCCGACCATACCTACGCTGACTACCAAGATGTATTCTCAAAGCAACAAGCTGACATTTTACCACTTCTCCAGAAGTTTAACTGACCAATTGAGCTGTAACCCAGTACCACGCCTCCCAAAACGAGAACATACCCATTCTCGCTTCCCAAGATCCAGGCCATGTCAGCTTATATTAAAGAGAACCTGGCCAAAGGATTCATCAGGCCATCTACATCCCCTGCCGGTGCCTGATTCTTTTTTATAAAGAAGAAGGATGCTACCTTAAGGCAGTGTATTGACTACCGTGGCCTGAATGCCATCACCCACAAAGACCGGTACCCACGTCCGCTCATCAGTGAGCTATTTGATAGGCTCCAGGGGGCCAGGATTTTTACCAAGTTGGACCTACATGGGGCCTATAATTTGGTTCGCATTCAACCTGAAGACATTTGGAAGCCGGTGTTCAATACGTGAGATGGACACTACGAGTATGTAGTGATGCCCTTTCGGCTATGCAACACCCCTTCCATCTTCCAGAGAATGATGAATGAGATCTTCCGAGACCTCCTCTACTCCTTTGTCATAGTCTATTTGGATAACATCTTGATCTTTACTAAAGACTTGGAATCCAATTGCTCTCATGTCCGGACCATCCTCCAGCGGCTTAGGGACCACCATATCTATGCCAAACTTGAGAAATGCCTTTTTGAACAGTCCAGTCTACCATTCCTGGGATACATCATCTCCAGCCAGGGATTCACCATGGACCCAGACAAACTCCAAGGTATTCACGACTGGCCCCAGCCTGTTGGTCTATGGACCCTGCAAAGGTTCTTGGGATTCATGAACTATTACTGCCACTTTATCGCAGACTACTTCACGCTACCCACCGAGTGGGCAAGAAAGATTGCTGAAGCCCATCGCCGTGCTGCCCCCACGTTCCTTCCTGGCCAGAAAGTGTGGCTTAGCACCAAACATATCCAACTTCATTTACCTTCCCAGAGGTTGGCTCCGAAATATGTGGGCCCTTTCCCAGATTTGTGGCAAGTGGGGGCCATCACATATCAGCTTCACCTACCCGCAAGCCTAGGCATTCACAACACGTTCCACGTCTCGCTCTTCAAGCCTCTTGTCATGTCTTGGCCCTCATGATGACTGCTACCTCCGACCCAACTCTCAGTGGAACCGGAAGCTTGCCTCCAGGTAAAGGAAATTTTAGATGTCCGTTGAAGGAGAAGGGGCTGGGAGTATCTCCTGTCATGGGTGGGATTCATACCCGAAGAAAACTCATGGGAACCCTCTCACAACATTCTGATCAAGGAGCTTCTGTGGACCTTCCATCAAGTGCACCCTGAGAAGCCTAGGCTGATGGGGGAGAGGCCTGGGGGGTACTGTTGTAAGCCCCGGCTGCGATAGGGCTGTGACCGGCCCTGCTTACCTTCCAGACCCAGCCTCAACTGCTCCCCTGGTCTCTCCTGTGGTCGTAGCTAGCCGTCTGCACCCTCGGGCTTCTAGCTCCTCGACCTCAACTCTAGACTTGGTTCCCTCCTGCTCCGGTGCTCTGCATCCCTCATGGCACAGAGAGGCCCACGCCACACCTTCCTGCAGTCGGCCCCTCGGTGCGCATACACAGGGCCTACCTTTAAAGGCACTCTGCGGCACCCAGCGATGACATCACCTGAGCCCTGCATAAAAGGCAGGGTTCAGCCCTCCATTCCTTGCCTTGGAAAATGGGTCATCACATTGAATTAGTTGCCGTCCTCCTTCCTGCATTCCTGTGCTTTTTCCAGTGTTCCCGTGTTTCTGTGCTTGTTCAAGTGTTCCTGAGTTCCTGTGCTTTTTCTAGTGTTCCCACATCTGTTCTTGAGTTCCTGTGCTTGTTCCGGTGTTCCCACGTCTGTTCCTGTGTTCCTGTTCTTGTTCCAGTGTTACTGCATTGCTCCTGTGTTCCCGTGGCCCTTCCTGTGTTCCAGAGCCTGTTCCTGTGTTCCTTCGCTCCTGAGTTTGTTCCACATTCTGCAACCCAGGTTGTAGCTTTTCGGACTGATACAGGGTACTGACCTCAGCTTGTCTCTGACCACACTTGGACTGATACCTGGAACTGACAAAGTCCCTCATGAGAGGCTTCTACGAAAACTAAAAAGTCATGGAATAGGAGGCGATGTCCTTTCGTGGATTACAAACTGGTTAAAAGTCAGGAAACAGAGAGTAGGATTAGATGGTCAATTTTCTCTGTGGAAAATAGTAAACAGTGGGGTGCCGCAGGGATCTGTACTTGGACCGGTGCTTTTCAATATATATATAAATGATCTGGATAGGAATATGACGAGTGAGGTTATCAAATGTGTGGATGATACAAAATTATTCAGAGTCGTTAAATCACAAGCAGACTGTGATCTGCTTGTGATTTAACTACTTGCAAGGAGGACCTTGCAAGACTGGAAGATTGGGCATCCGAATGGCAGATGAAATTTAATGTGGACAAGTGCAAGGCATTGCAAATAGGGAAAAATAACCCTTGCTGTAGTTACACGATGTTAGGTTCTATATTAGGAGCTACCACCCAGGAAAAAGATCTAGGCATCATAGTGGATAATACTTTAAAATCGTCAGCTCAGTGTGCTGCAGCAGTCAAAAAAGCAAACAGAATGGAACAGCTCCCCTATGAGGAAAGGCTGAAGAGGTTAGGGCTGTTCAGCTTGGAGAAGAGACGGCTGAGGGGGGATATGATAGAGGTCTTTAAGATCATGAGAGGTCTTGAACAAGTAGATGTGACTCGGTTATTTACACTTTCGAATAATAGAAGGACTAGGGGGCATTCCATGAAGTTATCAAGTAGCACATTTAAGACTAATTGGAGAAAATTCTTTTTCACTCAACGCACAATAAAGCTCTGGAATTTGTTGCCAGAGGATGTGATTAGTGCAGTTAGTGTAGCTGGGTTCAAAAAAGATTTGGATAAGTTCTTGGAGAAGTCCATTAACAGCTATTAATCAAGTTTACTTAGGGAATAGCCACTGCTATTAATTGCATCAGTAGCATGGGATCTTCTTAGTGTTTGGATAATTGCCAAGTTCTTCTGGCTTGGTTTGGCCTCTGTTGGAAACAGGATGCTGGGCTTGATGGACCCTTGTTCTGACCCAGCATGGCAATTTCTTATGTTCTTATGTTCTTATGATCTCTGCTTGCCTCTGACCATGCTTGGACTGATACCTAGAACCGACCTCTGCTTGCCT
Organism: Rhinatrema bivittatum; assembly: GCF_901001135.1. Classification (NCBI taxonomy): domain Eukaryota; kingdom Metazoa; phylum Chordata; class Amphibia; order Gymnophiona; family Rhinatrematidae; genus Rhinatrema; species Rhinatrema bivittatum. Next base: position 364,998,260 of record NC_042616.1, on the reverse strand, counting down.
ATAACTGTGCTTGGACTGATACCTGGAACTGACCTCTGCTTGCCCCTGACCAAGCTCAGACTGATACCTGGAACTGACCCTTGCTATGGATGACCTTCCTCAGACGGATTCCCTGGCTTTGACCCTTGTGCTCCATTCAGATACTCTCTTTGCTTCTCCTGAGACCACTAGACCTTCCTGCCTTGACGCTGTCTGTGGCCTTCCTCGAGCTTGGCCACTATGTGCTGCCTACACTGCCTGGGGGACCTTCAGTTCCTGCCTCGTACCCATGGTCTCCAAGTACTCTCTGTTCCGGTCTAGCTCGTCTGATCACCATCAGCTGCACACCTCTACTCCTTGTGGGCACACCTCTCCACCATCTCTTAGGGAGATCCCCAGAGGCCCACCTAAGCTCAGGCAGCCCGGGAATCCAAGGGCTCAACCCGTGGAGCCCCCGAGCCGTTATTGGTGAAGCTCCAACTTGCCTCTGTCTCCTTCTGTACTCCTCCTCCTGGTGGCAGGCGCCCTCTTGGATCCCTCAGAGGGCCATACCAATCCTGCACCAGGCCAACGGTCCACCTCCAGCACAACAGGGAGAGCATCACTATCTCTGATCAGTTTCTCTGTCACCTATACAGTATACAAGTGCGGCAGCTTCCCTGCTCTATGGCAAAGGTACATCAATTGTGGGTCACCTGCTTGTGATTTGTGGCTAGAAGGTCCTGGCAAAATCTTCAGCCTGTTCCCATACACCACTTGCCTCTCACCACAGAACTAAAATATTATACCAACTGTGCTTAGTTAGGTGGTACTGATTTGAATAGCCTGCACATGAGTGGATTATAGTCATTGAGGATTGTGTAATCCCAGTCCCACTCTCTCATCCTCTCACACCATGTGCTGACTGGTATAACAGCTATCCATGGTGCATATGCATACAAATTTTACTTGGAGGTAACCTTCTGTTAGGTAGATTGCCAATCCAAAGCACAGGAACCCTACCTGCTCCTAATATATGAACCAAAGCTACAGCATGGTTAGCAAAATACCAGGGATTGTCCACATATTGCAAGGCCTGCTCATGTAGTATGGGTAGTCCATGCTACTTTGAAATTTTGAGCTATTTAGCACAGAGTAACAAGGTCCAAGTTGCTTATGTATTATTGCAAAGAGGTCCATATTGAGTGGGGCCAAAAGTGGCAAGTTACCTGGGGAATGTAACACACTGAATATACCCATGACTGGACATTCCTGGCTACAGTTAGCTAGGCAGTGTTGATTATCAGTTTTACCCTGCTACATTTAACCTCCACCATGCAATGTTTCTATGCCACCTCTGTTTTTTTTTACCATGTTAGTTTTAGCTAGTAAAGACTTTCCTGACTAAAACATATCTGCTGCAAAGTGTGGGAACTTGAAAACTTGTCATTTGCCTGACTAAATTCAAACCTACCAGGACTAACCCTTTGAATATGGACTGCAATAATTTACAAGTTAATCACTCCATATTCTTAGCAGGCTCAAATATTGCTCAGTGTAATTCCCCTTCCATTTTTTTTCCTTATCTTTGTACATAACAATGCAAACCTGGGCTCTCTTTGTAAAGTCCTAGTGTTACTTACCTGCCATATCTGAAACAGAACAGCTCCTTGGTTCTCAAGTCCTGATTAAAGAACCTGCGATATTGTATCCATATAAGTGTTTTGCAAATGCTTATGGGTTTTAAAACTGATCAAATAGGCGTATTCTTTCAAGCAAAATCAGAGTGTGAAAGCAAAAAGTTGTGGTCAAAGGTTCAAAAAATTAAAAAGCTAGTAGAAGATAGTGATACCAGGCTGGAGAGAATTACATCCCATGCAGCTTGATGAGCATGCATGTTCATATCTGAATTTTACTTAGGAAAATGAGATGAATGAGTCATTTAGCTGAATAACCGAAAACTTACCTGGCTAAATGGCAACTTTCTGAATAAGTGATTATCTGACTAAAATTTGGCCAGACAAAAGAGGTTTCTGGAGTGGCCTTCAGACATTCAGCTAACTCAGCTGGCTTTGTGTGGCCAGAAAACTTTCAACTTAAACAACTATATTCAAAAGAATATAGCTTGTTAACTGGCACTATTCAAGATTCACTATTCCAAGATCCTTCACTGGAGGATTTACTTGGAGCATTTCTTCAGTATCAGCTGTCTTTCTGAGGTTTTTTTGTTTTCTTTTTTGTTTATGCTATGCTTAAAAGAAAAAGGAAGCTATGGGGAGGTTCTCCAGTCTTCCCAGAAGTGAAACATACACAACAGCTGAGGACCAAAGGTTTTACCTGTACAAGAGGTGGATGAATATCTGATGGAGAGTCCTTGAATGGGGGAATGCAAGCTTTCCCCAGTTTGAATTGGAGACATCTTTGAGCCTGGGTACTGCAGTAGCTCTTGGTCACCCTTTCGCCCAATAATACTGTGATGTTGCTTCATTACTTTCAGTGACACCATGGGAGAAATGCAGGGAGTGATATCTGAGGTGAGCTTCTGACTTCTGTTGTGGGGACCTAAAGTGAAGATCATTTGAGTGGGAAGAGTGAAATGGAGGAGCAGTGGTAGGAGATTTCAGTGACTTGAGCAGTATTGTGGAGAGTAGAAGGGGTGAGTCCCATTGGTGATGCCTGTTGGCCTTATGTGTAGACCTTCCTTGATCAAGCCTACTGCTATCATGCTGAGGTCCTTGTGGAATTTGATGACATTGTTAGAATATGTGATATCTAACTCCTCATTCAATTCTATGAGAAATAAGTACAATATGCCATCCTACAAAACACTAATCCCCATTATGGCATTCCCCCTCACTCAAATCTTAGGTCTGATGACATTTTCCATCTTACTTGTAAACGCACAATCTATCATAAAAAAGGCTACTCTTCTCTGCGATATCCTCACTGACGAATCCCCCGACATTTGTGCAATAACAGAGACCTGGCTAAAGAACTCAGACACCGCTATAATAAACCAACTACCTACTGAAGAATATAACATCTTCTCCATTCCTAGAGGTAAAAAGAAAGGAGGTGGACTCCTCCTTGCAGCAAAAAAGAAATACAATCTTGCTCTGCAATCCATTTTACCTCCTCACAGGCTTGAAATTGGGCTCTTTAAGTCCAAGGATCTACAAATCTGCCTAATCTATGCCCCCCCTGGCGTTTTAGAAAACAACCCCTCACCACTAATTGAATGCATTTCCAAATACATCAACATTAATAACCCCACTATCATCCTAGGTGACTTAAATCTACACTTTGACTGCTCACCGCTTTCACCAGCCAGTGAAGCCACCCTGGCCTCCCTAAACGCACTTGGATTTAGACAAACAGTATTGAGCCATACACACAAAGCTGGACACATCCTTGATGTTATTTTTACGAATTCACTTATCCAAACTGTCTCTCCACAATGCACCCCTATTCCCTGGTCAGACCACTACCGGACTGACACTTCCTGCACGATTAAATGCACTCCCCACACGCCTAACCACAATAAGAAAACTATAACATTCCGTAAACATTGCAAATCTGAAGACATTATGATCTCACTATCAGAAGACCTCAATAAGTTAGATCTCACTGATGCCAACTCAGCATGTTCCGCCTGGCACCAAATCACCAGCAATATTGCAAATAAACTGTGTCCACTAATCTCGAAAGAAATCAACACGGAGAAGAAAGACAAAAGACCGTGGTACACCCCTGATCTGAGAATGATGAAAACAGAACTACGTAAAATGGAAAAGAAATGGCGTAGAAACCAAGACCCAGCGCTACTTTTAAAGTTCCGCTTTCTTCTACATGAATACCGTAAAAATACAGACAAAGCCAAGAAAGACTATTGCGCATCAAGGATTCATCAATACCATTTCAACCCACGTGCACTCTTCAAATATGTATCTAGCATTTTTACGCCTCCAACAAACGTTAATTCAGATAATGAGGACGAAAACAAATGTGAAAAACTAGCTGCTTACTTTCATGACAAAATAGATAAACTCATGGCACGCTTTACCACCTCCACCCCTCCTGTCAACTCACCTACTGCCAACCCACACATCACTACACCCACTCACAACGCACACATACACAACCCAAATACAACCATACCACCCTCTGCCACCCTTACAAACTTTGAAACCACTACTCCTCTAGAAATAGAAGCTAACCTCAAAAAGATTAAACCAGCTATGTACCCCTTTGATATTATACCCACTAAAACACTTCTTTCTTCTCCTGCAAGGATTGCCAAACCCATTTCCAAGATTCTCAACAAATCTATCACTTCTGGACTGGTACCCACTCAACTCAAGCATGTCATAATAAAACCGACCCTCAAAAAAGCGGACTTGGACCCTACTGAACCATCTAACTATCGCCCAGTTTCGAACCTTCCTTTCCTGTCCAAAATAATGGAGAAAATCATAAACAAGCAACTCACAGAATTTCTAATTGAACATCAACTACTACTTCCATCCCAGTATGGATTCCACAAGAACCATAGTACCGAAACCCTGCTCCTGTCTCTTTCAGAATTAATACTAAAAACACTAGACACGGGTCACTCTTACATTCTTGCTATGCTTGACATATCATCTGCATTTGACACGGTCAATCACTATACCCTTATCACCCGCCTATCTCAAATTGGAATCTCTGGCTCTGCCCTTTGCTGGCTCCATTCTTATCTTAATGAGAGAAAATACAGTGTTAAAATTGGCCACCACGAATCCAAACCTAGAAAACTGCAACAAGGAGGACCTCAAGGATTCTCTCTCTCATCAACACTGTTTAATATCTACCTTATCCCCCTATGTCGACTCTTGATGAAACTTGGATTCCCGCACTTCATATACGCAGATGATGTGCAGATCCTCATCCCCATTAAGGACTCTCTACCTAATGCTCTGAAAAACTGGGATACTGCCCTTGCAGAAATAAAGAATCTACTCACCGAAAATTTTCTAGCAATCAATACCAGCAAAACAGAACTTCTCATCATCTCCCCACAAAGCAACATCCCCCTCAACCCTACCAATTTTCCACAAGCTGGCCCTCTCGCCTTACAGCAGGTCTGCAGCCTCGGTATAATCATAGACAACCATTTTTCATTAAAAAAATTCATTGCGGCCACTGTTAAAAATGGCTTCTTTAAACTCCATACTCCGAAAAGAATCAGATCTCTCCTACACCCGCACGACTTCCGAACAGTTCTACAAGCTACAATATTGTCAAAACTGGACTACTGTAATTCTATCCTGCTAGGACTGCCAAAACATTTGCTACAACCCTTACAGATGCTACAAAACGCAGCCGCCCGAATACTCACCAACGCACACCACCATGATCACATTACGCCCGTACTACAATACCTTCACTGGCTACCAGTAGCATCTAGGATTACAAACAAAGTCCTTACCCTCATACACAAATCCATCTACAACCAAGATATGCAATGGTTCTCTGACCATTTTACATTCCACAAATCCAATAGACCTACAAGAACAAGGCACCAAGCCAGACTCCCACGCTCAAACATATCAAGCATGTTTCAATGAGAGAACGATCATTTACCATAGCAGGAACTAACTTTTGGAATAAAATGCCCACAGACCTGTGCCTGGAGCCCTGTCATAAGAAATTCAAACAAAACTTATAAACTTGGCTCTTCAGAAAAGCCTATACATAATGACTCCTACTCCTCAAACAGCCGTCCTTCTTTAAACAGCCATCCTCTCCTCCCCATTTCCTTCTTACACTTTAATTCTAAAGTCTCTCTTTCTGGTAAAATCATTTGAATACATAATGTTCTTTCATACACTCCTTACCCCTCACCTATTACATCCCAACTCTTTCACCTCTAACTGCATTTGATTGAATGTACCTAATTATACATAGTTTGTATATTATTATTATTATTATTTGTACCTAATGCACCTAATCATATATAGTTTGTAATTATACATAGTTTCTCCCATGAGATTAGGCGGGATTAAATTGTACTATGTGTTGATTTATTGTCCTGTTCATTGACCTTATTGATATATACCTGTTCTTTCTGAATTGATTGTAAATAAAGCCTGTTGCTAAATTATTGTTCATTGTAAACCGAGGTGATGTTTGAAACGTGCCGCGGTATATAAAAAAAACTTTAAATAAATAAATAAATAAAAATGTGATGCCTGTCATACTAACAGGACATACACAAAAAATTGCAGGCTAATGACTTCCCTCTTTTATATCAGATGGAGAGAGCTGCACAGCTTGAGCACAAATGGAGCAGGTTTCCACTGTTTAGACTGAGACAATACAAACTAATTCAGTGATTGCTCAGAAGCCTGAGAATTTTGAAAAAACTGTCCTAGATATTTAAACATATGAGCTTTAAAGTTTCCTAAAATGGTTACCAAAACCCCATATTGGCACTTTTAAGGAATATCTTTTGAAATTTAGCATTCCCCCTCCTAAGGCAGTTCCACCCATAAGCAGGGTTTTTCATTTTTCTTATCATCTAGTGGAAAATTGGGGAGAAGATCAAGGTAATTCCTGTGACATAGGCCTTCTTAGTTGATAGTTTGAACATCACAGACATTTTGAAAGCTCCATCAATGAAGAAGAGACACACAGAGGGACACTTCTCATTAAATTTGCTTTCTCCCAGGACAGGGATTCTGTTTTGAAACTTTTCTTCTGTAATAGGTCTGCAGTATTTCATGGCCAAAATGTTGGTTATTTCCAGACTTTTCGAGATTTACACAATTTCACAGAAACAAATTTTTGACAATGCAATAGGAAACCTGGTTCAATTTACCTGTAAATATATATTACAGTTCAGCAACGTGAGATATATTTTTTTAGCCTTGTCAGCTTTGTTTTTACATTCTAGAAAAGCAGAAAGAACTTGATGAGATAACATTGAGGGGCTCCATTTGGAAACTAATTATGACATTGCTATTCTTCCTCTATGTCAGATTTTCTTTTAATATATCTTATTGGTTTAAGCTGGGACTTGTTTGGTTCTCTGTTATGTTGTGGGCTCATAGGATATATGTCAATATTGTTTTTCTTTATACTTGTTTCTTTAATTTGTATTATAATTACGGGGCCAATTTTCAAAGTTTTGGCTCCTAACGTTTGGAGTTAGGTTCCTAAATTAGTCCTTTTGAAAATTTACTAGGGCTCAGTACCTTAATGTAGAATCTTAATTTCATTAGGGCCTTAAATTTAGGACCCTAAGTTCTAGGCCTCTACATTTATGAGAATTTTCAGCTGAAAACTTAGAAACCTAAGGGCCTGATTCCCTAAGGATTTTCTCCCATTCTATGTCCATGCAAAGAATGCTTAGTGAAACAGGCCCTAAATTTGGCTAACAATAGGTGCCTTACCTACTTAGGAACCTATTTTAGAGGCCTAGATTTGGGTACTCAGCTTATTTTGAATATCTGTCCTATGATGTCTGTTTTCTAAACAAGTTTGTCTGTGTTAAAATTGAAAATATGATATAAAATATAAAAAAAGAAAAAAAAAAGAGGCACTATTTAGATTTTAAAAAATATTCAGTGTGAGCTAGGGGACAATTCCCTGCCCCAAATATTTCACAAATGGCCCTGCTGAGGTCAGCACTCCCACCTTCCAAATTCCTCCAGAGTTCATTAACAATCTATTGTGGGGTTTGCAGATCGATCCCCTTCCCCTTTTTTAATTTTCATCTGGATCCCCATCTAAAGCATCTTCCCATGCTTAACCTTCTTGGCAGCCTCCCATGGATATTGCCCCAGACATGTTACTGGGGTAAGGTCAGGTTGGGGCCCTTTTGAAAAACGGCACTGAATTGGTCTAGGGGATGTGGCTAGGGGATGCCCTGGTCACCATCAGGGATCTGCAACTGTGGTTTTGAAGGTTTGAGGGTGCAGGGTAGGGGCCTCCTATGAACTACCAATGGATTTTAATACATTGGGGGATGTGGAGGGGGAGGAGGAGGGCACTATACCCACAATGATTTAGGACTACTATTGGGGTGGGGAGTGGATGGGGAGCTGTCTCGCCCTTCATATCTTTGGGTAGGGGATACTCTTTGGGTGGCGGATACTCTTTAAGTACAGGGTTGGTGGGCCACTCTTTATTAGGGATGTGAATCGTTTTTTGATGATTTAAAATATCGTCCGATATATTTTAAATCGTCAAAAATCATTAGGGCCACGATACAATACCAATTCCCCCGATTTATCGTCAAAAAATCGTAAATCGGGGGAAGGGGGAGGGCAGGAAAACTGGCACACTAAAACACCCTAAAACCCACCCCCGACCCTTTAAATTAAATCCCCCACCCTCCCGAACCCCCCCCCCCCCAAATGCCTTAACTTACCTGGGGGTCCAGCGGCACACTAAAACACGGCACACTAAAACCCCCTAAAACCCACCCCGACCCTTTAAATTAAATCCCCCCCCCAAATGCCTTAAATTACCTGGGGGTCCGTAGCGGCGGTCCATAGCTTAAATTACCTCCGTAGCGGCGGTCCGTAGCTAAATCGGGGGAAGGGGGAGAGCAGGAAAACCGGCACACTAAATCGTGTAGTCTTCAGCCGGCGCCATTTTGCAAAATGGCCGCCGCAAAATGGCGGCGGCCATAGACCAAAATGATTCGACGCAGGAGGTCGTTCCGGACCCCCGCTGGACTTTTGGCAAGTCTTGTGGGGGTCAGGAGGCCCCCCCAAGCTGGCCAAAAGTTCCTGGGGGTCCAGCGGGGGTCAAGGAGCGATTTCCTGCCGCGAATCGTTTTCCGTACGGAAAATGGCGCCGGCAGGAGATCGACTGCAGGAGGTCGTTCAGCGAGGTTGACCCCCGCTGAACGACCTCCTGCAGTCGATCTCCTGCCGGCGCCATTTTCCGTACGGAAAACGATTCGCGGCAGGAAATCGCTCCTTGACCCCCGCTGGACCCCCAGGAACTTTTGGCCAGCTTGGGGGGGCCTCCTGACCCCCACAAGACTTGCCAAAAGTCCAGCGGGGGTCCGGAACGACCTTCTGCATCAAATCGTTTTGGTCTATGGCCGCCGCCATTTTGCGGTGGCCATTTTGCAAAATGGTGCCGGCTGAAGACTACACGATTTAGTGTGCCAGTTTTACTGCTCTCCCCCTTCCCCCGATTTAGCTACGGACCGCCGCTATGGAGGTAATTTAAGCTATGGACCGCCGCTACGGACCCCCAGGTAATTTAAGGCATTTGGGGGGGGATTTAATTTAAAGGGTCGGGGTGGGTTTTAGGGGTTTTAGTTGCCGTGTTTTAGTGTGCCGCTGGACCCCCAGGTAATTTAAGGCATTTGGGGGGGGGTTCGGGAGGGTGGGGGATTTAATTTAAAAGGTCGGGGTGGGTTTTAGGGGGTTTTAGTGTGCCGGCTCACGATTTTAACGATTTTCACGATACTTTACACACCCAAATGGCAACAATACGATTCCCTCCCCCTCCCAGCCGAAATCGATCGTTAAGACGATCGAGGACACGATTCACATCTCTACTCTTTATTGATTGCAAGGTTCAGGGAGTCCATCACCATGCATGAACTTAAATCTTTTTTTGACATTTTGGGGTATTGGGGACACCTTGAATGAAGGGGTCATAGTAGATAATACATTGAAATCGTCAGCTCAGTGTGCTGCAGCAGTCAAAAAAGCAAATAAAATGTTAGGAATTATAAGGAAGGGAATGGTTAATAAAACGGAAAATGTCATAATGCCTCTATATCGCTCCATGGTGAGACCACACCTTGAATACTGTGTACAATTCTGGTCGCCGTATCTCAAAAAAGATATAGTTGCAATGGAGAAGGTACAGAGAAGGGCAACCAAAATGATAAAGGGGATGGAACAGCTCCCCCATGAGGAAAGGCTGAAGAGGTTAGGGCTGTTCAGCTTGGAGAAGAGACGGCTGAGGGGGGATATCATAGAGGTCTTTAAGATCATGAGAGGTCTTGAACGAGTAGATGTGACTCGGTTATTTACACTTTCGAATAATAGAAGGACTAGGGGGCATTCCATGAAGTTAGCAAGTAACACATTTAAGATTAATCGGAGAAAATTCTTTTTCACTCAACGCACAATAAATCTCTGGAATTTGTTGCCAGAGGATGTGGTTAGTGCAGTTAGTGTAGCTGGGTTCAAAAAAGGTTTGGATAAGTTCTTGGAAGAGAAGTCCATTAACTGCTATTAATCAAGTTTACTTAGGGAATAGTCACTGCTATTAATTGCATCAGTAGCATGGGATCTTCTAGGTGTTTGGGTAATTGCCAGGTTCTTGTGGCCTGGTTTGGCCTCTGTTGGAAACAGGATGCTGGGCTTGATGGACCCTTGGTCTGACCCAGCATGGCAATTTCTTATGTTCTTATGTTCTTATGAAGGCCCCAGGTTGAGCCAAGGGTCAGACTTGACCCCTACTCAACTCTATCTTTTTTACCAGGCTGTTTTTATTTTTCCATGGCTCTTTAAATGTAATGCAGGAACCTCAGAACCCACATTAGGGTTACAGGGTACCTACATTAAATTTAATGAAACCCAGGGAAATATTGTTAATTTATCATGGCTGTCCATTTTCTTAGTTGGCTGTTAGAAATTATTAATTTAGAATTGCTTAGTAATCACATGCAAAGCAGCTCATGATAATAGGTGATAGGGATGTGAATCGTGTCCTCGATCGTCTTAACGATCGATTTCGGCTGGGAGGGGGAGGGAATCGTATTGTTGCCATTTGGGGGGGTAAAATATCGTGAAAAATCGTGAAAAATCGTGAAAAATCGAAAAATCGAAAAATCGCAAAACCGGCACATTAAAACCCCCTAAAACCCACCCCTGACCCTTTAAATTAAATCCCCCACCCTCCCGAACCCCCCTCAAATGACTTAAATAACCTGCGGGTCCAGCGGCGGTCCGGAACGGCAGCGGTCCGGAACGGGCTCCTGCTCCTCAATCTTGTTGTCTTCAGCCGGCGCCATTTTCCAAAATGGCGGCGAAAAATGGCGGCGGCCATAGACGAACACGATTGGACGGCAGGAGGTCCTTCCGGACCCCCGCTGGACTTTTGGCAAGTCTCGTGGGGGTCAGGAGGCCCCCCACAAGCTGGCCAAAAGTTCCTGGAGGTCCAGCGGGGGTCAGGGAGCGATTTCCCGCCGCGAATCGTTTTCGTACGGAAAATGGCGCCGGCAGGAGATCGACTGCAGGAGGTCGTTCAGCGAGGGTTCCGGCGCCTCACTGAACAACCTCCTGCAGTCGATCTCCTGCCGGCGCCATTTTCCGTACGAAAACGATTCGCGGCGGGAAATCGCTCCCTGACCCCCGCTGGACCTCCAGG